>NC_058131.1:231897705-231962407 GCF_016433145.1 Gracilinanus agilis | reverse complement strand
GCCCCCATGCAGCGGCGCGGGCCCCGGGCAGCCCCCGGCCCTGGCCCCGGCGCCCAGCTCAGGCCGCTCCCGCCGCCGCCGCCGCCGCTTCCATTCATGGAGCCCCCCCAACCCCCCTCCTTTCGGAGACCAGCTGGTACCTCCGTACTCGCTTCCGCTTCCGCTGTCGCGAAGCTCCACGGAACTCGTAGTCCATAGGAAACAGAAAAATCAGTCACTTCCGTGGCTCAGTAGCTCGACCAGGAAGTAATTGTGACGGGGTCGTATGAAAACCAATCAGCAGTCGGATTTCCGGTACTTCCCCCACACCCCACCAAGACTTTTTAAGTCTGGCGCCCTTACCTCGAGCCCAACTGCCCAAGTTCCCCTTGGCCAAAGAAGGTGGGTAGCAAGACTCCTACTGTCCCTCCCCATTCCCGAGCGCGGGGGTGGCTCTCCTCCCTTCTCTGCGAGTCCCACGTTCTGATCCGGTCCGCAGCAGAACCCGATACCCTCGTGCCCGGATCTCCGCACGGCCCACCGTTTCTTTCCTCGAGCCTTCGGAGCCTGGTCCTATGGCCCCTACCCCCGCCCTCCGTAGGCCTCGTAGTGACCCACCCACAGATCGCTTGAGCCTTCAGCTCCTTATACTCCTGGGCAGGCCCACATACCTGCAGACGGAGGAAGGACAGGACCCTTAGAGCCAGGCTGCTGCACACTGGCCATGTGTTGGGGTTTTGGGACTCTTTATGAAATTAATGCCAATGGTGCATTTAACTCCCCAACCCAGCCAACTCCACCCTTTCCCAGTGTAATGTCCTTTTCCTTTGTGCCTCCACGCATTTGAACACCCATCAACCGTGCCAGCAACGCTTCCCCCAACATCAGCCTCAAAGTCTTCTCCAAAGTAGAGCTCTGGTAGTCCTGGCACCACTAGAACGCTCTCCTCATTGCTCCTACCTCCAGTGACCCCTCCCTCCCTCCCTCCAGCTCTTCACCAGGATTACCACTGGGGACGCACCTTGTCTGTAAGGGAGGTGGACAATCAATTTTGGCCGAATTGGGCTGTAGAGAAGTGTACTTGGAAGTGGTTACAGTAAAGAAGGACACCACAGGGCACAGTTGGGTTTTGGCCTTTAGTCTGAAAAAGTGTTGATTGAAAGTGTACAACAGAGTGGGTGGAAGCGGCTAGGGACCAGGGAGCCGCCGATAAAAAAAAGTTCTTAAATAAAGTGTTCACAGAGTAAAAACCAGAACCACCAGTCCTTCCCTCCAACACATCAGCACAGGCACATTAATGGTGACTTGCACAGGGTCAAGGCCTCCAGCTGGTGCCGTGCTCCACCTCTCCCACTGCCCGGTGAGGGGACCAGTTGGGGGAGAAAGAAGGGGCTCCCGCAGTGTGTTGTGTGGAGGGAGAGCCCTCTTTGGAATGGGCTAAGCAAAGCCACCCCGGATCCCCCTGCACACCACATTTCCACTGCTAAGGCTAAAGGAAAAAGACAAAACTCAGTCTTAAGTCCGGTGGGCTCAGAAAACAGTCTGGGTGGGCAGGAGAGGATATAGTTGCTATTCCTGTTTGGCTTTCTTGCTGTTGTCACTGCTGCCATTCTCCCCAGCGGTTTCAGGGGTCATAACCTCCTCTAGTCTCCTCTTGCCACTCTCAGGTTGGGGTGTTGCTGTGCTTCGGGGTTTGAAGCAGATGATTATGCAGGTCATGTTGTCACACCCAGTGCCATCCCCAGAAGTGTCAGGTGCCAGGCACTGATCCAACAGCTGCAGGGAGAACAGGTTACCTGAGTCACAGGGTGGGGACAGAGGCTGAACCTAATAGTTTATAATAGAGCTGGCCCTGCTCAGTAAGTTTGAAAGGAGTGGAGGAAGAGTGCCCCAAACATCAGGAAAAGGCTGTCACCTGCTGGTCAACTAATAACTACCAGCAGTAAAGAAAAACTTCCATTGGGCTGGTTTTAAGTTTTGCATTACTGATTTGCATTACATGATTTAGACTGTAATAGAGGTCCAATTTGTATTACATTTAGAGGACCCTCCCACTTCTTCCCAGGGTGCTCAGCTCACCTCTTCCACAATGGAGGAGAGCAGTCGAAGCTCCCCATTTTCATCCCTTTGGCTGATCTTGGCCTGGATAAAGTCCACCACTTCCTGGCTGCTCATCACATTCCTGTGGTCAAACACAATGGTCAGAGCACTAGCCAGGCCCCTCCAAGCAGAGTAAAGGTTATTAATAGTATGTAGGAGGTCCAGTTATGTTAACGCCCAAGCCAGTGAAAAAACCCTCAGCCGTTGACCTTACACTTGGAGTTTTGACTCACAAAGGCCTAAGTCTTCTAAAGCAGCTAAGGGAATACAAAACTGCTTAATGCAGGTATTAAATGAAAATGGCACAGAAGCATTAAGCACCAAGTAGAGAGTTAGAGGAAGGTCTACAGCAAAAGGAGTTCCCACCCCTTACTTACTAGATGCCTGTGACAAAAGGAATTCCCATCCCTTACTTACCAGATGCCATCACAAGCGATGACCATGAAGTCATGGTCTTCATTGAGGGTTAGCACCTTAATGTCAGGCAGTGCAGAGATCATTTGCTCCTCGGGTGGCAGATTCTTATTTCTTTTGTAGAAGTGGTCACCTGGTATGAAAATGGATTGCCATAAGTATTGCTATCTGGACAGGGAATTGTATTTGAGGCACTTGTACCTGCTACTCTCAGGTTTTGGGGAAGTCATATAGAACAGCAGGAAGAGACCAGGAGTGAAGTGGGTAAAGAACCAGGAGACCAAGGCCTAGTTCTAGCTGCCATTTAATTTTAATTTGACCTTTCATTCCATTTAGTCATCTAAAAAATTAGAGTAATAACTTATCCTTTAGTCATAATGAGAGAAAATGATATGCATATTTTTACATACAAAGTGTTTTCAAATATTAAAAGCACTATACAGATGTTACCATAGATTGTCTTGGAAGGGTGGAGGTCCTGGCATCCCCTCCCAAGAGTCTCTTACCAATGGCTCTAGAAAGGTTGAGGCCTCCGTTGACTCGACCATCCATGGTAACCTTGCCACCAGCGTTTTTGATTCGTGCTAGCTCCAGTTCATCTTCAGGTTTATGGTCATAGGACATATCTAGGGCTTTGCCAGCTTCAGACACCACACATCGAGAGTCCCCTGCATTTGCCACAATCAGCTGCTTCCCCCGAATCAGAGCCACCACTGCTGTTGTGCCACTATCTGAGCCAGGCTTTATGGGAGGAAAAAATGGAAAATATCATGAGGACCACCATCATGTCCCTGGGTTCACCGATTCACCCAAACAGTTCCTCCCCAGGCCTGATCCTCTTATCCCCAGCCAAGGGGAATAGTGGAGGCTCCTAGTTTAGGAACTGTATCCACACTTTTTTTTTTGTTTGTTTTTTTAAACCCTTAACTTCTGTGTATTGTCTCATAGGTGGAAGAGTGGTAAGGGTAGGCAATGGGGGTCAAGTGACTTGTCCAGGGTCACACAGCTGGGAAGTGTCTGAGGCCGGATTTGAACCTAGGACCTCCTGTCTCTAGGCCTGACTCTCACTCCACTGAGCTACCCAGCTGCCCCCTGTATCCACACTTTTAATAAATGAAGGCTAGGTGAAAAAATCTTTCCAGGGAAAAAAACCTACAACTTTGCTCTATTAAGGTAAAAGATTCTTCAGATCCCCCCATTTGGCAAACAATAGAGATCTTGTAGCCAAGGCTTTCATGCTAAGACACAGATGTAATCCTTATTCCCAAAATCAAAACTATACACATGCCTCTGCTTTCACACATACCTCCTCTTTGCCCTCCATCCCAGGCAACATCATCTCCTCCTCCTCCTCTTCTTCCTCTTCCTCCTCTTCTGCTTCCTCTGTGTCATCTTCATCGTCCTCATTTGCTTCCTCACTGCTGTAGCCATCTTCATCTTCACTGCACTCCTGCCACAGAGATGATGCCACACTGCTGAAATGAGGCTGAACCTTCCCTACCCTGAAGCCCACCCATCTACCACCATCAAATCCTACCTAGTCACACTCTCTCCAACCCCTAAACACTGCAACTTAGAAGATGGGGGTGGGAAAATTTCAGGGTGGGATGGGCATCAGATACCTGAACCTGGGTTTGGCTGTCATTATCGAGGAAATCCCAGGGAAGACCAGAGATGTCAGCAAAAGGTCCTATAGTCACCCCCCCAAAACACAGTTAAAACCCTCTCCAAGGAGAAGGAAATGCCCTGATACCCCAATTATCATCTACCTTCTCGTTTCTTCTTTGGGAGATGGTTGGGCTTCTGAGGGCCAAGACTGGGTCTATCTCTTACTGCCTCCACCCAGGAAGAGAGTTGAAGTTAATTCTGATGGTGGCGATATTAGGCTCAAGGAAGCTAAATCTTTAGGGGAGTGGGGAGGATGGGAGGGAAAGTTTGAAAAAAATGGGGTGGGGACAAGACAGTCCCTCTGTGCAAGTAGAGCACCTGTTGGCCCTCACAGGCCCTTACCTCACTGTCTTCCTCTTCCTCCTCTGCCTCATCTGACTCATCCTCACTGTCCTCAAAGAACTTGGACTTAGCAGCTCGAGGTGGCTTGGCGGGGGTGGAAGAGCAGGAGGGGCCAGCCTCTCCAGTGGGGGTGATAGGCTCATCGCCCTGGACTGCCTCAGTCCCACGTTCCAAGGTGGAGGAAAGGTCTGTGTGGGCCTCAGCTATGGGGCCATTCTCCTCCACAGAGGATTCCCCTGATGGCTCCTCAGGCCCTGCCTCCCCATTGAGGCCCTGGGACCCTGGTTCCTCACCCAACCCAGCCCCAGCCTTGATGTGGGGAGGGCCCTTGTGACAGTTCTGCCCGTAGCGTGTTAGAAGTTCCTCAATGGTCATGGTGGCCTCTTCATGAAGCAGGGCTGCTTCCTCATTGTCCACTGTAGGAAACAGACTAAATCAGAGCCTTGTTATGCCTTTTTCCCTATGAAATCATTCCCTACTTTCATTCAACATTCCTACAGCTTAAGATTCAATTTCTATCTCAACAGGGTGCTTAAGGCCCCTCTCATTATTCAGGAACAAAGAGATCCTCTTTTCCTATATACTACTTGAGAAAGGCTTTTTACACTCTTATCTGTCAATCTATTGTACCCTCAATCTTCCTTTCAATTTTATTACAAAACCTAATCTGACAGAAAAATCATGGAGAGCTCAGAAAACTAAGATACTGCTTCATCCTTGGAAAACATTCTTAACATGCTGGGCTGACTTGATTCTTAACTATTACAGCTTAGTAAGAAACTCCTATCATGAGCCCAGAAGAGTTCAAGGGCCACAAAAGAGTGCTATCCTAGCCCATCATAAGCATAACCCACAGATGGCACACCATAGTGAATAGTAAAGACTCTCAGTCCTAAGGAAGCCAACCTCTCAATGATCTTTTACTAGTGCACCAAACCAGCCCGTTTGATGCTGCCGTTTGAAATAAATGGCACCATCAAATTGTACTCACCATCATCCTCATCAGCCACCTTTTCCTTTTCATCCTCATCCTCAGGAGGCCTGCCTGCAATCTGGGCCAGCTCTTTAATGACCTCTTCTGTGGTCAGTTTGGCATCAATAGCCAAGAAGGCATCTTCCAAAGCCTGAATTTAAGCAGAATAATATGAAAAAGACAGGAGGATTAAATAGGTTCTCAAACTTTTTGGTCTCAGGATGTCTTTACACTTTTAACAACTGAGGATTCGAAAAAACTTTTTTAAAATGTGGGTTATAGGGGGCAGCTGGGTAGCTCAGTGGATTGAGAGCCAGGCCTAGAGACGGGAGGTCCTAGGTTTAAATCCGGCCTCAGTCACTTCCCAGCTGTGTGACCCTGGGCAAGTCACTTGACCCCCATTGCCTACCCTTACCACTCTTCCACCTATAAGTCAATACACAGAAGTTATGAGTTTAAAAAAAAAAATGTGGGTTATATCATCTATCAATATCACTTACATTCAAATTAAAATTGATATTAAAAAATAAACCCATTATATGTTACTATATGTAATATTTTTATGGAAATTTTCCCCCCCAAAAAAATCAGTAAGAAAAATGTCATTGTTTTACATATTTTGGTAGATCTCTTTAATGTCTGGCTTAGTAAAAGATAGCTGGATTCTCATATCTACTTCTGTTTTCAATTGTTGCAATATGTTGTTTTGATTGAAATATATGAAGAAAATCTAACCTCACATAGGTAGTTGGAAAAGGAAGGAAATGTTTTAATAAGCAAGTAGCACCTTAATGTTATTATGAAAAAAGTTTTTTTTTACCCTGTGGACCCAGTGAAAGGGTATTAGGAACACCTAGGGGTTCTGAGATCACAATTTTAGAACTGCTGACCTAAAGGAGATGTCTGCCTACTATGCTATATATATAGTACAAATAGAAGTATGACACTATATTCTCTAGTACCTGGATTAAGGCCCTACAATTAAATTTAGAACTTTGCAAAAGATCTTAAACAAAGGGGAAATAAAGAGGCTAGCTAGATTCTAAAAATCTGGAAGAGAAAATAAAAAGAACTAGTCATAAGGAATGAAGAGAAAGGAACAACCTTTATTAAGGACTTATTCTGTGCAAGGTATTGTGCTAATTTATAATATCTTTATAAATATCTCATCTGATCCTCACAACAATTGAGGGAGATGTAAGTATTATCATCTCCATTTTTACTGATGAATAAACTGAGGGAGATAAAGGTTAAGTGACTTGCACAGAGTCCAAACCCCAGTTTCTTACCTAGCTCAATATTCCTGGATATAAAGGCAAAAATAAAAATGATATTTAGTATTGATTTAGTGCCTATTAGGAGCCTCAATTTGATCCTCACAAAAATCCTTGGAGGTAGGTACTATTTATAGCATTTATCAAAGGTACTATTTTATACAGATGAGGAAACTGAAGCAAACAAAGGTTAAATGTCCAGGGTCAAATAGCTAGGAAATGTTTGAGGCTGAGTTGGAACTCAGGTCTTCCTGACTCCAGGTCCAATATTCTATCTACTTTGCCACTTAAAGATACAACTGGGGCTCTTACCTTCTGTAGTTTTCCTTCTTTGTATGCTTTCTGATCTTTGATGATATCAGGGAGATATTTGGCACAGTACAGTGCAACTTCTTCCCCTAGAAGAAAGATAAAATCATTCAAAGAGCCTGTTTCATCATCTCTCTTGGAGGTATATCCACATACAGATAGTTCTTGCTTTGTGTAAGTGGACCATTCCACAGAGATTATATAAAGTAATTTTTACATAATATGAATTTGCCTGCAGATGTGGAGAAAGGTGGGAGGAAGGAGACTGGCACATGGTTTAAAGGCACATTGGGACCAGGTATAACAATAAAGAAGCCTGGCCAGAACTGAGAGGAAGAGGCAAGTGGGGAAAAACATACATGGCAGCCAGGTACAGACAAACAGGAGAAGATGGGCAATGTGCAAGGGCCAGGGACAGACACGTGGTACCCGAGTGGACAGACAGAAGACAAACATGCAGGGGCTTGGACACATGTAGGCAAACTGAGACAAAGGTCTCTTCTGGCATTGTTCTTTTTAACTTGCAGGGTTTTTCTTTAAGGGTTATTTCTGGAGTGGGGGAGGCACTGGCTACTGAAGAACAAGGGCAGGAGCAGAATACTGTAAAATAATGTTAACGGTTTTTAGAATGCAGATTTCTTTCAGAATTCTTTATAGAAAGTCCAATTTGCATAATGAGAATTGATATAAAATAAGAACTGTCTTTTCTTCTTGTGGTATACCCAAGTCTCAGCCCACAGAATGAAGAAAACTAGGGAAGAGGCCCCTTGAATAAAAAAAAGTCCAGTCAATTTATGGCATACATACTGAATCATTAAAGCATTGTTAGGAAGAGGAAAGCAACAACTACAGCCTAAGTTCCACATGAAAGAAAAGTACATTTAAAAACAGCTGAAGAGACCATTAAACTTAGGCAGTCCATGGGAGGCATGCATACAAACACACCTGCTGCCAAAGCAAATAGGTCTGGATGTTTAAGTGGATGGAAGCTTTTGGCAAAGAGTTTGGGGCTCTAGTACCACAAAAGCAAATAGATCTAGTCTGGTGATGGCAAACCTATGATATGCGTGACATGCATAGCCATTTTTGCTGACACGCAGAGAAAAGTATGGGGCCGCATGCCGAGGATGAAATGTTTGCTGTAGTGTAGTGTAGACACTGTGTACTATAGATGAAAATTCTACCTTTATTAATTTACCTATTTTGGTTTATTAAATACAGTTATATATTACAATTATACATTTTTTTATTTAAACTATAAATATCGCGAAATTGTGTTGTTGTTTTTTCTCGGAAGTGACACACCACCTGAGTTATGCTCAGTTTTTTGGTGAATTTTGACACACCAAGCTCAAAAGGTTGCCCATCACTAATCTAGTCAATTTGAAGGTTCAGAAGCTTAAGAGTCCCATGGGCTATTCTTAACATAAAAAGATGTCCCAGAACCCTAAATGTGACAATCTGTCCAACTGTACTTACCTCCATGTCCATCGTAGACTGAAAACATGGCTGTCTCACTGTCCAATTCAGGAATACAGTTGTGAGCATCCTGGGAGAAGAACGAAATCAGAGTAGTGCTCCCAGGCAAAAGTTACTTTCCCTCAACTTCTCTATGTCACTTCAAGTCTTGAAGATTTCACTCAGGACAATCTCATGAACCATTCCTTCCCTGCCTAGTACAGGAAGACTAAGTAGGGTAAGTTGGTTTTTTGGGTTTTTAATGGTGGAAAAGAATAAAGTTTAGAAAATTAGGTGGCTCCCCAACCATGTTGGCAGTCTGAGCCTAGTTACTTTACTCTTGGGCATTCCAGTCTTGTACACAGTTAGAACCACCTCTTGTTGCTAGGCTTCTAAACTAATCCTTCTGAATTTGGATTCAAAGAAAAAAGTTCTATCAAGAAGTGACAACTCCCGTGAGATCCCCTTAGCCCTACAGTAGCTTTCCTAAGCCAAAAAAGGGACTTGAGAGACTATTCAATCCAAAACCTCACTTTACAAATAAGGAAACTAAGGATCAGGAAAGCTAAACAATTTGTTTAACATCTTGCAAGGGGAAGTAAGTCCAGAGTTATATTATATTTCTCTCTTTCAACTCTTACCTTCCATCTTAGAATCAATACTGTATATTGGTTCCAAGGCAGAAGAGTGGTGAATAGGCAATGGGGGTTATGTGACTTGCCCAGGGTCACAGAGCTAGGAATGTCTGAGGCCAGATTTGAACCTAGGACCTCCCAGCTCTAGGCCTGGCTCTCAATCCACTGAGCCACCTAGTTGCCCCTGTTCTATTATGTTTCTTAGCTTTACTTATAGCAATGTCCCTAAAAGTCTGATTTCCCACAAGGTTTCCTATTCCCATTGTCTTTCTTGACTCTTTGCGTAAGCAAGAGACTAGACTTTATATGAACAGGAATTCGGACAAGGACCAGAAAGTTTAACATGAAATTGACCGAAGCTCTCCTCTTGAATTGATTCAATTTTCAGATTTCTAAAAACTATATTCTTCTTAGAAGTATACTGCTGAGGTTCTGGCCATCCCTGTTTTCTCAAGAGATGGATCCAAATATGCTCACTGATAATTTAACCCTGCTTATCAAGATGTAATCTTCTCTTTCTTTTTCATGCCAAACTTATTCAAAGAAGTTTCTACATTTGTTATGTTTCTCCATTTGTTTCATTCCCTGCAACTGCAACTGTATAATTTGGCTCCTTCTCCCACCATTCTCCTGAAAGCCTTTCCAAAGTCTTTCCAAGAAGTGGGGGGATACTCATCAATTGGGGAATGGCTGAGTAAGTTATAGTATATGATTGTAATGAAATAATATTGTGCTGTAAGAAATGATGAGGAAAAGGAGCTCAGAAAACCCTGGAAAGACTTACATGAATTGAAGCAGAGTGAAATAAGCAGAACAACACTATACAGTGGCAGTAATACTTTAAAATGAAAATTTAAAATGAAAAACTAAATAACAGGTATTCTCAGCAACACAATGACCCAAAACTATCCTAGAGGACTCATAATAAAAAATGCCATCTATGTCCAGAGAAAAAGAACTGAGTCTAATCTGGACTTTTTTTCACTTTCTTATTCTTTTTCTCTATTTGAGTTTCCTTCTACAAAAGGATTACTATGGAAAAATGTCTTACATGATTGCACATGTAAAATCTATATGAGATTGGGGTGGTAGGGTAGGGGAGTGAGGAAGGAAAAGAATTTGACACTCAATATTCTTTGAAAAATGTTGGAAACTGTTCTTTATATGTAATTGGGAGGAGGAAATTTAATCTTAAAATATTAAGTCTTTTCAAGGTTACCAAGTGATCTCTTATTTAAAAATCCTGCCCTTTGGGCTATTGATCTAATTAGCTTCCCCCAACACCAACTCCTTTTAAGGACTAAGTCAGGGAACTTTTATATGAGATAGCTTAAGTGATGAGATGAAAAACTAAGTCAAGATCCTCAATCAAATTGTTATTGAAAGTGGCAATCCCATTACTGGAGAACTCCAATGAGGGATAGGAGAATGACCCTGGAAACTACATGGATAAGCCTAATCCTCTTGACCAATATAGATTTTGGCAGAGAAAGGACAGTGCAGGGTAACAAAATGTACTTAATACTAATAGTTAATTGGTGTTAGGAGCTCCATAACTGTACTTCAAGGAATATAGGGGGTATTAGGTCAAACAGTCTCAACTCAAGGATGCTTGTAGCAAGAAAATTATTAGAAAGAGATTAGGGGGGCAGCTGGGTAGCTCAGTGGAGTGAGAGTCAGGCCTAGAGACAGGAGGTCCTAGGTTCAAACCCGGCCTCAGCCACTTCCCAGCTGTGTGACCCTGGGCAAGTCACTTGACCCCCATTGCCCACCCTTACCACTCTTCCACCTATGAGACAATACACCGAAGTACAAGGGTTAAAAAAAAATAAAGAAACTTAAAAAAAAAAAAAAAAAAGAAAGAAAAAGATTAGGGAGCAGCTAAGTGGTTCAGTAGATAAAAAGCCAAGTCCAGAGATGGGAGGTCCTGGGTTCAAATCTGTCTTCAGACACTTCCTAGCTGTGTGACCCTGGGCAAGTCATTTAACCCCAGCTGCCTTTGCCCTTAGTGCCTTGGAACTGATATCAATTCTAAGATGGAAGGTAAGAGTTAACAGAAAGAGATTAGGTCCAATTCAGATCTAAGAATAAAAGAGAATGGAGAAACTTAAAGTTTCAGAACTGGAAATCCTAGAACAGTGAGAAGAAAAGAGAATTTAGAATGGAAAGTGTCTTGGATAGTGTTAAAGAAGAAAAAGGGAAGCCAAAGAAGGGAATCTTTTTCAAAGACATTTTTAGGGAGACTTCCCAGTATTAAATATTATTCCCTTAGAAAGAAGCCAAGAGCCCCAAGGGGGAAAATGGATAGGTTCCAAGCCAAGAAATAGGAAAGAGAGCCTGGGTGTTCCCTTGATGTAGCATACTCAACACAGGCAGCTGAAAGTTGAGAGGGAGCTGAGCCAAAAATCTTGGACTAGGAAACTGTTAAGATCAAAATTTTCTTGAGCTTCTGTTTATAGAGCCAGTCTATAAAGAGCTTTTTGATCAGGGTAGGCTTCTCTACTAAAGCAACTTTCAAGGAAAATGACTCCCAAAAGGAACACCCAAGGACAACATTATAGTACTTGCACTACAGTCTGAAATAACATCTCTGATGATTTATATGATGTTCTGCTAAATGGCTAGGAGATCAGCTAAAGGAGAGAATCTGGGTGTGACAAGTGGTGGCTACAACTATTAGCAAACTAAAAGCAAAATTGAATGCTTTAGACCCAGAGCATTTACAACTTATTTCTCTCTTTCTACAAGACAAGATAAATGAACTACTGTGATCACAACCACAGCAAGCCCTGCTCTATAGCTAGAATACAATAACTTCTATATTAGGGGCCAGAAGGATATGAAGAATACTGCAAGTGCAGAAGAGACACTTAGAAGAAAAAGGAAGAAAAAAAAATACAACACAGACTTTGAGTTCTGGGATAGGAGAATTTGAGTTAATTTCTCTTTAGACTTACTCTCTAGAGCAGGGGTCGGCAAGGTATGGCTCTTTCTGCAGGAGCCATAAAGTCCTTTTTTTTTTTTTTCAGGCTCTGTTACAGGAGCGTTACAAAAAAGCTCATACTTTGGTGGTGAGAGTAGTGACAAATGATTGTTTTCTCCACAGGATTTTCACTCTTAAAAGCTGAGAGTTAATGTGACAGTAGAAAAGTCTAGATTTCTGGAGAGGTTAGGAGGTCCAAGAGACAGTCACACCCTGCTTTATAAGACCAAGAAGAAATTCTATTAAGCTCTCAAATGAACCCTAATCCTTCAGTCAAGGAGACTAATTTTGAAACAGTAGCAGACCTTTCCCATCATTAGGGATATTATGGCAGGCAGGAAAAGTGTAGGGGTACCCCTAGAACAAGCAGATATGGCAATTATCCCAAATTTGAATAGGAATATGAAGGTAACCCTGCCCATTCTAAAGATGAAATGAAGATATCTCAATCTTTCTCTGAAAATTCCCACCAAATAGAAGGGACAAATAGAGTTCTATTATGACGGGCCTTCTTCCAGGTAAGGATATAACATCCATGTCCAGAGATGGTATTAATTAAACCTAGCCCCCAAAAGAACATGATCCAGTCACAGGGTGAAAATATTTTTCTTATACCTCACACCAACTGTTCACTTAAGGGGAAGTAAGAACTGAGAAGGTTTTCTCTAGCATCCTAGCAGGACCCAAAATTAAAACAGGCCACTTCTAGGAATAGGATTTGTTCAATATGAGGAAGCTGACTCAGATTTAGCCATGTACTTAACGAATTATACATGAACTCCCAAAGGGAGTTAGGCCAAGACAAGGAGCTCATGTAATCCTTTGTTAGGATGTCTCTCTATGTGTACAGGAACAGAAAGGGACTGACTTGTGAACAACAGATAATAGAGAACAGGAAGAAAGATAAGACTGCCACACACTATCAACATAATTAAAGAGTCATCTGTTCCCCTAAAACTCTTAAGAATATTAACTCTATCAATCAATGAGTATTTATTAGACATCTGTCCCCAAGGAATTTACATTCTACTTGAAAGACAACATGCATCTATATGAAAATAAAAGGAATATACACAACACCTCAGTACAAGGTAATTCAGGAAGGAAGGTCACAGGAAAAGAATTCTTGGAGAATGTGGCACTTGAGTTCTGAGGGAAATTAGAAATTCAAAGAGGTGGGGGCAAAGAAGAATATTCTGGGCATTGAGAACAATTAGCACAAAGACACAGAGATGAAAGACTTAAGTATTGTGTGAGAAAACAGCAATTAAGCCA
The DNA here is from genome assembly GCF_016433145.1 of Gracilinanus agilis. NCBI lineage: Eukaryota > Metazoa > Chordata > Mammalia > Didelphimorphia > Didelphidae > Gracilinanus > Gracilinanus agilis. The sequence continues at coordinate 231,948,997 of NC_058131.1, read as the reverse complement.
GGTTAGTTGGACAGTGAAGTATACATGGTGAGCAATGTTAAAGAAGTCTGGAAAGCCAGGAATAGGTTGTAAAGGGCATTAAATGCCATACAAAGTAGTTAATAGTTTATCCTAGAGGTCATGGGAAGCCATTGGAGTTTAATGAGAAGGAAGGGTGACCTGGCTAGAAAGGCACTTTTAAGAAAATCACTTTGGCAGCTGTAAAGAGTATTCATCAGTGGAAGAGACTGAAGTAGGGAAAACAAATGGGAGGCTATTGAGTCCAGATGAGAGCAAAGTTCAATGTATCTACAGTTGTAAAATTAAGCTATTCTTGTCTGGAAGTTTGTTTGTTTTTTAATAAAATAAAATGTCCTTTCTAATATGCAAAGGGACATTCCTAGAATTATTCTAACAATCTCTGCCCTGATCAGGATCAAATGTGGCAGAGCAATAGGAAGAACCAAGTTCAATGCTGCCTTTAACACTTATTAGTGATGTGGCTTTAGACAAGCCAAAAGCTCCTTAAATTTCAGTTTTCTTATCTATAAAATTGGGGGAGAGGTGAAATTAGATGATCTCTGAGGGTCCTTCCAGCAAGTCATTAATTTCCCTGCCCATACTTTACATCAGAGAGGGAAAATGCTTGAAAAACTTCCTGCTAACTTTTAGAATGGGGGGAAAATGGGAGAAGAGACACCTGGAGAAAGAGCTTCAACTTATAAAGTAACAGTAGCCAAAAGGATGATCAGTTAGTCAATAAGTGTTTATTAAGTGTATACTATATATGCCAGGCAATGTGCTATGCACTGGGGATATAAAGAAAAGCAAAAGACAATCCCTGCCCTCAAAGTGTTTCCAGTATAATGGAGGAGATGAGCAAATAACTATGTACAAAGAAGCTGCTATGTACAAGATAAACAGAAGACAGTTAAAACAGAGGGAAGGTACTAGAACTAAGAAAGACTGGGAAAGAAAGGCTTCCTGGTAAAAGGTGGGATTTCAGCTGAAACTTGAAGGAAGCCAGGCTAGTCAGGAGGCAAAAAAAAAAAAAAAAAAAAAAAAAAGACAAGACAGCCAGAGAAAATGCCTGGAGCCCAAGAACGGAGTGTCTTGTTCCTGGAGTAGCCAGGAAGCCAATGTCACTCTTTAGAAGGCTACATGGCAATGTAGAAGGTTGAAGAAGCATGAAAGGAAGGTAGGAATATTATGAAGGACTTTGAATGCCAAAATGAGAATTTTATAGTTGATCCTGAAGGTGAAAGAGAGCCATATGAGTTTACTGAGTAGGCAGGTGACTTGGTTGGACCAGGGCTTTAAGAAATTATTTTGGTGATTGAAAAGGTGGATTACAGCAGGAAGAGACTTGAGGCAGGCTGAGCTACCAACAGTAATAAAGTATGAGGTGATGAGTGTCTACACAAAAGCAGTGGCAGTGTCATAGAAAGAAAAGGGGATATCAGAAAACAATTGTCAACACTGTTTCTACATGTAATTAAAAAAAAATTCAATTCAATTAAAAGGGGGGCTCATTCAAGAGATGTTGTAAAGCTGAATTCAATAGACCATGGCAACATACTGGATATAGGGTGTGAGAGTTAGTGAGTAATCAAGGATGATTCCTAGGTTGCAAGCCTGGGGGACAAGGAGGGTGGTGGTACCCTCAAAAGTAAAAGGTTAAGTTTGTAAGACAGCAAAGATGTAGGGGGAATTTTGGACATGATGAATTCAAGATATCTGAAAGGTACTTGGAGATGTAATATTAAAGGTCAGCAGAAAAGTTAGGGCTAAATACTGTAGAGGGGATTATTATTTAGATACTAGATGAATTCTGATATCCTTTCTATCTCTGATCTGTGAATTCTACGGTATAGGTGGGGGAGGAGGGAAACCCATTATATTTAAAAGCAATCCTTTCAGGGTTCCCAAACTATTGTAAAAATCCACCAACAACATCAATATTTTCTTGGTGATACAATGTGGCTTTGAAATCACAAATACCATGACTTTAAAAGAATAAAAATTGTAGGTGACTCAAAAGGTCAATTGAAAAACACACACCAGATCTAAGTGGGTTTTGCAGCACATGAATAATGGCTTGCACATGAAGTTTTAGGATTAAAAAACCTCAAAGACATGATTAGAAAAAAATAAGAGGTCATTTAGTGAAAGTGAAAGAAAACACAACTCCCAGAGTACTACACTGGTATCCATGAAACATTAAAAGAATCAGAGGAAGCATTTCTCAAGTACACTTTTAAGGGATTACATGGAAGGACAAAGATAAGCCTAAAAAATTATGAATATGAAGAATACAAATAACTATATGAAATGATGTGGAACCACAAAGCAAGACCACAAGAACAACATATTTACTGACTTCAACCCTGTAACTGGAAAATGACATAAAGGAGCAGCAAAACCAAAAGACAATGGATAGCAATCCTTTTTAAAATAACATTTTTATTGATAACTTTTGTTTTTATATCGCCTAATTTCTCTCTGTATCCCTTCCCATTCTCCTCCTGAAGAGCCATCCCATATAACAAAAGAGAAAAGAGAAAAAACCTAGCACAACCAATCAATACAATTTTAAAAAAAAAGTATATATAATTTTCACATCCACAGAACCCTTTTGTTAAGGTTAGAGTACATCAGGCCTCATTTCTTTTTTTTCATCTAGTCCATAACTGAAGGGTATGGCTTACAAACTGGATGACTGAACTGGGATTCAAAAAATATCTATACAGGGTAGAACATTGGACCAAATCTAGTTAGCTGAAATTTAACAGGGATAAATGTACAGTCTTGAACTTGATTTAAAAAAAAAAAAAATCACAAGTACAAAATGGAGGACATATGGCTAGATAGTTCATTTGAAAAATATCTGGGGGGCAGCTAAGAGGCTTGAGAGTCAGGCCCAGAGACAGAAAGTCCTGGGTTCAAATCCAACCTCAGACCCATCTTAATTGTGTAACCCTGGGCAAGTCACTTATCCCCTTACCACTGATGGAAGAAAGAAAGGAGTAAAGAAGGAGGAGAGCAAAGGGGGGGATGAAAAGGAAGGACGGAAGGAAGGGAGGGAGGGAAGAAAAAGAAGAAAGAAAAAGAATTATCTGGTGGTATCAATAAACTATAAGCTAAAATAAGTCAGGTGCAATATGATGTCCTAGAAGAATAATGCAGGTTACATTAAAAAAGCATATTGTTTAGGATTAGGTTACATTTAAAAGACATGATGCCTCAGACTAGAGAGGCAAAGTCCCACTGTATTCTGAACCATAATAACATATTTAGAATATTGTGCTATTGTGTCTCCAATTTGCTACCATATTTTAGGAATGACAATTGATAAAAGCATCCTCTAGATAGGATTTCATTAGGACAGTGACACCTGCAATTCATGCAGTATGGAGTTTGGGTGAAAGAAATGGGGATGTTTTGGTGAATAACATCAAGTATTTTGAAGGACTATCAGGTGGAAAAGGAATTATACATATCTCTTCACAGAGATTTCTTCAGAGTGATTTTCCTACTCTACTCCTCTCCTTACTATCTAAAATTCCAATTCCTGTTCTTGGCTAAACTAACACTAAAACCCCCTTTGCTGATTTTAAGGAAAGGGTCTGTGTAAGCCTGATAGGGCCCAAATAAAGTCCAAGATCCAAAAGGATCTAGGCCTGATCTCACAATCAGATGCCAGATGGTTCAGGATCACCAGGAACTCAGCAGATATCAACCAGCAGGGAAGCCAGTAGATGGGAAAGACATGGTAGAAAACAGCCACAGTGAAATAGCCAGTCCCTCCAGGTCAAAACCAGAGAAAGGACACAGCTCAAGCCCCAACCGTCTCTTAATAACACCTTAGCTTTCCCCTGCAGAATTCCAGAATCTTTTACTCTGCTGCCCATGCCTCTGCCCTATGCAAACTTACACACTTTCCTCCTTAACTTAACTTTTCCTTATAACACCCCAAAGGAAGAACTGGAAATATAGGTAAGAGTTGCAAAGAGGCAAATTTAAGCTAACATATTATAAGGAAAAACTTCCCATAAAGGGCTAGCCAAAAGTTGAATGGGCTCCTTACTTAAGATCTTGAAGCAAAGGCTCTATAAGACCTTTGCTGGTATTTTGTACAAAGAGGGCTCTTGTTCAACCAAAAGATCCATCTTGGACTAGCTTTTAGTTCTTTTAGTACTAGTCTTTTAGTTCTCTTCAACTTGGATTCTGGGGTAGGATTGTAGGTTTACACATAACTTTTAAATATTTTAATTGTTTGCTTGGTTCAGGATTTTTGTTGGCTTCTTTGTTTATGCTGTGATTTTTTTCTGGTGGTGGCGGTAGGGACATAAAGTTTTTTAAAAGGAAAGAAGGGGACAAGAATCACATAAGATGAGAAGACATGAACAGGTTGCAGTTTTTACCTATGGTGGTAGCACATCCACAGTGATGAGTAAAATCAGATGATTGGGTAAGAAGGTCTCTAAGGTCCTTTCCAGCTCCTAATCCTACAAGATCATGGGATCTGTTCAAATATTATAAGTACAAAAAAAGAGTCAATAGAAGTTTGCAAAGTCTAAACAATTCACTCAACTTTGTTAACTCTGGTGTTTTATGTCTAGTATTGTGAATGTAAAAATAAACTTAATTCTGCTACTCTTTTAAGCAGTACTCATGTTTTTTAGAAGAGGCTTTGGTCTAACCAATTACAGGCCTGAGCTGAGGACCAAAATTTTGCTCTTGCATGTTTCCTAAAAATGCTTAAGTCATGATTCTGTGTGAACTTAGTTTGGAATTTAGCTGATTGGTAATGGATTGTTTAGAAATCTACTTCTTCTGCTAATAATTTGTGCTGGCCTTGGAAGACTGAATGTGAAAGGGAGTTTTAAGACCTGTTATTTTTAGCTACCAAGTTATCCTTCAAGGATGCCTAGTTTGCTGTCCAAAAGTGTGGGCCATTATCTTGTACCTGAACTCCAACAATGAACTTTTCTTGAAGTCCTGTGAGAAAAAGGAGGCTCATTGCCAGCTCCAATTATCAAACTTCTAACCAATCCTGTTGGTCCCTGTGCATCAACTCTGTAACCAATTAGTTTGTACTTAATCCCATGTCATTCACCCTGCTCTGTGCTTGTATGCCCCTTTCTTCTTTTGTGATTTTTGCTTTAAAAAACCCTCTGTGCTATAATGTAATTCACAGCTTCTAACTCCTCAGGTTTATTTCTTCTGTCAGAAATCTACCTGAATTGGACCCTGTCCCCTCTGGTCTGGGTCAGGAATCCTGATGTCTCTGGTTTATTTATTCTGAGTTGAGGGGGGGGAGGTGTCCTGGTTCCTCTGTTCTGGGTCAGGGATAGATATGATCAATAAATCTGTTGGTGAAGAAACTTAACTATCACCTTTTAGGTGGCCAAATAATAAGGGCCTTGACTAGGGAGCCATCTTGAAGAATTTCTGTTGAAGATAGAAAGGAAAACTAGGTAAGAACTTTTCTTCTATTTCAGAAATATATATGTATGTATGTGTATCTAAACGTAGATATGAGAGAAAGGAGGAAAAAAGGTGAGAGCCACTAACAGCCCTAAAAGGCAAACTTTTTAAGTACTAAAGTTCTAAAAGAGAGGCAGCAGTGCAGAACAGTGATGGCCAACTTTAGAGGCAGGAAGACCTGGGTTTAAATCCTGCCTGACACACTATACAACTATATAGTCGTATAGACCATGGTCAAGTCCCTTAACCTCTGAGATAACTCCCAGTTACAAATGAGTTACCATGTTATTGATCTTCATGGGAGGAGGCAAAGGCCGAGGAAGGGATTTCTATACCATAAGCCACAAGGGAAATCTCAGACCCCACCCCCCCAAAAAAAGGTTTTAGAAGTGATTATAGACACTTGTAATTTTGGAGGGAATGAACTAATTAAAGGAACTTTCTTTTGTGGTGATGAACTAAGTGTCAGATAAAATTATCCCTCCCACCCCCCCACCCCCGTAAAGAGTAACAAAGTATATCTTTTATGAAGGCTTTTCCTCTTTCCCCTCCTTGGAGGTCACAGTGACAGTAAGAAATGTGGATCAATCATCTAAAGTCTGCCAGTAATCAGGAAACTTCTCAATTGACTAACTAAGTGAAACCAAAACTAAGAAATAGATGACTGAATTTAGTCCAGAGCAGGAGAGGTGGGCAGAATTCTAAATTGGCAGATGGTGCTTTTAGGTAAGGGTTATAATTCTTTTTATGGACCTTATAGGAGTGGGAGTAAGTAGCAGCAGGTTGAGGCTTGGGGCTTCTGGCCTGGAGAACTTACTCATTCTCTCAAACCCTTACATTCAGTCTTAGAATTGATATTAATTATTGATTCCAAGACAGAAGAATGGTAGGGACCAGGCAATTGGAGTTAAGTGACTAAGAAGTGACAGGGTCATGCAGCTAAGAAGTATCTTTGGCCAAATTTGACCCTAGGACCTCCCAACACTAGGCCTGGATATCAATCTACTGAGTCACCTATCTGCTTCTTACTAACAGTCTTCTAATTGACCTACGTGCCTTCAGATTCTCCTATCTATTCAATCTTTACAAAGCTGCCAAAATAACCTTCCTAAAGAACAGGTTATTCAATGTTTGAAAATCTCCTTATCACTAATTAGTAGATAAAATATAAACTCCCATAATCATAAAATCTCAGGGCTGAGAGGGACAACTCAGAGGCCATCTACTTTAGCCCATATTTTTTCTGAAACCATCTATCCAATCATAGGAATGGATAGGTGTTTCATTCTGGATTTGTCTTTCATTTGTCCTTGAACAAACTTCCAAGCCACAAAATATTAAAGCTATAAAGGACATCTAGTCTACTCACTTTACAGGTAAAGAAGCCTAGCTCAGACAAATGAAGCAGTATAATGTGGCAGACAGAGCAATCAGGAAGACTAGGATTTCAATCTTGCCTCAGACACTAATTCCTCTACAATTTAGCTTCAACCTACCTTGCATATTACTCCTTCATATACTCAACATTACAGTCACACTAGACTACTATCTGTTCTTTAGATTGAACTGGTCTCCCACCTCACACTTTAGAATCCTTTTCTTCTTTCAAAGCTCAGGTTGGATGCCACTTCCAATCTGGAGCATTACCTGATCCCTTCAACTGAAAGTATCTTGTCCCTCAAATTTTTCTAGAATACCTTGAAATCAGGGCAGCGGAAGTAGCACAGTGGAGAGAGCTCCAGGCCTGGAGTCAGAACTTGGGTTCAAATCTGGCCTCAGATGCTTTATAGCTGTGTGAGCCTGGGCAAGTCACTTAACCCGACTGCCTACTCCTCCTTGCAGTTCTTCTAAGACAGAAGGTAAGGGTTTAAAGGGGGGAAAAAAAAAACAAAACAAACTACAACTTAGAATTCTTTGAAATCCCGCTTTGCCCCATCACACTCTACTTTTTTTTTTTATCATATATTTTCTGTATACATGTCATTTCCCACCCACCTCATCCAGTTATCTTATACTACTTGAGAACAGGGATCACATCATTTAAATATTTGAATTTAATTCTTCCTTTGTAACCTCTTACACACTTCCTCCTTTCCATTCCTAATCACCACCTTTGTTTAGACATTTATTAGCTCACACTAATTTTGTTGCAACAGTTTAATAGCTAGGCTCCCAATTTCTAGTCTCTATAATCCATCCTACATATAATCAACAGATTAACTTTCCTAAATACTGATTTGCAACACTTTCCCACTCCCTTACTCATGGTTCCCTATTCACACAAATATCATTCAAGGTCCTCCACAATCTAACAGTACCCACCTTAACTCGCCTTAATTTCCTGCTCAAACTTTCCACTCATCATTTCCTGAATATAAAACGAGCATTTCTGTGTTCTCTCCCTTCATTCCTACCCTGAATGCAACCCCCCCCCTTATTATTCACGTCATATTTCTGCCTTCAAGGATCAATGAAGTTCTTGCCACTTACCAGGCAAGTGCCTTAACCTCAGTATCCCTCAGTTTCCTCAACTGTCAAATGATGACAGAACAGAACGCACCTAACTCCTAGTGTTGTGGGAAGGATCAAATGAGATAGTATTTGTAAAGTGTCTGGTAAAGTGCCTGAAACATGGTAGATGTTTAATAAAATGCTTATTTGTTTTCTATAGTTTTCTCTATATTCTTTCTTTAAAGCTCCTTTAATACTCATCCTTTATATAAATAATTAGGTTCTTACTGGAGGTTGTTTTTACTATTTAAAAGGGAAAATGTTACATAAGAAGGTAGACAATAAATGCAAATCACTCTATTTCTTTCTATATTTCCAGTCCTAGACCTGGAGATACTTTCATTATCCCACAACACCTCCAAGACTATTTGCCCTTGCAATAAGCATGGGGAAAAACCAAACAATAACAAGGAAAATAGCATAAAAAGTAAAGGTTTCTCAGAAATATCAAAATATATTAGTTCAGATCTATATGGCTACAATATTCAGTGAAGGAGAAAACAGTTATGCTCCCTCATTCAAAACTTAAAAAGTTACGGAGCGTTTTTCCCAAACATCTCATTTCTTCCATGTCATGATAGATTTACCATTCTTATTTTTATCAAAACTTTTTTTCATTTTTTATTTACCTTTCTGATAATAAGTTTTATAAGCTTACTATTGATTTCTGAAACATAAAGTAGGACTATTTGTACTAAGACTGTCCTTTTTTTCAACCTCAAAGACTATTTTCTTTATATCAAAATTTTGTAAGCAGTGAGTATTCATCCTAGCCATAATGAAACATATTAACTAAAGTTGTTTGGGAGGGCAGAAAAATTCTAGGGAAAAATATTTCTCTTTTATTTTCCTAGGGACTTTTTGCTTTCAACAAATATACCCAAAATAAAGCCCTAATTAGACCCCACTCTAAATCATTTCTAAGGGAAATGCACAGTTATAGTTACCTTCATCTTTATCTGTACATTGATCAAACTTTTTAAATTAAATGAACCTAAAAATTTCTTATTTATACAAGGGCAGAGATAAAATTAAACACTTCATTAAGAAATTATAAGAATATTGTCAGTCAATTTGTATTAGTATAAATCTTAATTCTAAAATGTTTGGACTCGAGACTCAGAGGCAAAAGTGTAAATGATACTCTGCTTCTGAAGAAGAATACAAAGGCAAATTGAAATTACAAAGGTCTTTTCAAACATGTTAAGATAACAGAGAACATAAAATCACAGAGTTGGAAAGGCCCTGATATACCATCAAGTCCAGGCTAGACCTCAACAAGAATCTCCTCTACAACATAACAAAGAAATGGTCACATAGCCATAAAAGACCTCTACTAAGGAGGAGCATACTATTTTCCAAGGCAGGCTATTCCAAGATAGTTATAATGGTTAGGAAGTTCTTCACAAATCTCTACCTACACTGAACATCTTTGAAACCTTTCTATCACTTCAAAATTAGTTTCTTAGTCATGAAAACAGAGCATAAAATATCTTGAGTATATATTTCACATGCTCCTAGTTCTGCCCACAATTTAAGAAAGAGCTCAACTCAGATATCTCATTTCTCACTTGGCTACACTCCTATGGGAGTTGGCTGACTTTTCTATCATGTCCTAGAAAGCTAATTATTGGGATAACCGAATCATCTTGCAAGATCTCCAGTCCTGGGACTCCACCTCATCACTATTCTCTGCCTTTCTGATTGGAGGGGGGAAACAGGAAGATGAACTCCAAACCTCCATTTAAGAACTCAGTTCATACATCTCATTTCACATTTGACTACACCATTTTGAGGCTTCTCTACCTGACTTCTCCACCATGCCTCCAAGTTGAGTACTTTCTCCAACTTTGGTGTTTATATAACAATAATGACTCATGTTGAGTTTGCAATCCACTAAAACCTCCAGATCTTTTTCTAACAAATTATGGCCTAACAATCTTTCCCAGCTTATGTGTAAAGTATTTTGTTTTTCACTCAAGTGTATTTATCTAGTTAGAGTTAGTTCTAGTCTACTGGACTCCACTTCTGACTCTTGTCAGAATGTTCTAGCTATCCCTACTAGCTCAGTAACATTTGCAAATCTGATAAGCATCACATATGCTCTTATCCAAGTCATTGAAAACAATGTTTAAAAAAAGTCCAAGACCAAGGACACCATCCTGGGGGGTATTCCACTAAAGAACTTCTTCAAAGTTGACAATTATTATTCCATTATTTTTGGGTTTAGACATTCAGTAAGTCTTAAAAATCTATTTTATTACTATCATCTAGCCCTTATCTAAATTGTCCACAAACAGAACTTTTGTTATTTAGTCCTTTTTCAGTCATGTCTGACTCTTTGTGATTCCCTTTGGGGTTTTCTTGGCAAAGATACTGAAGAGGTTTGCCATTTCGTTCTCTAGCTCATTTTACAGATGAGGAAACTGAGGCCAATAGGGTCTTGTACTATTTTAGGGGTTACCCAGGGTCATACAGCTACTAAGTGTCTGAGGTCAGATTTGAACTCAGGTCTGGCACTCTATCCACTGTACCACCTACTTGATGTAATCAAATGCTTTGCTAAATCTAGGTAAGCTCTTTTCTATTAGCATTTCCCTGATCTGCCTGCCTTATTATAAACCTACCCCACCAAAAAAATAAGTATCTAATATGACTTTTTTTAAGCCCCCCTACCTTCCTTGTAATACTCTGTATTGGCTCCAGGGCAGAAGAGTGGTAAGGGCTAGGCAATGGGGATTAAGTGACTTGCCCAGGTTCATACAGCTAGGAAGTGTCTGAGGTCAGATTTTAACCTAGGACCTCCCAGTTCTAGGCCTGGCTCTCAATCCACTGAGCCACCTAGCTTCCCTCATGACTTGTTCTTGATAAACCCATCATGAACTTTGTGATGACTGCTTATTTTTCTAGACATTCACTAATTTATCCCTTCAATAATACATAAAGCTGTAATTTTGTCAAGAATCAATCAAGTTTACTGGACTGTAGTTTTCTGACTCCCATCTTATTTCTCTCCCTTACTAGTTTTGGTTTGTTTTTTAATTGGAAAGAAGTAAAAATTCCCCCTTCTCCAGTATCCTTTAAAAAAAAGGATTTACCTTCTATCTTAGTATTAATTATAAGGCAGAAGAATGATAAGGGCTAGGCAACGGAGGTTCTATAACTAGCCTTAGGGTCATTCATCTAGGAAATGTCCGAGTTTATAAGTGAATCCAGGTCCTCCAAGACTCCAGAACTAGTATTCTATTCACTGTTTCACCCTACCTACCCCTTCTCTAGTATCTTTCAAAGATTATGGACAAAGTTTCGACAATCATATTCACCAGTTCTCTTAGTGCCCTAACACTAATGTTATCTGTTCAGGAAACTTGAATTCTTCAAAGGCAAAAGCAAATGTTTTCTTATCTTCTCTCCATTTGTTTATTTACTCTGTTCTTTCCCATCCCAAGTTTGCTTTGCACAAAGTTAACACCTAGTGTTTGCTGAACTGAATTATTAAAGTAATTCATCACAGTAGTATCTAGTTCAGGATACTAGCAAGTATATAACTCCTTTTATACTATGGCAGGGCCTCTGCATGATACTTTCAGATTTCTCCATCATAGGCAACAAATGAAATAAAGTGATCTATTTTTGGAAAAATATCAAATCAAGAAATAAGCTTATGAAAGACCCAAGCACTATGTCACAATTTGGAAAAGCCTTCAAAATAAGTAGTTAGTGATAATGATGATAAATTTAAGGTATCAGAAGAGGGTCAGAAAAAGAAACCGATTAGACAAAGATGCATGAGGTAAATTAAGCTTCCCATTCCTCATGCTATTTTTCTTTTAAAAAGTTATGGTCTGGGGCAGCTGGGTAGCTCAGTGGATTGAGAGCCAGGCCTAGAGACGGAAGGTCCTAGGTTCAAATCTGGCCTCAGACACTTCCCAGCTGTGTGACCCTGGGCAAGTCACTTGACCCCCATTGCCCACCCTTACCAATCTTTCACCTATGAACCAACAGACAGAAGTTAAGGGTAAAAAAAAAAAAAAAAAAAGTTATGGTCTATGCCAGCATCACTAAATACAGAAAACATAATTTTGTTTCACTATGATGTTAATGGTTTATTCTATTCAAGTTTTTGCTTGCCTATAGTTTCCCCCAGACCTGTGAAGCTCCAGGTGTAGAAATGCTTTCTAACTGCAAGTTAGCAACTTACCTGTAAATTATAGTTTTAGAGAGTTGCTTGAGGGCCCTGTGAGGCTACAAAATTTGCCCACTGCCATATAAATTGATATATGTCAGAGAAATGACTCCAAAGCTAGACCAGTCACTGTGCCATACTGCCTCTCTGATTTTCACAAACTGACAAAAATGAAGATATGCTAGATTTCACCGGAATCCTACATGGGGATGACTTTGGATTTCTGAAGGTTATGGTAGCAGAATACAAGGTTTGACAGATCCTGGAAACCTTAGATAGAGGTTCAATCACAGTCTATGTCTAAAGATATTAGCCTACACACTTAAATGCAGAGACTCATCATCAAATGGTTGGTTGCTCTTTCAGATTGCAAATAATATTTGATTGATGTGTTGTTTATTTCGCTGAAATACTTCCCCCTACTCCTCCCACACCACCTTTATTATAGGGGATAGCTGTATGAGGGAAAGGAGGGAAAGGAAGCAGGGAGGATCCAAAATTAAAGGTGATTAAAAAAAAGATATCGATAAAATTGTTTAAAGTAAATCACATTATAAGTTTTGTAACAAATATTTGAATAATGATATTTTTATGTTTAATATACAAAACACATTTTTATAGGCAAACCAAGTTACATGCAATAGTTTTACTATTCCTAAAGAAACAAAATTGCATAGAGAAGAAAAGCGAGGAGAGCAAAGAAAGTTTAGAAAGGACACAAACAGAAAGGACAATTTCTGCTATACTCTTATTCAATTTAATATCTAACTTTTAAAAGCAATTTGTGCATAAAAAAGTAATAGCTTCATATATAATGTTTTACATATTGAATTATGTGGGTGATTGCTAAATTCGTAATTTTAATTTTGCCTTTCTAGCCATATCCTTCATAACATCCTTAGACTTCATCTTTTCACTCTGAACAGTCCTTATCTTTTTTAGCTTGTTCTCAGTTCTAAGAGGACAGTCCTCCATCCCCTTAAACATTTCAATTTAAACATCCTTCTCTAGATCTTCATCAGTTTCATTACAATTTCCTGGGCTATGGTGACCAGAAGCTCCCATGGTACTGTATGTAGTATAGTTCCTTTAACTATGGTTCTACATAATAGCGTAAGTGCTATTTTTTTTTAAATACATAGTACATCTTGCTGAACTTTTTGTCCAAAGTGGCACATTAGACTGATATGGTTTTGAAGACTGGTTTACAAATGGTTCCTGGGTTTTTTTCTTAGTTTTCCACTGATAATCCACAACTTTTTTCATAGCATGGTGTGGAGTAGTTTTATTTATTGCAATTTCTTACACTTGCCCACAATGGAATTCACCTAGTTTTTTGTCCACTCAACAGATCTTCAAGTAAAGCCAGAGGGAACTTTAGATATCATCTAATCCAGAGGTCCTTACTAAGGTTCCATGAACTTAAAAAAAATTTTTTCGATAACAATTTAAACACAACGGATTCCTTATCTAAGACTATGTATTTCATTTTAAGCATTTAAAAAACATTATCAGGAGTCCAGAGGCTTCACCAGACTGCCAAAGAGGTCCATGACACACAAAAAGGTTAAGAACCCCTGATCTAGTCCAAATCCTTCATTTTACAGATGAGAAAATTGAGGCCCAGGAAGGTTAAGTAGATTGTTCATGGTCACACAACTGGTAAATGACAGAAGAAGACACATTCAAGTCTTCCTGAATGAAAATCTATCTACTGTATCATTCTGCTTTCCCATATTCCAATCAATGTCATTTTGCAATATGAAAAGATGAAGACACAGATGATGATGAGCATTTATATGCAAAGCATGGCATATGTTATATAATTGATATTCATAACTCTGAGAGGCAGGTGCTATAGTTGTTCCAATTTTATAAAGGAGGAACCTGAGGAAGACAGAGGTTAAGTGATTTGCCCAGAGACATAAAACTAAGTGTCTGAGGCAAGATTTGAAATCAAGTCTTCCTGATCCAAATATAACATTCACCACCCACCTAGCTGCCTGATCTGTGTTGATTGAGGTTTTATCCACAATAATCAAATCACAGGTTTTTAAAGCATTACAATATAAGGAGATAAATCTTGATATATATAAATATATTTTCCCCTCCTCTCCAAGGAGCTTTAAAGGTGAATTCAGAACCATCAGACCACCAGAACATTTTTGTAGGATAATGATGCCTGCTTCTTAGACCAGTGATTCCCAAAGTGGGCGCCACCGCCCCCTGGTGGGTGCTGCAGCGATTGGGGGAGGTGGGGGCCATAGGTGCATTTATCTTTCCTTTTAATTGCTATTAAAATTTTTTAAAAATTAATTTCCAGGGGACTCAGTAATATTTTTTCTGGAAAGGGGGCGGTAGGCCAAAAAAGTTTGGGAACCACTGGTATATATATATATATCTTATAGCCATCACTAAGGGGAGTTATCACTATGGAGAAGGGCTCACTTGCCTCACTCTACAATTTCAATTTCTAACTACCAAAGGATATGGAAAACAAGAGCCCTAGGAGTGGCAGCACCTACCAGATCAGTGATCCTTCTTCTAGCCATCAGATTCTCAGACATCACCCCTGAAGCAACCCCTGTGGAGATGTGACCTGACAACTGCTTCTATGGGCAGTGAAGCTTTCTTAGGGGTCACAATCTACTAAAGACCTGGAAAATAAAGTTCTTGGTACAAAAGTCCTTGGCACTGTCAAAATAGTCAACATCAGAAACAGATATAATTTTACCAATTTGACCTTAAAAACGTCAATATTATTTGTTTGTTCACTGCACCCTCAAGACCATGAAACTTTTAAATCTGAATTGCACCTGAAATTTCTTGTATGTGTTGTTTCCATTAGAAAGTGAGCTCCAGGGCAGCTGGGTAGTTCAGTGGATTGAGAGCCAGGCCTAGAGACAGAAGGTCCTAGGTTCAAATTTGACCTCAGACACTTCCCAGCTGTGTGAGCCTGGGCAAGTCACTTAACCCCCATTGCCTAAGCCCTTACCTTTTTTCTGCCTTGGAGCCAATACAAAGTATTGACTCCAAGATGGAAGGCAAGAGTTTAAAAAAAAAAAAAAGTGAACTCCTTGAGAAGAATTATCTTACTTTTTCTATTTGCACCACCCCCTACTACTTAGTACATAATGCTTTGCTCCTAAGTTCTTAATACTTTTCATTCATTCACTCAGTAACAACTCTTTGCACAGTGTTTAATAAATGACTATCCATTAATTTATTAAGTAACTACTGTGTACAAATCACTATATTAAGAATTTGCAAATATAAGTGACATGGTTCACTGCTTTCAAATAGTTATCACTACTAAATAAAATGTTGAGAAGATAGACAGGGTATTTTTGTGCTCTAAGAAATAACGAAAGGGATGGTTGCAGAAAATCTGGGGAAAATGTAAACTGATGCAAAATGAAGTGAGCAACAATTTACACAGTAACAGCAATATCATAAAGATAATCAACAAAGTGAAAGACTTAGTAACTCTGATTAATATAATGATCCAATACACCTCCAAAAGACTCATAAAACAAAACATTGTCCACCTGCACAAAAAGAACTGATGGACTCAAAAGTGCAGACTGAAGCATTTTTTAAACTTTACTTTTCTTGTTTTTCTCTCCTCCCCACGGCTAATGCAAAAAACGTTTTGCATATGTTGTCAGGAAGATCAACTGTGTATGGCTTAGCTATTCTGATCAATAAAATGATCCAAGACATTTCTGATAGACTTATGATGAAAAATGTTATCTACCTAAAGAAAAAAGAATGGAGTTAGAGTACAGATTGAAGTAAAATTTTTTTAAACTTTCTTTTTCTTTACTTCCTTTTGGGGGGGGGGGGAGGAATATGGCTAACATGGAAATGTTTTGAATGATTTCAAATGTAAAAAAGTTTTTATGACTTCATATATAGTATATTATATATATCTTGCCTTCCCAATTGGTGGGGAAAGGGATAGAGGTGGGGAGAGAATTTGGAACTAAAAATAAAAATAAAATTTTAAAAATCTGTTTTTTTGGGGCAGCTGGGTAGCTCAGTGGAGTGAGAGTCAGGCCTAGAGACAGGAGGTCCTAGGTTCAAACCCGGCCTCAGCCACTTCCCAGCTGTGTGACCCTGGGCAGGTCACTTGACCCCCATTGCCCACCCTTACCAATCTTCCACCTATGAGACAATACACCGAAGTACAAGGGTTTAAAAAAAAAATCTGTTTTTTTATTGCATTTCAACATAAAAAAAGAATGAATAAATAGAATGTGGAGAATCATTGTTCTTAGGACAATAGGAAGAATGGAAATGTTAAGGCCACATCTGAAAGCCTTGCAGGGCCAGCACCTGATGTAAACAATTCACTAGGCCCTGTAAAGAGATGTTTTCAGTCCAGCCTAATTATTGTCTTCCCTAATGCCTCTTCATCTCAACCAACCATTCTCAAAAGTGACCATTATACAAGCCATTCCCCAAATGACAAATGGTCAAGGGGTTATGAATAAGCAATTTTCAGATGAAGAAATCAAAATTATCAATAATCATGAACAAAGTGGGCAGCTGGGTAGCTCAGTGGATTGAGAGCCAGGCCTAGAGATGGGAGGTCCTAGGTTCAAATCTGGCCTCAGACACTTCCCAGCTTTGTGACCCTGGGCAAGTCACTTGACCCCATTGCCTATCCTTACCACTCTTCTGCCTTGGAGCCAATACACAGTACTGGCTCCAAGACAGAAAGTAAGGGTTTATAATAACAATAATAATAATAACAATAATAATAATAATAAACAAATTTCTAAATCACTCTTTATTAAAGAAATGCAAAATAAAACAATTACGAGGTACCATTTCACACCTATCAGATTGGCCAATATGACAATAAAGGAAAGTGATAAATGTTGGAGGGGATGTGGCAAAACTGTGACACTAATGCATTGCTGATGGAGTTGTGAACTAATCCAACCATTCTAGTGGGTAATTTGAAACTATACCCAAATGGTCATAAATTTGGGCATACCTTTGATCCTATAATACTACTCCTGGGTCTGTATCTCAAAGAAACCATACAAAAAAGGGAAAGGACCTACTTGTACAAAAATATTTCTAGCAACTGCTTTTGTGGTGGCTAAGAATTGGAAATTGAGGGAATGCCCATCAATTGGGGAATGGCTGAACAAATTGTCGTATATGTCGGTGATGGAATATTGTCGTGCTATAGAAATGATAAGTGAAATACCTACAGAAAAGGTTGGAAAGATCTGCATGAACTAATGCGAATAGAAATAAGCAAAACCAGGAGAACATTGTACAAAGTAACAGCAATATTGTACAATGATGAGCTGTGAAAACAAGGCTACTCTCAGCAAGGCAATGATCCAGGACAATTCTTTAGGACTTATAATGGGGAATGCTATCCACCTCCAAAGAAAGAACTATTGGAGTCAGAAGGATGTGAATCAAAGCATACTAGCTTTCACAACAGTATATTTACAGTTTTGTTTTTGGAGTTTTGGTTTTGTACGAAGGTGCTCTTATAACAACCACCAACATGGAAGTGTATTTTGCATGATAAAACATTTAAGATCAAATTGCTTACCATCTCTGAGTTGGAGGAGGGAAGGAAGGGAAGTTTGGATCTTATGATTTTGAAAACATATGTTGAATATATTCGTTGCATACATAACAAAATTATGTATGCAACGAATATATATAATATAATAAAATTATAAGTAATTGGGAAAATAAAATATCTTTGAATTTTTTTAAAAAGTGACCATTATAAGCTCTTTGAAGAAATTTCCTATTTTGAGAGTCCTCTTCACACTTACCTTTCCCTAGAAATTGAAGCTATCCTTGAACACACCCCAAAACTACTTTCTCTAAACTGTTTTACTAACTGTATTGTCCTTGTATTATCTGTGGTTCTAGCCCCATTTCTCTTCTAGTTCCTACCTGTGCCTCTCTCCTTTACCAAGCAACACTTTGATTCCTCAATTAAAAATGCTCATATTTAAAGATAAACATGACAATTTCCAATGAAATAGAATATGCAGTTCTTTAACATTTTCAAATATTAAAATAGGCCACAAAAAGTCATAGATTATGAGGCAAAATTTATAGAACCAGATGAATGAGCCAAAGGATAGAGTACTAGATTTAGGGCCAGAAAGACTTTAGTTCAAATTCAGGCTGAGGCAACTTACTAGCTATGTGACCCTGGGTAAATCAATCACTATCTGCCTCAGTTTCCTCAAGCATAAAATAGGGATAAATAATAGCTCCATTCTACCAAGGTTGTTATGAGGATCAAGCAAGATATTTGTAAAGCTCTTGGCACATAGTAGCACCAAGTTGCTTACTAAATGCTTATTTCTTTCCTCCCTTCCAGAGGATCTTTTATAGATTAAATTATAGGTTTTATATGTCTAGCAAAAGCAAATAAAATCACTGATTAAATAGTGTTCAATGTTGAGTTGGAAGGTTCCACTTAGCAATGATGTTTAAGTTTGGTTCTATGGATTTGTGCCTCTACAGACAACATGCTTGTTAAAAATAGCATATGGAGGGGCAGCTAGGTGGTTCAGTGGATAGAGTCAGGACTGGAGATATGAGGTCCAAAACTGGCTTCAGAAACATCCTAGCTGTGTGATCCTGGGCAAGTCATTTAATGCCCAGTTCATATCATTCTTCTGCTGTAGAACTGATACTTAGTATCAACTCTAAGACAGAAGGTCAGGGTTTTTTAAAGTAGCATAAGGAAATGGGAATAATTGACCTGTAGCCTCTGTCTCTTTCAAATTTGTGCACGCAAATCTAAGTCCTTCAGGACTTCTAAAAGTACAAAGTCTTAAGAAGATAACTGAATAAAGTGGACTGTGAAAGGAAAGAGAAAGATCAAAAGTCTGGAAATAAATTTGTTCAGAATATCTTAGAAGTATGAGGTATAAGAGTCTGAGTACAGCCTTTTGTAGTCTGAAAAACAATAAGGAAATAGCATAGTAAAAAGAAAACCTCTCTAAAACATTCTAAAATTGAAATATTCATCTGCCTCTGAATTATGAAAAATAGAATATATCTATTAAAGGTTATAATAAACAAAATGCACTGTTATATTTTAAAAGTTGATTTGTTTCTTCCCGATTAAAATTAAATGCACTCTAGTTAAGGGGTAGGTTCTAGTTTGGTTCAGCAAAAGTAGGCATTGCTCTTTCTTAACTACTAAGGGATTAGATTCCAAAATCTAAAAACTTCAGCTTCTAATGTCCCAAGGGGCTCTTTTTAGTTATCACATCCCTTTTGCCAAAACACATGAATGTCACAGCACTAGAAATGGCTGTTGTTTTTCAGTCCAATTTGATCCATCATGACTCTATGGCCCATAATCACACCAATACTGTCCATGATGTTTTTTTGACAAAGTTACTGGGTTGGGTTTGCCATTTCCTTCTTCAGTGTACTAAGACAAAGGTTAAATGACTTGCCCAGGGCCACACATCTGGTAAATGTCTGAAGCTATATTTGAATTTGGATCTTCTTGACTCTAGGCCCAATGCTCTATCCACTGAGCCACCTAGCTGCCTATTAGGTACCTAAAAAATTTCCACCATTGGGACTCATACATTTTCATATTAAATCCTAGAATCATATCTTATATATGGCATATATCCACTGCATGTCTGAAATTAACCATTACACCAAAGGTGAACCAACTTTCCATTCTAAGTACTAAGTGTTCTCAATGTAGAGAGGTCACATTAAAACCCTGTCTGATACAGAATATCAATGCATTTTGAACATCATTTCTAGGGAATCCTAAAGAAAGCAGGTCTACAATTACTAGATAGCAATGCCCTCTAATCATGACCACACCAACTTCAGCATTTTTATAGAAAAATTTGAAAATTGTCTTTCGATGTTTTCTATTAAGATGAACATTTTAGGTCAGTGATTCCCAAAGTGGGCCCCACCGCCCCCTGGTGGGTGCTGCAGCAATGGGGGGAGGGGGGTGATGGCCACAGGTGCATTTATCTTTCCTATTAATTGCTACTAAAATTTTAAAAAAAATTAATTTCCAGGGGGCTAAGTAATATTTTTTTCTGGGAAGGGGGCAGTAGGCCAAAAAAGTTTGGGAACCACTGATTTAGGCCATTTCTTTAAAAAACTCATACAAAATAACTAGCTTAGTTTGGGAGGGAGTCTGAAACTTGCAAAGAAAATATTACAACTGATATATCTATATTGCATCTTCTAAAATAAATGGTCCCAGGCCACTCTATCTCCTACCAGCCATTTATTACCACTGTCTCTTATAAAATATCTAAGAAGTATTCTAAGATTCCTTTTATTCTTTTTTTGGTCATTGAAATTAGTCAATTCAACAAACATTTAATAAGTGCCTACTCTATATGCACTGCATCACTGTAAGCTGGAGATACAAAGATGAAAAACCAGTTTTTGCCTTGAAGATTTCAATTATAGATGAGAAACTGAGGTATGAAGTACATAAAAGGCAGAACTAATTATCAAGTCAAGAACCATTATTCTCCAACTCTAAAAAATTTCTTCCTTTATTCATTTTGTTCAAATCTTCATTTTACAGATGATGAATTTAATGGAAAGTGAAATACCTTGGACTAGCCTTTGCACCAGAATGCAGGAACCTCCTAACTCCCAGAGTAATGCTGTTTCCCATATCAAAACTAAATTCAATGCTTTCTGGCTGGTCATGTTTTTTAAGGCCTCTGCCAAGTCATTTTCCATTGACAAACATTTGTTAACTCTTTCTATTCATTTGCCAGTAGGTTCTGATACATTTCCCAAGTCAGGTTAAACTAAGACATCCACTCTACCCAACAGTTCTAGAACTTCATCTTACAACTGTCTTCTCCAACCCCATTACATCTCCACCAAAAAATATAAAAGTCTTTAAAGATCTTATCAATTAAAAAACAGATATGGAGTTTCATAGATGTTTCTTCTCTTGGTTTCGCAGACCTTAAAGGCAGTGAAAAAAATACAGAGTGGGGAAAAAAAATGTTAAATTACATAGCCCACACCTATCCAAAGCCCTGCAGAGTTCCTTCTCCAGAAGTCTTTTGGAAAACCTCAGCTTTTGTTTTGGAAACCTGTTTGTTTTTTTTTAAGCACTACACATTTCACAAATGTCAAACATCTGCAGAGATATCAGAAAGATAAGGATCCCTAGGCCAAGAATCACGGGACTAAAGAATGTAAAAGAACCTAAGAGACACAGATTCACCATTAAAACTAGCTTTTAACACTAAGGTCAAGACATACTGAGATATCTTTGAAAGCAGCATCTATAATGATCTTTAGTCCATCAGGCTGCAAAATCTAGCCTACCCATCCATCCACTCCTATGCCTCCCAACTCACCATTCCTTTCCCCAACCACCACCACTAACAAATTCACTTTCTGCTTCCACACACCTCAACCAGCTTGTTCTCAGGCTCCCTCCAAAGCATGATGAGACAAAGGTAGGGAAACTCCCTGTTTGTTGTGTCTGGATTACACCTCCTCTGTCAAGGCACCTTGGTACCACAGTCAAAGAGGCTAGAGAAAGGCAGGGAGAATAAAATGTGAAGATAAAGTGTGACAGCTGCCACCTGACTCAAGAGAAAAATGTATAGTAGCACATCCTGTTATGATGGACCTATGCAATAATGCTTTATCAAATCTTGTAAAGTTTATTAGGATGATTTTTTTTTTTTATCCTGGGACTCCATTCTAGGAGCATAGGGCCACAACCAGTAGGCAATGGGACACACAGTCGCTCAGGGCCACCCAGCTGGGAAGTGTCTGAGCCCGGACTTGAACCTAGGACCTTTCGTCTCTAGGCCTGGCTCTCAATCCACTGAGCTAGCCCAGCTGCCCCTACTTTAGGTTGCAGTTTCTTTAGCAGATGTAGTTTTTACAGGGTGGGGTTGCTAGCCCCACGCCCAACCCTCCTCCTTTTTTCATCCAGGCTAGGGACCATCCTTGGCCCAGGAGTGGTAAGGGTATTAGGATGATAAACCTTCCAAATTTAAACCAACAGGATCAAGCAAATTAAGTAGGGACCTTTTATTAATTGGATGAGTTAAGCCATAGAGATATAAATCTTAAAGTACAACAAAGGTAAAATTATTTTTAGCAATAATGTACTAAGGTCTTACTGAATATATATCCAATACATTAGACAATTTAGGAAGAGCTTCATTAGGGATATCTAAGCACATGAACAAGGAGGGGAGGGGAGGAGACTTTTTTAATAAACCTACATTAGAAAATTCAAATATCTTTAGCAGTCAGTCTCTCAGAGGGAAAATTTAAATCAAGGGCTAAAAATCATTTAATTGAATTGCAACACAGATCTTTGTTAATCAGCCTCTGGCTATACTCTAAAATATGGGCAAAAATAAAAAGATCTAGTGGAATACTGAACATTGACTTAATGGGACAAATAGATGGAGAAGGTGGATCCATATCCAGACAATTAAATTAAAATAAGAAACTAAAAATATTAATGCCAAAGAATGGCAGCAACTAAAATAGAGAGAAAAGCTGAAGAAAAAGGCCCCTTCACATATTTACCAGAGGAAAAACATATGGAATGAAGAACTCAGAGGAAAAGTCTTGCCATACAGTATACGCATCCCAAACAAATAATTATGACCATAACAGACTCTCAATGGAAAATTTGTAGAACTGAAAGGAACCTCCCCACCCACACTTCCTTTAAGTCAGGACTGACCTTTAAACTATTTCAAACAAAGTTCCAACTTGAGCATCCACCATACTCAGTACACTGTGCATTGTGGGAAATAAAATAAAAATGGAGACATTGTCCCTGAGCTTAGGAGACTTGCTATTGGAGAACAGTTCAAAGCCCATAGTCCCCTTCACCAACCTAGTCATATAATTTATCAAGAATGATGGCTATAACAGCCAAAAGAGTTATTTCAGCTACAGAATTACAGAATTTGAACCTAAGAACAAAACCCTCTTATTCCAAGCTGCCATTGTAAAGTTCAATCAAGGAATGAAGTGGCGGTAATCCCCAAGAGTAATACCTAGAGCATGCCTTGACAGATAAAACATCAGTTTTAGCCCCTGTTGCCTTAATCCATGGCTCACACCAGTTTTTCTTCTGGACATACTCCCTTGGCACATCCACCCACTCATATCTCTTTTTGACATGGAAGATAAGTCATTAAAGAAGGCAGAAGTACTAACAAGCATCTTTTTTCTCTTCCTTTACTTAGTACCAATATCTGATACCTTTCTCTATTTTCAAACATAACTCTTAACTAAACAAACTTTTTCTTTGCTATGTCCATTCCCTTAAGAGTAAAAAAAAGTTCCTTACAGAAATTCAGGAGAAGAAAATAATCAAGTAAAAGTTACAGAAAAGAAAGTTAACGAAAGCAATTAAAGTCTGTTTAAGAAAGGCACATGACAGCAAGTAAAAGCACTATAAGCAGTTGACCACTTCAAAGTTATCAGCTGACCACGACAAAACTAATTTTTAAGGTTCTTAAAAAAGAGAAGAAACACAGCCATTATGAAAGATAATCAGGATAGTTAACTGGAGCATGTAAAAAGACTGAGAAAAGCACTGAAAATGATCTCACAAGGTTCAAATGATCTCACAAGGTTCACTCTTAATGACAGATTCTGAAAGACAAGCATGGGGCCTTGGAATTAACACCATACAGTACCAAGCAACAGCAACTTGAGGGTTTGAAAAATCCAAAACAGAATGCTTGCTCAGCATTCCATTTAGTCGACCTCCCCACCCAAACTAGGCCTTACCATTTTGTATGTATGTACGTATAAACACACATGTATTTTAAGTATATTATAGGTCAAAACCATCTCTTGGCGGGGAGTCACCTTTTTCTCCCCCTTCCTCCTCCAGAGAAGCCAAGTGAGAGAAGGGTTGATAACGCCGAGCTCATGCGGATCACGCCCAAAGCGCGGCCGTCTGGCCGGCCCTGAAAAGCCCAGGAGAGACGGAGACCCAGGGAGGGAGGGGGGGAGAGGAGAGGCTTGAGGCACGCCTCCGTGGGGCTCCAAGGCCTGCCCGCCGCGAACTCTGGGGACCCAGTGTGTACCGCTTCTACTCCACGTGAGATCAGTACCCACACTCCGCCTCCCGATCCCACTGCGGTTGCCCGGCTGGTGGGGACTGCCTCCTTCCCGCAATTACCTCCATAGAGACGCGCCAGCCTTGCATAGCCGAGAAGCCGTAGGGCAGCGGCAGACGCTGGGCGCCGCGTCCCCCCGGGCCCGCGGTGCCCTCCCCATCCCCAGAGCTCTTCACCGTGTTGGGCTGGGAAAGGTACGCGCCCATCGCGACGACTGAAGGCCCGTCAGATGGGCAGGGCTGGCGAGAGAAGCCGTGACCCGTCCCGACGCGAAAGCTCTGGAGGCACAGGCCGCAAGGAGCAGACAGAAAAGAAGGCGCGGCCAAGGCGACGTGCCGGCGAGAGGCGCGAAGCCAGTGGGTGAGGACGACGACCCAGGACTGGAGGAGGCGGCAGCCGCGGTAACGGGACCAAGGGAACTGAGGGGGAGCGGAACCGGAAATAGCGCCGGGAGGAGACCCCGCCCGGCCAGACGGGGCGGTGCTTAAGAGTCATTTCCTTAGCAACTGTCCCCGCTCCTGGGCCAGAGACAACTGCCCCGCCAACGGAATTTCCCGCGAGACTCAGCCTGCTGACCACGCCCTCTAACGGCAGCTAGTTCCCTAGAGGCGGGGCCTAGGCGGGCTAAGGACCCAGGGCTCGGTTTACTAGGCCCTGCTGGGCGGGGCCGTGGGTTGCAGTCGTTTCCGCTCCTGGACCGCCCCAGAGTCCGCCTGCGCGGCTCTCCTGCGTTCTTTTTCCCTCCCTTCCAAGTCTTCCCTCCCTTCCGTCCTTTTCCTCCGCTCCCCGAAGGGACAATAGCTTTCCCGGTCTCAAGACTCACTTCCACTTCACTAGATTAAGGTTTAGACAAATAGAATGTAATCTCCTTGAGGGCAGTTTGTTTTTTTGTCTTTGTGTCTCCTTCCCACCTTCTAGCCTAGTCCCAGGCATGTAGCTTACCAGCACAGGTGTAGAGTTGAATTTTGAGGGAGCTTTCACTCCCAGAAATCAGACACTGAATCTCATCCCACACACAGGAAGTCATGTAATCGACAATCTTTTATTACGCGGCTTATATTCACCTAAAGGATGTATGGAGTGATCAAGACCCTCCAAATTTTCACTCCACAGAAGGAGAAGCATGGAAAATCTGAGTTCAAGTTCTATTCTTCATATACATTGGTTTTGTGATCCTGGAGAAGTAACTTAATTTCTTAAGACTCCAGGGAACACGCTAAGACTGGGAACCTTAACCTGAGCTCCACAGATCAAAAGGTCCATGGATAGATTTCAGGGGGTCCTTAAAATTTGCATGGAGAAAAAAGCATTTTCACTAACTTTTGATTTCCTTTGAAATCCTATGTATTTTATTTTTGTTACTTAAAAAGCATCCTGAGAAGGAATACATAAGCTTCACCAGACTGTCAAAAGGGTCCATGATATGCAAAAGTTAAAGAATACCCCCTTTAGGATGATAGATTGCAGAACAGTTGCAGATCTGCTTTGAGGGGGGAGGGGGGAGTGTACCTCTTCTGAAATTCCCTGCATCTTATGAAATCTCAAGCCCAGACCACACTATGCCCGCATAAAAATTCAGACACTGTATAGATGTAGAAAATCCCCAGAGTAACTCAGAAGATAAAAAGAAATACAGAAAAGCTAAAACCAAAAAGACAAGGGAGAGGAAATAGAAAGTAATTCAAGGGAAACCGAAAGAAAGTAGTTTCACAGGTAAGGAAAATGGAGACAATGAAGAAAGATTATAGAAAGAAAGATGATAATGAATTGTAATATGCTTGAGTTACTGGAAGATCTTTGAAAGTTAGGAATATAGTAAATCAACTTTATGTTAGGAGGCAGCTAGGTAGTGCTTTGGTTCCAGGGCTGGATCTGAAATCAAGAAGACCCGCGTCCAATTTTGACTCAAACATATTTAGTATCTGGGGAAAATGGATAAGATTCAGAGCATCTGAATATGGCACCAAGACACTAGTTGTATGACCCTGGGCAAGTCATTTAACCTGATTGTTTCAGTTCCATCTGTAAAATGAGTTGAAGGAGATGGCAAACCAATACGGTATCTTTGCCAAGAAGACCTCAAATGGGGACACAAACGATCAGACACAACAAAACATGGACCCTGGATGAATCATTTGATCTATCTACCTCAGTTTCCTCCTTTGAAAAAGGAGGACAATAAAAATTTGCAATGTGAGTTATTATGTAACTTGTGGCCAGAACTTCAAACTCTGGGCTGACAAGTTAAGCATCCTTCCTATGACAAGTGGAAGGGAGAGATGGAACCCCAAGAACATGAAATTCCAAGTGAGCTCCTTGGTGTAGAAGGGCAGATTGTCTTTGTGCCTCAGTCAATATCACAACAATCAGCACATGAAAAAGTGTTCTAAATCCCTCCTAATTAGAAAAATGAAAATAAAAACAACTCTGAGGTACTACCTCACATCTAGCAGATTGACCAATATAATAGTAAAGGAAAATAATAAATGTTGAAGGGGTTGTGGCAAAATTGGAACACTAATGCATTGTTGGTGAAGTTGTGAATTAATCCAACCATTCTGGAAGGCAATTTGGAATTATGTGCAAAGGGCTTTAAAGGAATGCAGACCCTTTGATCCAGCAATACCACTACTGGGTTTGTACCCCAAAGAGATAAAGAAAAATTTTTGTACAAAAATGTTTAAAGCTGTGCTTTTTGTGGTGGCGAAAATTTGGAAAATGAGGGGATGTCTTTCAATTGGGGAATGGTGGTGGTGGTATGGTGGTGGTGATGGAATACTATTGTGCTATGAGGAGTAAAGAACTGGAGAATTTCTATGTGAACTGGAAAGACCTTGAGAACTGATGCAGAATGAAATGAACAGAAGCAAGAAATACTGAAAGTAAAACAATCCCATGTAATTGACTTTAATACTAGTAGCAGTACAATAATTCAGGACATTCCTGAAGGACGAATGAGAAAGAATGCTATCTACATTGGGAGAAAAAACTATGGAAGTAGAAACACAAAAGAAAAACTTATAATTTATCACTTATCACTTGTTATATGGATATATGATTTGGGGTTTTGGCTCTATGGTAAAAATGAATAATGTGGAAATAGTTATCAAGTGATAACATTTGTACAACCCAGTAGAATTGCTTGCTGGCTCTGGGAGGAGAGAGAGAAGAGAAGAGGGAAAGAAAATGAATCATGTAAACAAGGAGGAAAAAAAAAAAGAGTGGTACCTCCTTAGCCCTATCTCTCTTACCAGTCTGAAGAAGTAGGTACAGCTTCCTAGAAGGTTCTACTAAGTCCTAGGCAATAGCTTATGGTTTAGCAGAGATCTCAAACTTTCAGGGCACCAAAACTCCCAAATCCTGCCAGAACTACATTAAAATGTAATTGGGAAATGCTCTTTTAAAAAATCTTTTAAAAATACAACATATGGCTACAGGAGGAGAGGGAAAGAACATGAATCTTGTACCCATGGGAAAATATTCTAAATTAATTAAATAAAATTAAAAATGAATAAAAATAAAAATAGATAATATTAATTTGTGGTTTTCTAAGTCAATATGATGCCCTCAGGGATCCTTTTCTGTTTGTGTTTGACACTAAGGTAGCTGTTCTCAAAATATAGACCCATAGGGTGTCTGATTATCTTTCAGGGGGTCTTCAAGGTCAAAACTATTTACATAATACTTTGTCCATTAAAATACTCCTCCCTTTTCCAACTACATTTCTGTGTGAGGCTGGATTTCCTTCATATACTTCAACCACAACATATTACAATAGACTGAATGCTGAAGCAGATATGAGAATCCAGCTGTCTTCTATTAAACCAGACATTAGATTTGCAAAAATATGTAAAATAATGCTACCTTTCACAATTTTTTGTTTTGAAAAATAGTTATCATAAAATTATATGTAAACATGTAATAGGTTTGTTATTTTTAAATGATAAATATTTTAATATTTTATCCATTTTAAGACATTACCCACATAATAGCTATTTGGGGCCCTCAATAATTTTTAAGTGTTGAAAATGGTCCTAAAACCAAAAGGTTTAGATTTGTATACCAGTAGAAGCTGGAGAGAAAGACACATGGAAAGGGGAATAGTATAATTTTTATTAGCAATGCTTACAGTTTGGGAAGTCATAGGGCTTTCCATATAATGTGTTTTTGGAGCTGGGCTCAGGCCGACTTAAAAGAACTTTGCTATTTATTTTGTTTTGTCCAGTCAAAAAACATCTTGAATTTCCCTGGGAGAGATAGATAATGACTCAAAGAACTATAGGTAGTATTTGATTGCTTTCCTTGGGACTTTTCAGTATACTCAAGATGACTAGTATTCTGAGACTGGGAAGTGTCTAAGGGCATGTAAAACCAAGGTCCTGGAATATGGGTACTTAGTATTCTGGGGCCTATGATTCCAGAACCAAACTAGCTACTCCCCCCCCCTCAAGGTTCTAGGACTTGGAGAATCTCTTTACCTTCCCCTGCCCTACTTCTCTGCCAGTCTAAGGAAGGAGGTAAAATTGCTTAAAAATCTGAATTCCCATTCAAGTATGTTCCTATCACTGTTGGCCTCCCAGTCATTAAGTACTCATTTAGTTAACATAAATTTGCTTTTACAAAAGGATATTTATTTCATTGTTGTCCTCATTCAGTAGAATCTGATTCTTTGGTGATTTTTCTTGGCAAAATACTGAAGTGGTTTGCCATTTCCTTCTCCAACTCATTTTACATATGAGGAAACTGAAGTAAACAGGCTCAAGTGATTTGCCCAAGGTTACAAAATTAATAAGTGTCTGAAGATTTGAACTCAGGTCTTCCTGACTCTAGGTCTTGGCTCTTTACACCACCTAGCTACCCCATGTTATTTGGAAACATATTAAGAACAGAAATAGATATACGTCCTTCCCAAACATGGAGGCTGAGGAGGATATATTCTCCTTTATACCTACTTGGTCTCTGGGGAAAATGAATTCAGATTTAGAGCAGTTTCTACATAGCAGTGGTCATGCCAAATGTGGCATTGATGCCAAATGTTGTCTTATTTCAACTGAGGGGAGTGTACGTGGTATGGAGTAGTGATCCCAAAGGTCACATTTCAATCCATCACAGCTGGCTGCCAAACTCAGAATGAACTTAACTCCCAGCTTAATCCCTTGGATGGCTCACTCTCCTGCCTTTTGAAATTCAGAGGGTTGGAACTGCTAAATCTCCTTTACCTAAAATGATATGGCACCTCAGAGGGAGAGGGCCTTGTTTCTCTTCTCCCAGTGGAACACCAATAGCCAGGAAGAAGTCAAGAAGAGAAGAGGTCACAAACAAAGACCAAGAAAGGACTAGGCTGACTAGTACCTTTTGAATGATACTTTCCTCCTTCCCTCATCCCAGTTTTGGCTTTGTAGTCAGTAAAACAAGAGGGTTTTTCTCTCAATATGTTTAGCAGATCAAATTTAGTTATAAAACATCTATACATGCTACAGTCTCTCCAAGTCACTTCCATTATACATCATCAAAACCCTCTAAGAAATGAGTACCCAGCCTTTTCCATGTAGGGAACTGAATCAACCATGTTATGCTTATGCCTAGTTTCCCCTTACACATACACTAGCACTAGGCCCAATCTCAGGGCTACCCTCAAAATATGAACAACTTTTTGGCTCATGGAATGCTGGCTGAACTATTTAAAATGCTAAAAGATGATGCCATTAAAGTGTTACACTCAATGTGTCAGCACATTTGGAAAACTCATCAGTAGGCTCTGGACTGGAAAAGGTCAGTTTACAACCCAGTCTTAAAGAAAGGCAATGTCTACAAATGTTCAAACTACCAAATGGTTGTGCTTATTATACATACTAGCAGGTTATGCTTAAGATTCTGCAAGTCCCCAGTTCAAGGGATCTCTACACACACACACACACACACACACACACACACACACACACACAGAGAGAGAGAGAGAGAGAGAGAGAGAGAGAGAGAGAGAGAGAATAAATTGCCTCAAAACAAAAGAAAGCTGGAGAGACACATTTCAGTGAGGTAAGAAGAGAGAACAGATCAGGCAGCACAGCAACTTTGAGAACTGGCAGATCTTGGAGCTACCCATGACTCTGCCAGAGGCAATGAAGCTGCAGAAAGGAAACAAACCCAGCTGGAGTCATCCACACAGATAGAGAAAACAGGAAACCTATAAACTCTCATGTGACATCAGAGCCCTGGGCTACAAGGGAGGAGAGAGTGGGAATTGGAACCACAGTGATCTACTCACTTTCACATTGGAGCAGAGCCATGGGCTATAGGAGAGCAGAGAGGGGGAACTGGGACTACAGTGAAGTAACCTGCTCATTCCCACATGGAGGTGAATTGCCTAAGGTAGCAAAGTCCAAAGCAGCGAGGCTGCTCAGTCCAGGCTACTTGGCAGAGCCAGGGAAGCATCAGGGAGGGGCCTAACCCAGTCCACAAAATAATGGGGGAACTGGTAGCTGAATATAGCTGAACAAAAGAGCTACCACCCTTTCCAGAAGAAGTGAACAAGGTCACCTCTGTGACAGAGACATGGTGAGAAACAAGGGCAGCCAGTCCTACCCCAAGTACCAAAGAAGAGTACCTCTGCAAGCTTGGAGCAATGTGTTCTCTACCATAGGAATAGAGAAGAACCTCAAGAGATAGATAAGGTAATGGGTAGGGGAGGGAGGACAATTAGAAAAATGAGCAGAAGACAACCCCCCCCAAAAAAAAAAACTCTGACCCTTGAAAGTTACTTTAGTGACAGGGAAGGCCAAAATGTGAGGAAAACAAAGCCAAAAAGGAAACATGTGAAGCCTCAAAGTAAAGTGTGAAAGGATGTCAGACCTCAAGAAGAACTCGAAAAGAAGTTAAACTAAATAACAGTTGACAGAAGAATTCAACAGCAGGGAGAAAAAATTAACTGAAGAAAACAGTTGCCCAAGCAAGAGAATTGACCAAATGGAAATGGAGGCAAAAAAACCAAAACAAAACCTGAAGAAAACAACTTCAAAGACTAGGATTAGCCAAGTGGAAAAGGACCTACAAAAACTCAAATAAGAAAATAACTTCCTAAAAAATAGAATTGGACAAATAGAAGCTAATGAAACTATAAGACAGTAGGAAACAATAAAACAAAATCAAAAAAGTGAAAAAAATAGAAGAAAACCTAAAATAATTCACTGCAAAAATGACTGACCTGGACAATAGATTCAGATGAAATAATCTAAAATCATCAGGATACCTGAAAGCTATGATTTAAAAAAAAAAAAAAAAAAAAAAGGGAGCCTGGACACCATATTGTAAGAAATCATCACAGAAAACTGCCCTGATATCTTCAAACAAGGGGAAAAAATAGAAATAGAATCTACTTATCACCTACTGAAAGAAAAAGAAACACCAAAAGAAACTTCCCTAGGACTATTGTAGCCAAATTCCAGAACTCCCAGGCCAAAGAAAAAGTGCTAAAAGCTGACAAAAAAAAAAAATTAAAATACTGAGGAGCCACGTTGAGAATTACACGGGATCTAACCACTTCTACATTAAGATTCTGTAACCTAGGCTTCAGCAATATGTGAACCAGGAATTACCAGAAATGCAGTCTGATTTTTGAAGTCAGAGGAACTAAAGACTAAACTGTGAGCATTGATTAGAATATGGAGAAACCGGGGGCAGCTGGGTAGCTCAGTGGAGTGAGAGTCAGGCCTAGAGACAGGAGGTCCTAGGTTCAAACCCGGCCTCAGCCATTTCCCAGCTGTGTGACCCTGGCAAGTCACTTGACCCCCATTGCCCACCCTTACCAATCTTCCACCTATGAGACAATACACTGAAGTACAAGGGTTTAAAAAAAAAAAAGAATATGGAGAAACCAAAGGAGTTCCAGAAAATATCTATCTTTGCTTCACTGACTACACTAATGCCTTTGACTGAGTGGACCACAACAAATTGTGACAAAGCCTCAAAGAGATGGGATTACCATTTCATTTTATTTGTCTTCTGAGGAACTTGTATACAGGTCAAGAAGCAATAGAACTGGGTAGGCAGAACCAAGATGGAAGAGAAGGTACAGGTTTCTACCAAATTATCCTCCAAAAAACAATGATATAATGCTTCAAAGCCAATTCTAGAGCAGCATAACCCACAAAAAACCAAGGTGAAATAATTTTTCAGTACAAAACAATTTAAAAGGCCAGCGCAAGAGATCTAATGCACTTGTATGGAGGTGGAGCACAGCTCCAGGGCAGGCCCCACTGAGGCAACATGCCTTAGGCACAACTGAAGTTGTAGCCAAGGCTTTCAGAACTCTCAGTCACAGATGGTAAGGGAGGTTGGACGTCTGCTTAGAAGGAGTTTATAGGATTCCTTTTGCTAATGATGAGTTTAAGACTCTTGTATTGTACATATGCAGAACCAGGTCTCAGTCCTGGGTGTATTCACAGGGTGAGAAGGAGCACCAGCAAACACCAGCACTAGCAGACACAGGGAAAGAAGGGACTATGGTCACAATTCCAAGGGACAAAAGAGCACTTGGGGTTACTCATAGACCAGAGAAGAGGCCAGGAAAGTATTAAACACATCTCTCCTTACATCTACTACCTTGGAAGAAGTGAAAGCAGATAAATCTGAATTTGCTGTGACAGCAGCTGCTGGAAATAGTTCTCCCTTCACCACAGTCACAGAGCCCAACTTGAAAAGTTTTTTAAATGAAAAGAAAGGAAAAAGGTAGTAAAATGAACAAACAATAAAAAAGAAACAACGTAGAAAGTTATTTTGGTAACATGATAGATTCAAACTCAGAAGACAAAGTCAATACTGTTGCATCCAAAGCTTCTAAGAAAAATATGAATTGTTCTCAAGGCCAAAAAGAATTAATGGAAGAGCTCAAAAAGGATTTTAAAAACCAAATGAGAAAAGTAGAAGAAAAATTGGGCAAAGAAATTAAAGTGATATGAGAAAATAATGAAAAAAGAATCAACAGCTTAGTAAAGGAGGCACTGATGAAATTAATAATTTAAAAAACAGAATAGTCCAATTGATAAAAGAGGCATGAAAATCAATGAAGAAAACTTCTTAAGAGGCAGAATTAGCCAATGGAAAAAGATATACAAAAATTTGCTGAAGAGAAAAATGTCTTGAAAGACAGAACTGGCCCTTTGGAAACAGATATATAAAATTTCACTGAGGAAAGGGACTCTTTACAAAGTACAATTGACCAAATGGAAAAGAATATACAAAAGCTCAGCCAAGAATATCATACCTTAAAAATTAGAACTGGACAAGTGGAAGTTAATGACTCCATGAGACATCAAGAAACAAAGTCAAAATAATGAAAAAATAGAAGAAAATGTGAAATATCTAATGGGAAAAACAAATGACCTGGAAAATAAATCCAGGAGAGATAATCTAAGAATTACTAGAGTACAGTGGTACCTTGATACACAAGCACTTTAAGTCATGAACAAATTGAGATACAGACAGTCATGATTGGGATTTTTTGCTTTAAATCATGAGCAGATATTTGAATCACAAGCTTCCCCCACCCTCTACTAGATAGCTTGCCTATCATTTGGTTTTACAATTGGCATGAGGCTATCTCGTTTAGTTCACTGTTTATCTGGCCACATGAGCATCTGTATTGAATTGCTTTTGCTTTCTTCTTTATTTTTGTCTCTATTATCTATTATTTGTCTCTATTGTCTCTATTACTTTTTTTTGGCAAATTTCTTAACTTTTAACCATGGGTCCTATTGTGAGGAAGATTATGTAGGATTAGTTACATATAGTTTATATGGACCTAGCAGGAAGGGCTGGAGAATTCCAAGATGGAATGAAGGAGCAGGAAGTTGCTTGTACTCTGAGAGAGACTCCATTAGTGGTTGGCACAAACTGTTGCTAGCCCTGGGAGATCTCAGAGTTAAGGACACCCTGCATCCTGATTCAGGTGGTGAAAGCCACCTGAGTGGTGGTGGCTTTCAGCAAATGGACAAGACCTACAGAGCAGCACCAAGTGGAGGAGGGCTTTGGGATCTGGTGGACAGCATCTCAAGCACACTCTCTCTACTTGGGTACTTTGGACCACCTTGGCTTTTGGCATCCTGTGATTATCTTTGGATTACCGTGAGAACCCTCAAAGCTACCCTCAGCCCCTTTAACTGTGCTGGTCAAACCTGGCTGGAACCAGGTTTGAAGCAGCCTTTCCAGTGATTCCAGAACTGCTTCTTTGAGCCCTGCCTGGCCTAGGTCAATTAGAGTTAGAGTAGACAAGTCCTCCCCTTGTCCCTGTGATTTGCCCTTTAGGGTTTTAAGTGTAGAGTCCCCTATCCCACCTTTATTAGTTAATCATAAATAAACTGTCAAAAACCTTTACCTTGCCTGCTGGTTCCATAGTCTCTGGCCTAGTGGTGAGCTGGGTGACAGTTGGCCAACTGCCATTCTTGATTCTTGGTCTCCCTATCCTGGTTAGTCCTGTCTCTCCTTCAACCCAGTGTGTGTACCCACAACCATTTAGGTTATATTTTAACATCCCTGGTGCCCCATCTTTTTTAAAGTCCTGATAATGGAGGAATTGAAGGAGTTACAACAGCATCAGCAAATGGAGGCTTTGCAGGAAATTAGTGGGGAGGAGCCTGAGGTGGATGAGGTAATCAGTACAAGCAAGATTAAGGAAATGTTGAGGTTTGGGGGAAAAAATTAAACAGTTTATTGAAAACATACACCCAGAAAAAGTTGCAACAGGTTGTGCATGGGAGCTGTGTAATGACACATTTCACACCTTATCGAAACATTCTTAAAGGGAGGAAGAAACAAACTTCCATGGAAAGATTTTTGCTGAAACTGTTTCTAAGTTAAATTGAGGAAAGTGTGGCAAAACAGTCAAAATTCAATGAAGAAAATGATGATAATTAAGTAAAGTAAAAAATAGCAATTAAATTTAGCAATAAAGTTACATATCATAAGTAATATGTAAGGTCAATTTTGCATTTAAATGTAGCATTACATGTGTAGAGAGCAAGTTATGTTAAGTGATAGCACAAGAAATGAAAACCTTCTCTGCCAGCATCTTTGCCTGATCTTGAAGGTAAATAACATTTCATAAGCAATTTATTTCTTTACATTCTTATTACCTATAAATATATTTATTTATTTATTTATAAAATACATTTTCATATTTAAAAGCATATAAAACAAAAAAATGTGTGTGTGTTTTTGGGGGGCCAGAATGGATTTATTGCATTTCCATTAATTTAAATAGAAAGATTCAATTTGACATATGAACAAATTGAGTTATGAGCTTAGCCATGGAACAAATTAAACTCTGTGTCAAGGTACCACTGTACCTCTAAAGAGCTTAGACATCATATTTAAAGAAGTCATCAAACTGGGGGAAATATTTTTATAACAAAACTCTATGACAAAGGTTTAATTTCCCAAATATATAAGGAACTAAGTCAAATTTATAAAAAATCAAGCCATTCTCCAATCAACAAACAGTCAAGGGATATGAATAGGCAGTTTTGACATTAAGAAATCAAAATTATCAATAAGCACATGAAAAAAGTGTTCTAAATCCCTCCTGATTAGAGAAATGAAAATAAAAACAACTCTGAAATGCCACCTTATGCCTAGCAGACTGGACAATATGGCAGCAAAGGGAAGTAATAAATGATGGAGGGGACATGGCAAAACCGGCACATTAATACACTGCTGGTGGAGTTGTGAATTGGCCCAACCATTCTGGAGAGCAATTTGGAATTTTGTGCAAAGGGCTTTAAAAGAAGATTGCCCCTTGATCCAGTCATACCACTGCTGAGTTTGTACCACAAATTGATAATGGGGGAAATATTTGTACAAAAATATTTATAGCTGTGCACTTTGTTGTGGCAAAACATTGGAAAATGAGGGGGTGTCCATCAACTGGAGAATGGCTGAACAAACTAGTATCTGATGGTGATGGAATACCATTATGCTGAAAGGAATGATGAACTGGAGGATTTCTATGTGAAAAGGAAAGACCTCCAGGAATTGATGCAGAGTGAAAAGGAATAGAACCGGGAGAACATTGTACACAGAGACTGATCCATTGTGGCACAATCCAATGTATAGGCTTTTCTACTAGCAGCAACACAATGACCCAGGACAATCCAGAGGAACTTATGAGAAAGAATACTATCCACATCCAGAGAAATAACTGTGGGAACAGAAATACAGAAGAAAAACACACAATCAGTCATGTAATTCGATGGGCATATGCTTAGGGTTTTTATGTTAAAACGTCACTCTATTACAAATATGAATAATATGGAAATAGATTTTGAATATGTATAACCCAGTGGAATTGCTTGTCAGTTCTGGGAGGGGGGAGGGAAGAGAGGTAGGAAAAATCATGAATCATGTATCCATGGAAAATATTCTAAATAAAAAAAAATTTAATGAAGAGAAAGGAAGGAAGGAAGGAAGGAAGGAAGGAAGGAAGGAAGGAAGGAAGGAAGGAAGGAAGGAAGGAAGGAAGGAAGAGAGAAAGAGAGAAAGAGAGAGAGTCAGAGAGAGACAGAGACAGAGACAGAGAGACAGAGAGAGACAGAGAGACAGAGGGAGGGAGGAGGGAGGAAGGAAGGAAGTCTGAGGATTGATTCATTCTCTCTGTGTTGGTCAGCTGGACTGGAGGAGGAGACTCTTTCCCTGGATCCTGAGTTGGCTTGAGGTGGTGAGTGGAGTGATTCCTTCCTTGGTTCTTTGGTGAGGAGACCTTTTCTGGTTGTTGTTACTTTGGTGGGACACTTCCTTCAGCATGAGTTCTGGTGATATTTTTGGTGGTCTTAGCCTCATGTACACTGAAGGTTCTGGCATATTCTTCAGCATCTCTTCACTCTTCAGATTTCGGCTTCCTAATTAGAACTTTGGATTCTGTTGAGATTCACTTTCGGATTTGCATTTGTGGTCTGGAGACATTAGGATTAAACTTAGGGTATTTGTAGTTAGGCAGTACTTTCTGTTTCTTTATCTACATTTTTCTACTTTCACTCTTTCCACCTCTTTGTAAATGAAGCTGCTAAAAGTCATTTTGACTTAAGCTGTAATATTTTTAAATCTGTGGCCACAATATTACTTTGGAACTTTCATATTAACATAAAAACCTAAATTTAAATTCTTACAGGAAGATGATTCTTGAAATGCCAAAGAACTTTGTCATTATTAGGACAATTAGAAGGAATATGTATAGACAGAGGGTGAGTCTCTGAGTTGAATATGATGGGATAATATAAAAAATAAAATTTAATTAAGGCATTAGAAAGGAATGCATCAGGATGAGGAGGAAAGGAAAAATAGAATGGGGTAGATTATTGCACACAGAAGAGGCACAAAAAAGGATTCAAAGTGGAAGAGAAGATGGAGGAGATGGGAAGGAGAGCTTACTCTCATCAGAATTGACTTGATAAAGGAATAACATAGACAATCAATTAGGTAAAGAAAGCTATGTTACCTTATAGGAAATTAGGCAGGGAAGGGGATGGGAGAAGAGTGGGGCTGATAGAAAAGAGAGCAAATTGGGGGAGGTGAAGGTCAGAAACTAAAGAAGGGTAAATAGGATGGAAAGTAATACATGGTAATCATAATGGTGCAAAAAAAATTGTACAAATTTCTCTAATAAAGGTCTCATTTCTCAAATACATACAACTCAAAAGAGTTGAATGTACAGGAATATATGTCATTCCCCAATTGATAAATGGTCAAAGGATATGAACAAGCAGTTCTCAAACAAAGTAATTAAAGCTCTCTATGGTCATACAAAAAATGCTCTAAATCACTATTAATTAGAGAATGTAAATTAAAGCAACTCTGAGGTACCACTCTACACCTATCATATTGGCTATTATGACAGAAAAGGAAAATGACAAAACTTGGAGGGGATATGGGAAAGCTGGGACACAAACACATTCTTGGGGAGTTGTGAACTAATTCAATCATTGAGGAGAGCAATTTGGACCTATGTCCAAAGAGTTATAAAACAGTATATATCCTTTGACCCAGTGATTATATTACTAGGTTTGTATTCCAAAGGTATTTTTTAAAAGGGGTGTGGGGGTGTGTAATTAAAATCTGTTACCCTAAAAACTACAATCCCCAGCAAACTACATTTCCCAGAACCCCTCTCACTTCCTGTCCTTATGTGCTGATGTAGACAGGATATAAATTGGGTGGAGGTCTGTCTCTTGGTCTCTTTTTCCTTCCTGTCGGCAGCTTTGGCAGAGGGGGCATTTTGGGCAGGTAGAAAAACTTAGTCACATGGTTCTATTTTTTCAGATAATAATCTTTATAAAAATATTGAAGTATTGCACATTAATTTAAATCCTACTAGAAGTGGAGTTCAGAACTCTTAATTCTCTCTGAATAGATTAGTTTGAAAAGAAATTACATTTTTCCTGCCATGGATTTTTGCGCCCCCACACCCCACCCCAAACTTTCTTTGGAGCTATTGCCTATTGCTGCTGATCCTGCCTTTCTGCCTGAATGGTCTTTGCCATTGCTTCTGCCACTGCTGCTGCTGCTACCGCCTCCACCACTGCTGATTGGAGCACCTCTCTGGAGGCTTGGAAAGTATAAACCTTTCCCTTACATTGCCAACAGCTGAGTGCTTGCTTGCTGCTTGCCTTAGAAGCCTGGGTGTGTTTCCCTTGGGCAATAATTAGCCTCCTAAAGGGCTTTCACCCTTTTCACATGGATGGGGAAGCAAGCTGCTCCCTGGCATTTTTTACCCTGGTGGGGAGGGGAAGAAAGGCTACTCTTCCAAACAGGAAGTAGAATTGCAAGCATGGCTCACTCTGTGAAAGAGTAGTGCATTACCTATCTCAAACAGCTCCCAGTTTTAGGATGTCTTTTCTTCCTACTGTTCCAAATACACTGGTCCTTGTGAGGAAAGATTCATCTCCCTACATCCCCTTGCCATTCTGGCCTGTCCAGTCTCTACAATACATCCAATATGGGATCCCTCCACACTATGTTCAGCAAGGATAAATTGTTTATGTTTACAAGATCCATTGGGAAGACTAGTTTTCCAAAGGATCTCAGGGGGCATTGTGTAATTAAAATCTGTTACCCTAAAAATTACGATCCCCAACAAAACTATGATTCCCAGAACTCCACTCAACTCCTGTTATGTGCTGATGTAGACAGGATATAAATTGTGTCTTGGTTTCTTTTTTTCCTTCCTGTTGCAGCTTTGGTGGAGTAGGCATTTTGCAGATATAAAACTTAGTCATATGGTTCTATTTTGTCAGATAATAAACTTTGTAAAAAAATACTTGAAGTATTACACATTAATTTAAATCATACAGAGGGAACCTACATATACAAAGATATTTAAAGCAACTCTTTGTAGGGGGCAAAAGATTTAGAAAGTGAGGGGATACCCATAAATTAGGGAATGGCTGAGTAAGTTATAGTATATGATTTTAATGGAATATTATTGTACTATAAGAAATGACAAGTAGAAGGAGCTCAAAAATCCTAGAAAGATTTACATGAACTGAAGCAGAATGAAATAAGCAGAACCAGGAGAACATTGTATAGTGACAGGAATACTTTACCATGAATAATTGTGAATAACAGGTATTCTCAGCAACACAATAATCCAAAATAATTCCAAAGGACTAATGATTAAAAATGCTATTTACTTCCAGATAAAAAGAACTGAGTCTGAATCCAGAACAAAGCAAACTTTTTTCACTTTCTTAACATTTTTTCTATTTGAGTTTCCTTCCACAAAAGGATTAATATGGGAAAATGTTTTACATGATTGTACATGTAAAATCTATGAGATTGCTTACCATCTCAAGGGGCTGGGGGGTTGGAGGTAAGGAAGGGAGGGAGAGAATTTGAGACTCAATAATCTTTGAAAAATGTTAGAAACTGTTTTTACATGTAATTGGAGAAAATGAAATTTAAATTAAAAAAAGAAGCAATAGAACTGAATATGAAACAACTGATTGGTTCAAGATTGGGAAAGAAATAAAACAAGGCTAAGTATTATCCCTTTCTTACTTAACTTAATGAAGAATATATCATATGAAATGCCAGGCTACACAAATCAAAAGTCAGAATTAGTATTACAGAGAGAAATATCAACAATCTCAGATTTGCTGATGATACTACTCTGACAGCAGAAAGTTAAGAATTCAGAAATCTCTTGATGAAGATAAAAGAGGAAAGTGTGAAAACTGGCTTGAAGGTTTAACATTAAAAAAAAATCTAAGATTATGACATCTGGTCCCATTACTTCCTGACAAACAGAGGGAGAAGAAATGGAAGCTGTGTCAAATTTTATATTCTTGAGCTCCAAGATCACTGTAGACAGTGACTGAAACTGTGAAATTAAAAGATGCTTGCTCCTTGGAAGGAAAGCTATAACAAATCTGGACAGCATAACTAAAAAGCAGAGATATTGGGGCAGCTGGGTAGCTCAGTGGATTGAGAATCAGGCCTAGAGATGGGAGGTCCTAGGTTCAAATCTGACCTCAGACACTTCCCAGCTGTGTGACCCTGGGCAAGTCACTTGACCCCCATTGCCCACCCTTACCACTCTTCCACCTAGGAGCCAATACACAGAAGTTAAGGGTTTAAAAAAAAAAAAAAAAAGCAGAGCTATCACCTTGCCAACTAAGATATGTATAGTCAAAGGTATGGTTTTTCCAGTAGTAACGTATGACTATAAGGGTTTAAATATAAGGAAAGCTTAGTGCTACAAAATTGATGCTTTCCATTGTGATGCTGGATAAGACTTTTGAGAATTCCTTGGACATCAAGGAGAACAAATCAATCAAATCTTAAAGAAATTAACTCTGACTATTCATTGGAAGAACAAATACTGAACCTGACATTTAAATTCTTTGGTCACATTAATGAGAAGAAAGAAAAAATCATTGGAAAAGACTCTGATGCTGGAAAAGATTGAAAGCAAAAGAAAAGGGTGGTATGGATATAGTGTCATAGAATGAATATGAGCTTGGACAGACTTTGGGAGATAGTGGAGAACAGGAACACCTACTGTCCATGGAGTTACAAAAAAGGTAAGACAAGAAAATAATAATAATAATGCTTCCATCTAGAGTTTACTTGGGAGAACTCTCAGAATATAATTCAAATCTAGGTCTCTGAAAACATAGGCAAAGGATTCACAGAACCACAGAATTTGAGAGATGAAAGAATCTCAGAATCAATATAGTTCAATCCAAACTAGAAATTCTCACTATAATATTCTTAAGTGATCATATAATCTCTGCTTATAGATCTAAAAGGAGAGAGAACCCACTATTTTTTTTTAACCTTCTGTCTTAGAATTAATACTAAGTATTAGTTTCAAGGCAGAATAGTAGTAAGGGCATTTGAGATTAAGTAACTTGCTCAGGGTCAAATAGCTAGAAAGTATATGAGGCCAGGTTTGTACCTAGGACTTCCCTTCTCTAGGCCTGGCTTTCTATCCACTGAGTCACCTAGCTGTCCTAAACCCATTACTTCTTGAAGCAGGTCATTCCATTTCAGGACAGCTCTACTTTTTAGGAAGTTTCTCCTGATATCAAGGCTAAATTTGCCTCTTTGCTCCTGGGTTGGAGCTCTAGAGCCAAATCTAATTTCTATTCCACATAAGAGTCCTTCAAATAATTAAAGACAACTATTATGTTCCTCCTTAGTCTTTTAACATTCTCTGTTCTTTTAACCAATCCTTATGTTGTGGATTCAAAGCATTTTCTCATTCTGCTTGCCTTCCTTTAGACTCGGATTCAGAAAGATCTGAATTCAAATCCTGCCTCAGACATTTGCTAGCTATGTGACCCTGGGTAAGTCATTTACTTTGTAGCTGTTTTAATAGTACCTATTTCTCAGTTGTTGTGAAGATTAAATTAGGTAATACATGTAAAGTTTTACAAACTTTATTTAAAATTTTTTATTTTATTTTTTAAAACCTTAATCTTCCATCTTAGAATCAATACTATGTATTGGTTCCAAGGCAGAAGAATGGTTAGGGCTAGGCAATGAGGATTAAGTGACTTTCCCAGGGTCACACAGCTGGGAAGTGTCTGAGGTCAGATTTGAATCCAGGACCTTAAAGCATTGCATAAATTCTGTGAGGTTTTGTAAACAATGCATTGTATAAATGCTAGCTATAATACTACTAATAATAATTATTATGCTCTAATTTATTGATGCCTTTAAAGTATGTATCTCCAAAATAAATATGAGACTCTAGACGAGATCTGAGGAGAATAAAGAATAAAATGGGACTATCACCTCCCTCTTCTTGGAAACTATGCCTCTCTTAACACAACTGAAAATTGCATTTGCTTTTTAGGCTGCTGCATCACATTGACTGATTCAGCCTACAATTCAGAACTTTTTCAGAAAAACTGGTGTCCAACCATGTCTATCCTATTTGTTCTTATGAAGTTGATTATAAGTAGATCCTAATTAGTGCAAATAATGAAGCTTGTGAAGTGGTTCTGTATTCAAATTTGTGCTCCTCAAAGCTATAATTAGGTAAAATATGCTAATTGCTTCCAGATCAAAGGAAATATGATGTACACATTTGAATAATGTTAATATTTGTTGATTATTATTACTAAATATGATTTAGCTGTTTTGTATGCAAGTGTAAGAATTTACATTTATACCTACTAAATTTCATCTTATTAACATCAGTTCAGTCCTTTAATCTATCAAGATATTTTTTGGATCCTGACTTTTTTATCCATTGTATTAATGATCCTTCTCAGTCTTATCTCACCTATAAATTTAGTAAATGTACTTTCTACACCTTTATCTATATCTTTAACATTTTTGACTTAAAAATTTTGAACAGTAAAAGCACAGATCCTTACAGTCATCCACTGTGTTTTTCTTTTCACATTTGTGTTGAATCCCTGATAACTATTCAAGTGAATCTGTCCATTCAACAGTTCTGAATACATATGACACTATTATTGTCTAATCCATATCTCTAGTTTCTCTACAAGAATAGTATGAAATACTTTCTCAAAAGCCTCAGTAAAATACTATCTACAGCATTCCTTCATCTCTAACGGTAGAAATCCTGTTTAAAAAAAGTTAATGGAGTTAATTTGGCAAGGTTTATTCTGAATGAAGCCATGCTAGCACTTGACCGATTTTTTAAAAAATTCTTTTTTTTTAATTCAAAATTCTTTCCCTTATCTCTTCTCTTTCCCTTACCCATTGAGAAGGCAAAAAAAAGCCTTTACAAATATATTTAGCCAACAAATTTTGTTGTTCTGTTATGTCCATA
Organism: Gracilinanus agilis; assembly: GCF_016433145.1. Lineage (NCBI taxonomy): Eukaryota > Metazoa > Chordata > Mammalia > Didelphimorphia > Didelphidae > Gracilinanus > Gracilinanus agilis. The sequence continues at coordinate 231,905,400 of NC_058131.1, read as the reverse complement.
ATGTGCCAATGCTGTCGATAGGGTTTTCTTGGCAGAGGTACTATAATGATTTATTTCCTTCTCCAGAGGATTAAGGTAGACACAGATTAAATGACTTGACCAGGGTCACACAGTTAGTAAATGTCTAGGATCAGATTTGAACTTTGGTCTGTCTGATTCCCAGGCCCAGTACTTTATTCACTGAGCCACCTACCTTTTACAATTTCCACATTAGATATGTTGGGTTTTTTTAAAGAAAGAGAAAAAAAAATGCTTTAATCTGTGCTCTGAGTCCCTTAGTTTTTTTTTTTGTTGTTTTTTTTTTTAATCTGGAGGTGGATAGTATGTTTCATCACTAGTCTTTTAGAGTTAGAGTGGGTCAACGTGCAGATTAAAGTTGCTAAGTCTTTTAAAATTGCTTATCTTTACATTGTTGCTATTACTGCATAGATTGATCTCCTGGTTCTGCTTATGTCACTTTGCATCAGTCTTCCCAGGCTTTTCTGAAACCAGCCCCTTCTTCATTTTGAATAGCACAATAGTATTCTGTCACAATGATTCTTATTAATTATTAAATTATCTCTCCTCAGACAGTTTTCCTGATCAATTGATTTTTCACATTCTATTTTTCTTTAGTGTTTTGACTTTGTTTTATTGTTTCTTGATGACTCAATCATTAGCTTCCACCTAGCTAATGCAATTTTTAAGGTGTTTTCTTCAGTAATGTTAATTCTCTTTTCATAATTTTCTTCTGTCTCCCTCGGTCCCCCTCAACCCCCATTTTTCTTCTAACACTCTTATTTGTTTGCTTGTTTTTAAATCAATACTGTGTGTTGGTTCCAAGGCAGAAGAGTGGTAAGGGTTAGGCAATGGGGATTAAGTGACTTGCAGAGGGTCACACAACTAGGAAGTGTATGAAGTCAAATTTGAACCCAGGACCTCCTAGGAGTCTCTGGGCCTGACTTTCAATCCACTGAGCCACCTAGTTGCCCCCTCTTATATGTTTTTTTTTTTTTAATTTTTTTTTAAAACCCTTACCTTCTGTCTTGGAGTCAGTACTGGGTATTGGCTCCAAGGCAGAAGATTGGTAAGGGCTAGGCAATGGGGGTCAAGTGACTTGCCCAGGGTCACACAGCTGGGAAGTGTCTGAGGTCAGATTTGAATCTGGGACCTCCCGTCTCTAGATCCGGCTCTCAGCTGCCCCCCCTTATATGGTTTTTGAAATTTGTTTGTTTGTTGCCATTTTTAGCTTCTCCTTTATCTTTTTAAAGAATTCTTGGGGACATCTAGATGGCTTAATGAATTGAAAGATGAGTCTAGAGATGAGAGGTTCTGGGTTTAAATCTGGCCTCAAATACTTCCTAGCTGTGTGACCCTAGGCTAGTCACTTAACCCCATTGCCTAGCCCTTACCATTCTTCTGCCTTGGAACCAATATAAAGTATTGATTCTAAGACAGAACTTAAGAGTTAAAAAAAAAAAAAAGAATTGTTATTGAGATTACTCCCAATCTGCATTTTTCTTTGAGGCTTTGCTTGTAGATATTTTCAAGTCATTGCCTTCTTCTGTGTCAGTGTCTTGAGCTTCCCTCTCAGCATAGTCACTTTTTATGGTCAGGTTCTTTTTTTGTTTGTTTGTTTGCTCATTCTTCCTTCTTCTTTTTTGATGTTTGACTTTGTGGAGCTCTGCTCAGTTCTGGGGAGGATGTCTTGCCTGAGCTTTTATCTTTTTATGCTATTTGCTTTTTTCACAGACTTACTTACTGTTTTCATGGATCTTTCAGTTACATAAAATAGAATATTTCCATCAAGCTGTTATGGCATCTGGGACATATCCCAACTCAAATGTGGGTGCCCTGGACAAACTTATCCCAGTTAAGCATGTTCTGTGGGTCATTATCTGCTCAAAACCATTGATCATCCATTTCTACTTATGGTTTACATTTCTTTAGCCAGTTAACTAGATTAACACAATTTAGCACCAAGTTTAGAATCAGGAAGACTCATCTTCAGGGGTTTACATCTGGCCTCAGACACTTGTTGTGTGACTCTAGGCAAGTGACTGCCTCAATTCCTCATCTGTAAAACAAGCTAGAGAAGGAAATGGCAAACTATTACAATATCCTTGCCAAGAAAACCCCATAATGGGATCATGGAGAGTCAGGCAGGATTGAAAACTGCTAAACAAAAAATTGTTTGATGACATTACAGTGTAAGGAAAGGAGCAGTCTTTATGCCAGTCACAAGACCAGCAACTGCCATCCCAAAGGAAAAAATAAACAAACAAAAAACTTCCTGACTTTTTCTTTGATGTCTAATAAGTGGGTCTGATAAGAGTCCATACCCACTTATTATCAGGATAGAGAAAACAAGGACTAGTCACCAATAAGGGAAGGATTAGGAGGGGCAGGGAAGGTATATGCTCTATAATCCTTATAGATATTAGGACTAAGAAAAATGTGCAGTAGTATTGGTAACTTTCTAACATTAAGGAAAACTAGTTATCTTGTATGTCCTGAAGCTAATTCAATCAAGGAGTGGGAGGAATTTTGAGAGGAAGAGCAGTTCACCACTCCTACTGAAGGCTAATCTTATCTACTTTGTATTGAATCTTTTAGTATCAATTTGAGTGGCCACATGTTCAGATGTCCCTTATTCTGATGGATATATTCTGTTTGGGCTGGTATCACTGATTCCAAGGGTTAGTGAAGTGAGTAGGCCCAATTCCCCAGCATTTGGTAGCTAATGCTTTCTAAATGATTAGTTATAGGGTACATATTACCCCTGTGACACAGAAAGGTGAGAGCAAAACCAGATGAGTGCATATACTAATGGGATTTGGGGAGAATATGAATTTTTACTTATTTTATGAAAAAGGTTCTCTTTCTGACTTTGGTCCTTATCAGTGAAATCATTAATCTTCAAATGTTCTTGAAGGCTGAAAAGAGCTCATTGGACAGGTAGCTAGTGTCTGAGTTGATATATAGTTTTTTCCTGAGTCCCAATTGGCCAAATAATTGAAGTTTTGCAATAACTCTTAGATAAATTTTTTCATAATCATTACCTTTTTTAACCTTTGTTTTCTGTCTTAGATTCAATACTATATGTTGTGTTCCAAGGTAGAAGAACAGTAAGGGCTAGGCAATGGGAGCTAAGTGACTTACTCAGGGTCACACAGTTAGGAAATGTCTGAGGTCAGGTTTGAACCCAGGATCTCTCATCTCTAGACTTGATTCTCAATCCACTGAGCCACCTAGCTGCCACCCATGATTGTTTTTTTAAATTAATTTTAATAAGTGTTTATTATTCCTCCTTTCCACTACTGCCTCTGAATTGATAATAAATACACATAGTTCAGCTAAACAAATTACCAAGTTAACCATGTCCAAAATATATATATATCTCACAATATCTATATTTTAAATCCATTACTTCTCTGGCAGCAAGTATGTAGAGGGCTTCATTTTCAGTGTTCTGAGATTTTGTTGGTCATTCTACTGATCAGATTTCTAAAGTCTTTCAAAGTTGTTTGTTTTTATTTAAAAATTTTATTTTATTATTATTGTTATTGTATAAATTGTTACAATTCTGCTTACTTCACTCTCCATCATTTTATAGAAGTTTTCCCAGGATCTTCTGAAACTGTTAATCTCATTATTCCTTATGGTCCAGTAATATGTCATTACATTCATATACCATAATTTGTTTAGACAGTTTCCAACAGATCATTGAGGACACTGAGAAAGAACAAACACTGAACTTGTAATCAGAAGTTTTGGGTTTAGGAACTTGTTAGTTATTTATATTAGTACAGGCAAGTAACCTTTTAAAATGTTAGTTTTTCATCTGTGTAATGGGGATAATATTTGCACTGTATAGTACCACAGGGTTGTGAGGAAAGCACTTTTAAAATAAGAAACTCTAGACAAATATGAGTTATAATATGGTTTTTATCCTGTAAAGTTTATGGGCAAGTATAGAAATTGATGACATGTGAGCAGATTAAACATTAATTAATCCAGTAGTTTATCTCATGACCCTCCTTACCCATTTTGCTTCCCAAATTTCAGTTATTAGGATAGCAGTCTCTTGCTTCACTTCTTCTGCTTCCACTTTTAAAGTTGTGTTGTTGTTTTTTTTGGGGGGGGGGGTGGAGTTGCAGCTGAGGGGCAGAATCAGGAAGAGAGAGCACACATATACGGGGTCAGCAAGTGTTCTCTTATATCAGAGGTTTCAGCCATCTATAGTAAATCTTGGAACATATTCCCTGAGGATACCAGGCCTCACTATGCCCATTCTCAGAATGATCATTTAGCTCCCAAAAGCTAGTTTGTTACCTTTTTGTTGGTTGATGACTCCAGAACAGGTTTGGGAGACTGATGAAGGACAGAAGGGGTAATGAACAGCTCAGTTGCTTCCCTTGCCTCACCTGAGCTGGGTTGGAAGCACAAGTGTTCTAATTTGTAGGTCAAAGCCTGGTGCAGGGACCTAACAGGGGAGGGGAGGAGGAGTCTTGTGTATATATTGCCTGTTTGCTGCCTAGTCAATTGGCACTTCTTAGCCTATCATTGGAGTGTTCTCTTTCATGAGGGGGAACTAAACTGCCTCTATTTACTCCAAAAAAAAAAACAAACCATTTTTTTTCCAAGGTAGCTAGGTGGTACAGTGGATAGAGCAGTGGGCTAGAGTCAGGAGTTCAAGTTTGACCTCAGAAACTTTCATGGATCTGGGCTCTACACCATTTCCATTTTTATGTCTGATTGTTCCACCCTAGGTATAGCTTTTGCCATTGCCTACCCAACCTCTGATATTAGCTAGTGGCTTAATCTAGGGGTTGCTTTCTTCCCTTTTCTACAGCCTAAAACTATCATGTCTTGAAACTAATTTCTTTGTTCCCTGGCTAGGGGTCTGACCATGTCACCCCGGCTTACTCAATAATAAACTCCAGTAGTTTCTTCCATGATCAAATATAAAACCTTCTGCTTGGCTTTTAAAGTCCTTCATAACCTAGTCCCTTCCTACCATTTTAGTCTTCTTACATTTTATTCTTCTCCATACATTCTATAATCTAGTGATACTGGCTAATTCGGTCCTCACACGAGAAACTCCATCTTTTTGTACATCTTTTTATACTTTTATGAAATTTTCCTGACCATCCCCCATGCCTGGTGTGAAAGGAAATTCTTGGTTCTCTTTGTCTATTCTTAATTTACACTTGTGAAAAGGCAATCCTTTACTCCCTTCACTTAGTTAGAGTTAAAAGCTTGGTTAACAATAATTTAAATAAATACCCCCTACTTAGTACCTCACTAGATTGTGAAGACAGTATTAACTCTCCTTTGCCTACTTTTGAATTAATCAACAAAAGCAATACACCCATACTTAACCTCCAAAAGGAAGACACTCCTATTTAACCTTAAGTAAGTGGAAGTCTGCAACCCAGATGCTAACTAGGTAATAACTCAGTAACATGGGAATCCAAACTGGATGACAACTCAGAAATGTGTGAATCCTAGGAGAAGAATGAACACTTTTAGAGGTGACAAGTCAATCCTACAGACACTGCCCCTGAGCAGGGCTGGACAATTTGGAAACTGTGACTGGCCCCTGTAAAGAGGGGCAGGAACCACTATAAAAGCTATGAAATCATGGAGTGGACAGTGTCTCCTAGAGATAGTCTTTGAGGGAACTTCACTGAAGACTGTGGCTTGGATTGTGGCATCAGCTTAGATTCTGACTCCTTGGATTACTTTGTTGGGTACAGTGAAAAGGGCTGACTACTTTCCTAGTTTCCTAAGAGACTAGCTTCCATCTTGGAGGAGGCCTCATTGTTACTCACTACCAGCCCTCCTGGCTGAGGACTAGTATAGGTATTTTCTCTGACCTCTCTCATATTTCTCTACTTGATTGTTTCCCCTCTATTTTGTAAACAAACTTCTGACTTGAGATATAATAACTCCAGCAGTCACGTTATTTCATATAATTAAAGTCCAACCACTAAATTTAACCTTTACACTGGATACTTCCCCTCTTCACTACTGCCTCCTGGGTCTCTTCAGGTGTCAGTTAAAACTGTAAAATCTTCTGCAATAAGGCTTTCTTAGTACTCTCCTTCACACATACTTAAAAAATTCTTGATGATCGGATTTAGACACATTCCCTTTAAATGGTGGGGTTTGGTCACTGAAACTGTAGTGTATAAAGTAGTAGAATATCAGTTTTTCCGAAACTATTATTACTATTAACAATGACTCCCATCTTTTAAAAGTCATGCCTGATATCCTAGGAGGCAATTGTTTGTTTGCCAGAGCTGATCATACCATTCCTCTCCCATTACATTTTCTTTCCTCTTTCCAGACAGTTAAGTTCCTCCTAGACATACCTTTTCCATTCACTTCATCCTCCAAGTGTTTACTTTTGTACTCTGTGCTTTGCTCACATACATTGCCTGCATGCTAGCTGAGCCCTGTCTTGGTTTTGTCTAATTGGCTTTGTGTCCCTGAATAATTACTGTAAACTTTCTATGCCTTAGGTTGTTTTGGGTTTTTTTGCCTCTTTTTTTGAGATTGTGAAATCTCTAAATATGAAATAATACACCTGAAAATGCTTTGACTATGTTATGCAAAAAGTATTATTTATCCGCATTTCTTTACAGATATTGTCTATTACAGGCTGGTTTGTAGGCATCTCCCATTAGTCCGGCAGTTTATCAGTCTTTATCTTGCGTTTACTAATCAAGTAACATTAAGCGGGGCTATGTACCAAGCCCTGAGTTAAATGACACGGATACAAAAGTGAAGAAATTTCCTCTTTTCCTAAACAGACAGTAAACCCCTCAAGAGCTTCCTTGTCATAGGAGTAAAAGCTTTAAGAGAACCTTGGACATTATCTGGTTCAATTACCTAATTTTACGAGTGAGGAAATTGAGGTATCAAGAGGTTAAGAAGCCGTGAGGGGATTCGAATTAAAAACTTCGTACTCCAAATCTAATGCTTCCCCTATATCGCGCGGTCTTATTGGCTGCGTCTAATTTCTTTTGTCTGCCTATCGGGCCACCTAGCCCCTAAAGGAAGTAAACAGTCTTCCTGCAGTGGAATCCGAGACCAGCTGACACTGGGAGAGGGGCGGGGAGAGGGAGGAGCATACGGGGCGGAGCGCGGGGGGGAGGGGCAGGCCACCGGTCCAGACAGAAAGGCTTACTTCTTTGACTGGAGTGTGGAAGGGATAGGAAGGGGGGAGAAACCTCTCTGACGTGAAAAGGAAGGAGGTGGGACAAAACTGCATACACCTCACACTGACTGGCTAGGAGGGGCTCCACCCCTCCCACTGTCGTCCTCCTAGACCAATAGAATTCCAGCGTCGACTCAGCGCCGCTAGCCAATTGGTTCGTATGAGGAGGGCGGGGCCCAGAGTTCGGTTGAGCTGTGGAGAGCCGCTGTGAGTGAGCTGCGCCTAGTCGAGCTGAGCCCAACCGAGCGGAGCCTCCGGAACCGGAACCGGAGCTAGAACCGGAGCCGGACCTGCAGCGGAGGCTGAGGGGACCGAATCCCGTACGTGAGTGAACCAGAGTAGAAACTAGAAGGGCGAGTGGAGTTGAGGCTGGTAGGGTAGCTGGAGGGGCGGGCAGAGGGGCCAGGCGGGCTGTCCGGCCCCAGTGTCCGGCCCCTGGGCTTTGGCCTTCCCCCCTCCGGCGCCCCCCCCTTAGCCCTCCCCCCCCC
>NC_058131.1:231808037-231887753 GCF_016433145.1 Gracilinanus agilis | reverse complement strand
GCCTTCCCCCCCCCCCCGGCTCCGACGTAGCGGTGCGGCCCGTTCGCAGGCCCGAACAGGGAAGCTTGACTCATCTTCGGGGCCAGCAGCACCAACAGCCTTGCCTGCGGTAGTGACTGGCCTACCGGGTTTTGGGGTCTGAGGCCTCGAACCATTGGTTGGCCGTGGGCGTGGCCTCCTGCCCGCTGACAGCCCCGCGTGACGGAGGACGGATGCCCCGGGGTCGCCCAGCCTTGCCGTCCCGCGACTAGGGGAAGTGTCAGCGAGCCTGTCCCGAGACCTGCCGGCCTGTCCCCTGCAGCACTGCAGAGCCAACAGCTCCACAGGTCTCGGGCTCCAGCTTTGCTGAGCGCGCTCCTGTGAGGTCAGCTCCAGACTCTGGGCGCTTGGCTGCAAGGGGCCTCTGGGCTTTTGTTGGAAAGAACTTAGGCACTGCCCTCCCTAGCTTTTGCTTTCTCGGCGCCTATCCGGCAACATTTAACAGAATAGTGGTTGTCTAATGCCTTAAAGCAGTGGTATGGTTTTTCGGAAGCACTCTCGTATCAATAAGCATTTATTAAGCGCCTATATTGTGCTAGGTGGGTGGAAATTTCGAATGTAGACCCTCGAGGAGAATTTTGCAGCGGTTCTTTTCCACTCCTAACCCATCCCACTACCGACACTCCCCCCTCCCCCCTGTTCCTGATGAGGATGTGGGTAGAGGGCAGTATTGAGGTAGGAGAATCTCTTCTTCCTTCCCTTGGGCCTGGCTGGGGTTCTTTGTAGTTAAGGCCATGACCTGGACCCCCTCCCAGTACGTGTATTCCTAAGCGGCTCCTTGGGGTAGATCTCAGATCCTCGTTCCAGCTGCTCATGCTTTCACCCTCTTAACTCTCTTCCCATCTTACTTTGTACTTAATTTTTATATATTTTGTGTTTACTTTTGTGGGTATATTGTTTCCCCAAGAGGTTTATAAGCTCCTTAAGGTTAGAGACCGTCCTTTTTTGTCTTTGTATCCCTAGCACCTAGCAAAACAGTGCACTACCTGTGTTAATAAATATTGAATGGATTGATACTTATACTGGAATCTTGGACAACACACCTAGAAAGAAAAAGACCTTTGAAAACAGGGCCATTTTTGAGGGAATGACTATGACTGATTCTGTGTTTCATCATGTTAAGCCAGGGTTCAGAATATCCTTATATCCTTATTCTCTGTGGGCTTCTGGCATGTGAATTTTAAAGGCAAAGATTCCTTTTGACACCTACCTGGAAATCATACTTCTTTACCCAATACTGGTCATTGAGCAGTAAAGTTAATGTGTTGATTTTTCTGGGAAGTAACTGGCTCTGGAAATTTCTTCATGGTAGCCAATCATATTTATTGCTAAGAGTGATTTTTAAAGCTCACTTCTAGAAAAAAGGTTCAGGCTCAAAAAAGTACTACTAAGTTAAGGATTTGAGAAGCAAATTTGCCAAAGTTTTGCTAGTTAATAACCTCACTAGAAGTTGAAGGTAAGTTGGCTCTCCAGCATCCTGAAGAGACAACATCACTTACTGATTCATAAGGACTTCCTCATCTTAATTTTTTCAAAGTTGAAAGTGGGGAAACATATTTTAATTAATTAATTAATTAAGGTTTTTTCCCCCCATGGTTACATGATTCATGATTTTTCCTTCCTCCCTCCCAGAGCTAACAAGCAATTCCATTGGGTTATACATGTATCATGAAACATTAATTTTTAAATTTGCATTTCAAGAGAAAGATGAGCAGAATGACTCTTCATCCCTAACCTCCTTGAAGAGACCATTTACTTAGGGTAAATTAGACAGCAAAGTTATACAGCCCTGAATAACCTCCATGATGCTAAATTTCTGAAAATCTTTATTTCACAATAAAATAATGATAGATCATGATCTAAATAATGGTATTAAGAAGAATATCTTGGCCAAATTTAGTTCCAATTTTGTTAGTGTGTGATTTTAAATAGAAATTATAGCATATTGGGATAGTAGTCTGCTTTCTAAAAAGAGATGTGGGATAGACACCAAATCTTGGGCTTTTAGAAATTCAAAACCATTATGGAGAATGGCATATTTACATTGTGGATAGCACTTTCAATCAGTACAAGTCCGATGCCACAGCACTCTGCATCCAAGTTTTTTTCAATGTTTAATTTCAAGTATGGAATTGATTTAGTAGTGACTATATTCTCTGGAAAAATCGTTGAAGTTTAGTTGTTGGGAATCTTCTTTCCTAAATAAGTCACTTTCCTATAATTTAAAGTCAGGAATTAGTCATTTATTTAACAAACTTTTTCTTTCTTTTTTTTTTTTTAACCCTTACCTTCCGTCTTGGAGTCAATACTGTGTATTGGTTCCTAGGCAGAAGAATGGTAAGGGCTAGGCAAAGGGGGTTAAGTGACTTGCCCAGGGTCACACAGCTGGGAAGTGGCTGAGGCTAGATTTGAACCCAGGACCTCCCGTCTCTAGGCCTGGCTCTCAATCCACTGAAGCTACTCAGCTGCCCCCCAAACATTTTTATTAAACATTTAACTGTGTGCTAGGCACTTGGGATTTCAAAGAAAAACAAAGCAATCCTAGCCTCAAGGAACTTGCATTCTTTTTAGTGGAAACTATGTACACAGAAAAGTATACTATATTTTCCTGCCATTCAGGCTACACAGATGTTGGTGCACATGGGAACTAGGCCACGACTAATTTTGTAATCATTTGAATTTCAAAGAGAAACCTCCAAATCTGATTCAGTGAATCAGAGGATAGAGAGTTAGAATTTGTTGAAACATATAGCATGGAGACTTATGATCAACCCTATGTACCAAAAAACTGGGGATGTATGCTTTGGGAATGGAAAATGCACAGTCATTTCTTTCCAAGGTATTTTGAATAAACAGGGAATATATTTAGCTCTAGACCTAGATTGAGAGCAGCACCCTGAGTAAGCTATGCCAGCCAGATATGTTGCCTAAGGTTGATGTCTTCTTGCGTATGTGACTGATTGATGTTTTTGAGCAACACCCATGTGTGCCACACTGATGTCACAGGACAAAGTGAAGTCATCAGGGATGAGATCATTGAACTACCAGTCACTTGGCTTTATGGATGAGTTTCTTCTTGAATTGACTGGACTAGTCCTTTGAGTGGGAGAGATATTTAATGAGAGGACTACCACTACTTCTGGAATATTAATATTATTCCTATCTGGAAAGTTGGAGGAGGGTGTCCCAGGTCTATCTTTACTTAGGGCAGAGTGAGTAGAACTGTTGCCTATCTTCAGGGCTTGAATAAGAGCACTGTATCCCTGGACTTACAGACATAGTATGTATATTGTCTAGGGTACTCCTCTAGTCCTTTTCAGGAGACAACACTCTTAATTGTCCATAAGACCAAAAGGCTTAAGGCCTAGAACTGTCATCCTACCTAGGCTAAAAAGGGTGTGACTGACTGGATAGAGTAAGGTTAACTAGCCTTGTCTTTCCTAAGGAATCTCAGGTTTGAGCACAAATAAGAGAAGGTGAGGATGGTAAAGTTCCAGAAGGTTTAGTATGGAAGTTAAAGCTGCTGTAGTCCTTTATATATTGCTGTCTAGATCTCCATCCAGTCACAACTCCTACCTCCTCTTTTCTAGTGTTGTAAAAACATTTAAATGCCTTAGAAAAAAAGGAGCTAGGAAACATTATGGAGCAGGATTGGTTTTAACTTTGGAATTAAGAGTTGGAAAAACTAGGGTGGAATATGGAAATATTTTGTGTTTTTATTTGATTTCTGGGGCAATTAGGATCTGTGTAATAAGGTCTCTATGAATCCATTCTTAGAATTTCCCACTTTCCAACCTTTACAGACTTAAGTGTTCATTCCAGCATGTCAGAAGGGGAGACCCAAACAGCACCCAGCAGTGGTTCAGACCCAAAAGCAGAATCTTCATCTTCAGCCCCGGGGTTGACTTCTGTGTCACCCCCAGTGACCTCCACAGCTTCAGCTGTTTCTCCAGAGGAAGAGGAAGAGAGTGAAGATGAGTCTGAGATCCTGGAAGAGTCACCCTGTGGGCGATGGCAGAAGAGGAGAGAAGAGGTAAACTCATTAAAGGGGCTTTAGAGAGCTATGAAAGGAGGACAGTAAGAAAAAACTGGATAGAGTAGTCTTATAGGACCTAACTAAATATGTAGTAGGAAATGGATATATGGGTTGAATGTGGAATAAACCTTTTCCCCTGTGTGAATGAATACTACCTAGCAAATGTTAGCTTATATATAGCACTCTAAAATTTACAAAGTAATTTTTACTGCTTCCTTAGTGTCAAAGGAGAAAGATAGGTTTGGGTTGTTATGAAGTTATCTCAACTTCTTCTCATTTGTTATTACCAGGTGAACCAGAGGAATGTCCCAGGCATTGATAGTGCTTACCTAGCAATGGATACAGAAGAGGGTGTGGAAGTTGTGTGGAATGAGGTGCAGTTCTCTGAACGAAAGAACTACAAACTTCAGGAGGTACGTGATAGTGAGTGGAACGGTTAAGAACAGGACTTAAAGGAAAGTGTTTCAGCATTTCTGGACTTGGTGTTGGAGAGCTAGCTATAATGAGAAAGGGAGAGCATTGCGGTTAGAACAAGTTGAGGAAGGGAGAATGAAGAGTTGAAGGGGGAAGACTGTAATGTAATCTATAAGACAGTTTCTTGAGTTCTACATTATTATTCCTTGCCTTGCAGGAAAAAGTTCGTGCTGTATTTGATAATCTGATTCAGCTGGAACATCTCAACATTGTTAAGTTCCACAAGTACTGGGCTGACATTAAGGAGAACAAGGCCAGGGTAAGGAATCTGTTCCTGCATTCTCCTAACCCTAATAGTGCAAGAAGATGAGCAGTTCCTGTTTCTTTTTCTACCTCTACAGATGAGAACAAGATAGCTTGGAAACAGAACTGGGATCAGTAGGTGTGAATGTGGGGAGGGACTGGAAGTGAGGAAATTCAAAGGAGTGGGGAGCAGGGCTATGACCTCTTTGGCTTGTGAAGGTTAGGGCTTTTCTAAGCTCAATAATTATTACTTTTGCTCTCCATGCTCTCCATTCCCTCCAATAAAAAAAGGCTCATTTTTCTATAATTTTTAACTACTCTTCCAAACCAAAGGACCAAAAACCCAACAAGGGAATTAGCAAAGATAAGTGATTTTATTTCATTTTTTAATCTGGATACCTCAGATCTGATTTGTAGACTATAAAATGAGTGAAGAATTATTACCTCTTATAAGTTTTCATTGTGCTTTGTTACTATCCTTCAGGTGATTTTTATCACAGAATACATGTCATCTGGGAGTCTGAAACAGTTTCTGAAGAAGACAAAGAAGAACCATAAGACCATGAATGAAAAGGTGTGGATAGAAAGTAGGCAGAGTAATGGGAAGGGTTTGAAGAATGTTTTATTGACCCTGGGTTTGGTTGAGACACTTAAGTATGGAGGGGAGAGAGACTAGTCTTTGGTTTGGGTTAGTGGGGATAAAAACGGGGTTTCTACTTATACTTGGTCTGTCCTATCTTCTAGGCTTGGAAGCGGTGGTGTACACAGATCCTCTCTGCTCTTAGGTAAGTGGTTCCTTGTTAGTATCTACCCATAGATTGCAGGGCATTGTTCTTTGCCTTTTCCCACCTTCCACTAGTCATGTAATGCTATATCTGTATGCTAGTGGGTCATCCTTAATAAACTTATTTCCAATTCTTCAGGCATAACACCATCTCCTACCTCTCTTTTATAGTACTTATCCAGTTTCCTAAAGCATTTGGCATGGTGGAAAACCCAGAGTGCGGGGGCACCTTGTGTATTAACCAGCAAGGCTTTTCATGCTAGCTCCTTTATTCCCTGGGTAGCCCTGTCCCTAGTTTTCTAGTAGCCCCTCTAACAGCCCAGTGCCCCCACAGCTACCTGCACTCCTGTGACCCCCCAATCATCCATGGGAACCTGACCTGTGACACCATCTTCATCCAGCACAATGGACTCATCAAGATTGGCTCTGGTGAGGGGGAGGCTGAGGTTCAGGTCAGGGGAGTGGCAGGGGAACATGGGAAACATGGGCTAAAGTGAAAGATAGGAAGAGAGTAGGGAAAACTCACTTAAGGGGGAAAAATGGTACAAATTAAGCTGGAGGGTAGATCATGGGTAGGCTAAGCAGAAAGAGAACCTTTAAGGGAACAGAATAGAGTAATCTTGAGCTAGAGTTGGGTTTTTTTTTTTTTTGAGGGAATTGATTTCAGTTTGGGTGGGTGGAATTTACCAGATAGTTTGGAAAAGACCAGGTAATGCGGGTGGTATCTATTTAGAATGGGGATGGGCTGGTATATGCCTAGGCAGTGGGGCCTTGTGAGCCCTGCCAAAAGAGGTTCCAGACTGTGCCTGCTGTGAGTGCTGTCCACGTGCTATGTATCTGTGCAGTGTATTGCATTTCTGTGTGCCGTGTTGGTGTGCTGTTTGTGTGTCCATTTGTCCGGGGCTTGGCCGCTCCATCGCTCATGACTTCTCTCTGTTTTCCTCCCTCCCGCTTACGGGCTGCTCTGTTCCCAACAGTCTTTCATAGGATTTTTGCTAATGGTGAGAGCTCTCTCTGCCCCACCTGGGGCTCTGTCTGTGCTCCCCTTGCTCCCTTTGGGGCTGGCTACCCAAAGCATGCAAAGATGGAGCAAGCACCTATTCCCATACTGCCCTTATTATGCCTGCTTAGTTATCTCCCCATTAGTCATGTACCTGCCTGCCCCATTCATAACTTGCTTATTCCCTGTGGATTTTGTCTGGCTGGCCACCTATCCCTTACATTCCTCAGACCCTCTCATCAGATTTGTCCCTTCCAAACCATGCTGTGCTCCCAGCTTCTCTGTGACTTTGTGGCCATTGTCTTCTGACCTGAGTGACTCCAAAAATGGGCCCAGCCCTGGTACCTCACTCAGCCCTGTGGCAGGCAGGATCTTGGGAAGTGTGGGTTATGGGAGGGGGGGAGTTTAGGGTAGGGTAGAGGGATACTTTTGGGGACCAGGTTGTCAGCTCACTTTTGGGCTTCAGTTTCTTTGGAGTCTATCAGCCTAGGGGGAGTAAGAAGATGGATATACACTTTGTCATGCATTGGCATTTCCTGCCTTTTTTCAGCAAAACTCCCCAAGGTCCCCAACTTGACTAGAGGGGAACAGAATGGACTTCCTACTCTCCCATGTTGATAACTACAGTGGAGCGGGTGGGAGGAAGAAATCAGGGCACAATCAACATCAGACTTACAGAACATTGAGATGGGAGGGGTAGGGAGGCGGGTGGCCATAGTTAAGTTAGCTTGCTGTTTCAGGAAGGTGGGGAAGGTCTTTAGTAGAAGGCTTTTCCTTAGAAGACCTGACCACTGACCAATTCAAGGTCTCATAGCTGCGAAGCCTTTTTGTCTCTTGTCAGTGGGGAAAAGAACACAGAATGAGCTCCAGTAGGGCTGAGAGGGGATGTAAGATGTGTGATAGTTACAGTCCATAAACAAAATAGTTTAGGATGGGTAGGTGAGTGGACTGGGAATGGGGCTCAGAAGTGAAAGCTGGGCTTTGTCTGGGTTGGAGCTGTGCATTCTTGATGACCACCAAATTGAAGATGCATCTCCCACTCCCAGTGGCTCCTGACACCATTAACAATCATGTGAAGACTTGTCGGGAAGAACAGAAGAATCTACACTTCTTTGCCCCTGAGTATGGAGGTGAGGGATCTTATTCCCTTATACTTCCAGCCCCTAACTTCCCTATCCCTGAGACCACCCTATTCCTTTTGACTTACTGGCATACAAGAAGTAAAGTGTGTCAGATTTCTAGTCCTAGTCCACATAGAGAATAAATGTGGGGCTCCTTCAGCCTTCTATTTTATCCACCCTAAGCCTTGTCTATCTTTCCCAGAAGTCACTAATGTGACAACAGCAGTGGACATCTACTCCTTCGGCATGTGTGCACTGGAGGTGAGGATTCCATAATGTGTGAGATGAGGGAAAATGGATGAGGGTCAGGCAGTCTGCTGAGGCCTGTGGGCCACATCAACATATGCAGTTCCTTAGGCAGTATCTTTTTTCTACTTTGTTAAACTACCCCAGATGGCAGTTTTGGAGATTCAGGGAAATGGAGAGTCATCTTATGTGCCACAGGAGGCCATCAGTAGTGCTATCCAGCTATTGGAGGACCCACTTCAAAGGGTGAGCAACTTCCCAAGATCATTATCCCCAGCCCCTTTTCTGCCCCATTCATAAGCATAGCTTTGGTAGGTAGCTAGGAGAGCCACATAAGCAATTTCATCTGACTTTCTCAGTTTACAGATAAAGAAACTAAGGCGCTTAGAATTGACTTGCCTAAGATCACATAAGTAGTATTGGCATCAGAGGCAGGATTTGAACTTTGACTCCAAGAGGCATTGTGTTCTTTGATAAATACTACAAATAGCATTTTTACACATAAGCACATTAAAGTGTGTGCAGTTTTTTATCTTCACTTTTTATCTCATTTAACCCTCCAACAACCCTAAGAGATAAGGGACTATTCTTATCCTTATTTGACATATGGGGAAACTGAGGTTGAGAGAGATTAGGTAATTTGTTTCAGGGTAAATGTCTGAGGTTAGATTTGAACTCAAGTTTTTCTTACCCCAAGCCTAACACTTTAGTCACTGTATCACCTACTGTCTGTTTGCCATTTCTGAGATTTCTTGCCTTGATTCTATTATTTTGTCTACCCACTGGATTTATATCATATTGTCCTAGATTTTAATGTTTGTAATTTGGGTAGATGGAGAGGAATAATGGCAGAAATGAGGTGGAGGTATATTAGAAGGAAATGGTGAGCCTTGAGGAATTCAGTAGTTAAATTATAAGATAATAATAAGGAATTCAGTAGTTAAATGATAAGATAATAATATGAGATAAGGAAAGGAAAAAAGGGATAGACAGATGTCATATGACTTGAAGTTAATGGATCAGAATATGGATCAGATAGAAAATCTGGGATAATTCTGATATCAAATGATGGGATTGGAAAGAAGATATTCAGTTCAGCCAAATATAGTCAAGACAACACCTGCCAAAGATTTATTTTGAAAGAAAAAGTAAGAAAGAAAAAAGTTTGGCTTTTAGAAGTCTGTATAAGGGATAGCAGTGAGATGTGGTGAATGGAATTTAAGGACAAAAAAATTTTTTTGGATTGATTTAAATTCGAGGAATTAAGTAAGATTGGTGTCTGACCAGAATGGAGAAGTTACCAAGGAACTTGGTATATTTTTGAAAGTCATGGTAAAAAGTTGAAGACTTAAAAGAGAATAAGTTTTCCCAGGAAAGGTGAAAAACAATCAAGGCATAGATCAAGAAAGGAACTAGGAATGTTAAATAGCAAGAAAGCTTCTAAGAATTTGAAAGTTGAGATTCTTAGAATTTGGGAGTCAACTAAGAATGAATTATTGTGGGATTATAGAGGAAAGAGCTTTTGTGACTCAACTACAAAATGAATATAAAAGAGAAATGAAAGATATTGAGAGTTCTTGGAAAAAAATCTTGAGGTTAGAAACCAGAAAAGAAGGGATCATGAATATAGAGCTCAACTCCCTCCATTCTTCAGGAATTCATTCAGAAATGCCTGCAACCTGAGCCTGCTCGACGACCTACAGCCAGAGAATTACTTTTCCACCCTGCACTATTTGAAGTGCCCTCACTCAAACTCCTTGCTGCACATTGCATTGTGGGACACCAACGTAAGTTTTCCTTAGGATCTTCTACTTCCCTATAGCTATGCCACTAGGACATCAACATGAATTTCTCATCTTCACCCAAGGGCTTATTCTGTTCCACACAATTAACCCACAGCATTATGGGGTCCCAATACGTGACAAATAACACCTTCTTGCTCTCTGCCTAAATTATATATTATCCTTATAACTCTTTTGGGGGAAAAGCCATTTATGGCAGTTTCTCATACCCCCCACCCCCTTTTTGACAGCTTCTCATACTCCCTATAACTTTCTATTCTCATTCTTCCATATCCTCCAGACCTGATACCAGAAAATGCCCTGGAGGAGATCACCAAGAACATGGATACCAATGCTGTATTGGCAGAAATCCCTCCAGGACCTGGGAGGGAACTTTATCGGACCTTGTGAGTGACTGAGAGATGTTTAAGGTGGTTTAGCACCAAAATATAGATGTTGTGTGGAGTGTTAGTCACAAAGATTAGTATATCACAGACAAAGACAATTGAGTTTCCAGTCTAATGGGACCAGGGAAGAGACAAATATACAAAAATATTTAACTGAAGTGAAACTAGAAAGCACTGGTCCAGGTGAGCCACCATGACAGATTTAAGAGGGAAAAAAATCACTTTCACCTCAAGTTGGGCTATGAGGGAGAAAACTTCATGGAAGAAGCTGGAAGCTGGACTGGGCCTTGGTAAAAGGGGCCCCAGCACAGAAGATTAAAATGAAAGAATTCATTCCAGGTATAGAGGATAGTGGAAGTGCTTGTCAAACAAGCATATTCATGAAGTCTATAAGCTATCTAGTTGGATTTAGATGTGAAGGCTGAAAAAGGCGTTTTTCTCCTCAGTTTAGGTGGTATCTAAGAATCATGAAATGTTTCTTGAGAGTAGTTGGATTTGAGTACGTGAATAACTTTGCCTTTCCTTTTTGCCTCCTTTGTCAAGGTATTCTCAGTCACCAGCTCTGGAATTGGATAAATTTCTTGAAGATGTAAGGTGAGGAGAGGGGAAAAATTGGTATCCTTAGAAAGCAGGGCCATGGGGCACCAATGGGGTCCTGTGGAATCCTTGTTTAACATACCTAATCTCACTGCAGAAATGGGATCTATCCCTTAACGGCGTTTGGGCTGCCTCGGCCCCAACAGCCCCAACAAGAGGAGGTGACTTCACCTGTAGTGCCCCCATCCGTGAAGACACCAACACCTGAGCCAGCTGAAGTAGAGACTCGAAAGGTAAGGAAAAGCCAAGAGAACGTTATTGTGTGCTATAGACAGTCACTCATGAGATTTGGACTTAGAAGTCCTTTTCCTAGGTTTTAAATCTGGGAGTGATGATAATTCTTATATTACCTGCTTCACCAAGTGCCTCAAATGACATTTAAGTATATGAATGTTAGCACTTAATATCTGGAAGATGGTGTGACTGGTGAAAAGGAAAGATTTTTGAATTTTGCAGGAAATTAGAGTATCTCAGCTGACATGTTAGAATTACAGATTCTCAGTTGGAAGGCACTTCATAGGTCATTTAGTCCAACTCTAAAACCCATTTTGGACAGCTCTAATCTTTTAGGAAGTTTTTCCTTATATAGAGCCTGGTAACCAGCATCCCTTCCTTCTAGACCTGGCCTCTGAGGGTTTGATGTTAGAAGACACAGATAATCCTGTCTCCCCTTAAATTGGTAGAATATATGCCCCAGGGGAAGATCTTAGGGACAGAGTTTTAAAGGTTTTAAAGGTTTTAAAGGTTCCTGGAAGTGAATTATACTCTCTCCCCCTTCAGGTGGTGCTGATGCAGTGCAACATTGAGTCAGTAGAGGAAGGAGTCAAACACCATGTGAGCCCTGGGGGACAGTGTTCTTGGGACATCGGTAGGATGGTGGGGTTTGGGCTCTTTCCTTTTTCTGACTTTTTTCTGTATTTCAGCTGACACTCCTGCTCAAACTTGAGGACAAACTGAATCGGCATTTGAGTTGTGACTTGTTGCCCAGTGAGTATGGCTTCCTTTTCCCTCCCTCCATACCTATCTTCTCTCATCCAAGAAATGAATGGAGCTGTCATTTTTGCCGTCTGAAGTACTCACAATCTTGAGTGGGAAAGGGGGCAAAGTTCATTCTATGTAAATAGGAAATCATATATAGGCCCCTTTAGCCTATTTTTCGGATTCTGGAAGGATAACTTTCTTCCTAGCCAGTTTAGCCAGTCCTGTCTTGACAAATTTTGGGGCTGCATTTCCTTCTTCAGCCCTCCTAAGCATGTTTTCAATTCACTTCCATAATAAAGTATTAACTTTTTTCCTTTCCCATTTGTAGATGAAAACATCCCAGAGTTGGCAGCGGAACTAGTACAGCTGGGCTTCATCAGTGAGGTGAGTTTTTCCTGGAGCCATTTTGACCCCCCTCCCCCCCCCACTCCTTTTGCTTCAGACCTTCAGACCTCACTTTGATTTCTCCCTCCTTAGGCTGACCAGAGTCGCCTGACCTCTCTGCTGGAGGAGACCCTAAACAAGTTCAATTTTGCCAGGAACAGCACCCTCAACTCAGCTGCTGTCACCGTCTCTTCCTAGTGCTTACTCCTCAGCCCTGGGCTGTGACTGTCATCAGACCTGCTGCAGCCCCTTCTGCCCCCTTGCCCCTTGGGAGTCAGTATTACCCAGAACAGGCCCCTCCCCTCATTAAGAGGGGAGGGAGGAAGGCCCTGGTTTTGAGCATCATCACTCCCCTCTTCCCTTTTTCTTCCTCTTCCCCTGCACTTTGTTTACTTGTTTTGCACAGAACTGAGCCGGGGGGCACCTCAGCTGCTCTTTCCCTTTGGGGGGCACCAGAGTGGCTGATTTGCCTTAAGGCGTTCCGCCAGCTTCCCTGAGCCTGCCCAACCTGTGCTGGAAAGAGGTTGGGGCAGAGGAAGCTGAATTACACAATCCCGCTAGGGAGGACTGGTCTGGAGAGGTGGGAGGGTGCTGCAGTGTGGCCCCTTGGGGCTGTGTGACTCAGTTGCTGCTGTAATAAAGTCTACTTTTGCTAACGGCTGGGACTGTTTCTTCTCCCCTTCTCCGAGAGGGGGCGCCGTCGGTTCGCTGAGAGCAAGGGGCGTGGTTGGGTTGCAGGTAGGGAGAAGGGGGGGCGGGTCTAGAGCTGAGAAAGTGGGGCGGGGCCGGGCTCAGGTGTACGGGAAGGAGTCCGGGCAGCCGGAGGCGCTGCAGGCAGGATGTGTAACCGCTGCCGCTTCGGTAATTTCCCCGGGGGCGGAGGTGGGGTGGTGGACTGTATTCATTGCGCTGGTGGGCCGCTGAGTCCCATCCTCGAGCCCTTCCATTCCTACGGTTCCTCGCCGGTACCTTTCAGATGCGGCCCGGGGCCCCCGCCGGCTCATGCGCGCGGGCCTCGCCTTGATCCTAGTGGGGCATGTGAACTTATTGGTGGGAGCCGTTCTGCACGGCACCGTCTTGCGGCACGTGGCGAACCCCAGCGGGGCCATCACCCCCGAGTACACAACGGCCAATGTCGTCTCCGTGGGCTCGGGCCTTCTGGTGAGCGGGCGGGGTGGGGCTGGGCTGGAACGGCGCCGCGGGGCGGGCTGAAAGCCCGCGCTCATCCGTGCCCTCTTTGTCTCCCCAGAGCATCGCCGCGGGACTCGTGGCGCTGCTGTCCTCCAGAAACCTCCTCCTGGCCGCACTGGTGAGGCTGAACCGGGGTGGGGGGTGCGGAGGGCGGGGCGTGAGGCTTCCCGAGGCTGAGTACGGAGCCTGGGCGCCTGCAGAGTACAAAAAGGAAAGCTTGGGGTGGGGGGGGAGGCGCGGGGAGATCTATTAACTGTCTGCCCTGCCGCAGCACTGGGCCTTGCTGGCAGTGTCCCTGCTGAACCTGCTCCTATCCGCCACCTGTTCCCTGGGGCTGCTCCTGGCGTTCTCGCTGACTGTGGCCAACCGAGGCCGCCGCCTCCTCGCCCAGTGCTCCGCGAGCCACCTCGACTCTTCTGCACCTGCGAATGACTGCCCCTTTGACCCCACCCGAATCTACGTAAGCATCGCCCAAAGTCTGAATCCAGACTTTCACTTTCTCCCCGGAGCCCAACTCAGAACGCTTCTTTGGCTGTCCTTTTCCCTGTGCCCTCTAGGAGACCGCTTTGGCACTCTGGCTCCCATCTGTGTTCATGGCTGCCGCTGAGGCTACTTTGTCTGGGTATTGTTGTGTGGCTGCCCTAGCCCTTCGGGGGTTCAAGCCCTGTGGGGAGGAAGAGTTACTGCAACAGGTAAAAAACCCGAGGGAGGGAGGAGGAACTACTAAGAAAGGCCTGGCAGGGGCTGTTAGAGACCCAAGGGAATTGCTGAACTCAGGAATTGATTCCGAATTTGGGGGCAGGCAATGGTCCTAACTCGACTCTTTCACAGCTTCAGGAACTAGCAGAGCCGGAATCTCCAAAAGGGAAAAGTCAGGAAAGCCAACAGCTTTTGGAACAAAGTCAAGAAATCCAGGCAATGAGGAAAAACTGGGTTGTTTAGGACAGGTAAGGAGCCATCAGGAAAAAAGAAACTCTTGGGCAGGGCAGGTCTGGGTAGGGGGTTACACAAATACACCCAAGTGTCATGTCAGACTATCTGATCCTGGTCTTTTCTACCTCCGATTCCCTTTTTGATTTTTCATCCCACCATCCTGTTAACACTAGTTTTCCCCTTTCTCTAGCAGTTCCTGTGATTGGAGCTAACAAGTCTGGAGTGACAATTTTCTTTCTTTCCTAAAGCCACAGAAAAACTAATCCAGATGGTGATGTAAATAATTGTAATAAAGGACCTGCTTTCCACTTCCACTTATTGATTTGTTTTTGGCTGTTTGAGGATGGTCCTGCGTCAAAGAAAACAGTGATCCAAGTTACTCTCAGAACTTTAATGTAGAAGATACACAGTAGTAACAGGGGGCCTAATTGCCACCTGCCAGTCACTGAAAGGAGAAGCTGGTGCTGGGTAACCCTCCACACCACTGGCTAATGAACTTAAGGACATCTTGGCATACTGGACTGTGGGAGGTCTGTGGAGACAAGGAAAGATGAATCTGGTAGAGAAGGTCCCAGGGATTCCTGGTATAAAGTTTGGCAAGAAGTGATCCTACTTAACCTTCCCCCATCAGTGAATTATATAACATTCTTATCAAACCTTCCCTTATCACCCCCCCCCCCAGCTTTGTACTATGTTTAGAACACCCACCCTTGACTTTCTGACATCATTCTTAAGTTTTGTTCTCCCCACCCTCATCCACACCACTGTCTTTAGGTCTCCCCTTCAAACCTTGATGGCCATAAGAAACTTATTCCAGTTGTCCTTGTTGGCTGCCTTCCCTGGTCGCTTGAATTCAATCTTGTTCCTCAGGATTGGGTACCCTGTGGTTAGGAGAAGAGTTCTTGTTTTTTCTTTATCTGTTGTCTATACAGGTAAGAAACAAGATCCTCTCATCCTTCCACACAAAGAAGGTTTTGTACCTGTGATAAGGCAAGGTAGTGCCCGGACACCAGTACTTGCT
This sequence comes from Gracilinanus agilis, assembly GCF_016433145.1. Classification (NCBI taxonomy): domain Eukaryota; kingdom Metazoa; phylum Chordata; class Mammalia; order Didelphimorphia; family Didelphidae; genus Gracilinanus; species Gracilinanus agilis. Next base: position 231,872,515 of record NC_058131.1, on the reverse strand, counting down.
GCCACCAGAGAAGCCTCATAGGCACCTCGCTCGTCCCTGGGTAGAATCTGTTCTAGCCGCTGGTCCATTGAAACAGTGAGCACCCAGTCTCGAACTTCTTCCCTTTGGGCCTCCTGGAAAGAACAGGAATCCTCACATAAGTAGGGCAAGGGAACACAAGGATATGAGAGGCAGAACTCAAACTCAACAAGGGTCACATAATGGCACAGCTTTCCTTTTTTCTGGTCATACTTCCACTTAGGAGATAGTCAACTTACCAATTTATTTATTATTTACTATTACTCCATTTATTTCCCCAATGCTTTCTGTCTTCTCTTGGCATAAGGGAATGAATGCTACCATTATCTGCTTGTAAAAGAAATGGGAAGCTCATCTATCTCCCTATCTGAACCTCCCACTTTCCCATCAGACTTTTCTAAGCTTGAGCTCTTACCGGCACATGTTGCTTTGCTGGTAGTGGCACCTCAAAGGGAATGTCTGTATCCTGGAAATCTGAGTGGTCAAGGGCATCCAGAGTGCCCTCTTCTATTGCCTAGGGGAGTCACAGGAGATAAATGGTGAGATTAACCCAGGATAGTGAGCTCTCTGACAATGCTGCTCACTCCCTGGGTACAAGCTGCCTCTTGACTTACATCTGTCAGATCCAAGAAGCGGTTCAAGAAGATGAATGCCATGTTCTCCCATCCTACTGCCTAGAGGGAAAATAAAAAAGGAAGAATTTAGAAACCAAGTTCTGGTTACTAGGGGTTTTACTCCTCAAAGTTCTCCCCTTTGCTCCATATACCCCTACCTTTTTTTTTAACCCTTTCTCTCTTAGAATCAATATGGTATATTGGTCTAGGGATATGTCTAAGGGCAGATTGGAACCCATTTCTAGGCCTGGCTCTCAATCCACAGATCCACCTAGCTGCCCCCACTTCCCCTTACTCTTTACACTTCTGAGCTCCTAATATTTTGAACCCACAGTTATTCATTTCATTACTTACCTTGGCAGCTGTGCCTGCCTCATAGAAAGCCTTGTCTGCAGGGATTAGTTGGGTGTGACGTAAGAGGGACACAGAAAGTCGAGCAGCCACTGTCTCCTATGAATTATGAAAAAAAAACATTAAACTAGTGGACCAAGCCTGTCTTGGGAAGGCTGCAGCCTCAGAGACAAGTGACATGGAAAACAACTCTGTACAGACATTTAGTAACACTCAACCTCTCTGGATCTGTTTTTTCATCTCTAATGAACAGGTCAGACTCATCAGTCCTTCTAAGATATCTTCAAGTTCCAATGTACTAAGATCCCTTTCAGCTTTAGAGCCCATGATTCTAAATATGTACAATGTGTTGACAGATGTATGATGTATATAGTGAGATGAGGGAGAGATCACAGGTTTGCAAACTTGGATATAATGTAGCTAGGGAAAGCATCAAAGAAGCTATTGTTTATTAGAACAGGAGAGCTGGATGGTGAGCAGAGACATTGGGGGTGGGGTGGGGGTTAAAACTGTCTTCAGATGTCTTGGGCTCTCAGGTAGGAGGGACAAACCTTAATCTGGGTAGAGGACAGAATTTGTACCAATAGATGCCTACTTGGCAGATTCAAACTTGAGAACCTCCTAAAATTTAGGAAATAGCACTACGTAATGGAAAAGAGTCCTAGCTGTGAACTCGGGTGGGTCTCAATTCCAACCCAGGCTTGGACCCTGACTAGCTGTGAGTTTATGGTTGTTACCTGACAATTTCTGGGAGTCACAGTGCCCTCAGCTACCTAACTCACAGGATTGTTTTTAGGAATAGTACTCTAAACATTGAAGTACTATATAAATGTCATTTACTATTATCAGAAATAATTAAGAGCTGTCCAAAATGGGAATGGTCTGCCTCTGGAAGTAGTTGATTTCCCATGACAGGAAGTATACAAGTAGAAGTGGGACCATCTAAAGGAATGGAAGCTGGACCCAAATGTCCTCTAAAGGCCTCTCTCATTTTTTTTTTTAACCCTTAACTTCTGTGTATTGGCTCCTAGGTGGAAGAGTGGTAAAGGTGGGCAATGGGGGTCAAGTGACTTGCCCAGAGTCACACAGCTGGGAAGTGTCTGAAGCTGGATTTGAACCTAGGACCTCCCATCTCTATAAAGGCCTCTCTAATTTTAAGATTCCATAAGGCAGTAACAAATCCAGTGCCAAAATATCCCTGAGATGTTCACATTCAGTTAGAGGATTCAGAAGGTGCTAAAGGATGAGTTTGAAACTGATGACATTTTGAACATGACTTCTCAAAAAGAGCATTATGGACTTGTACCCTTGCCCTCCATCTCACCAGCTGCTTGATGCTTTGGGCTGCAGAACGAGTGGCATAGTAATGAGCAATCAGAAGCATTGTCTCAAATTCTTCATGGGCTGCTGAGTTTGCTTCACTGGATTTCACTAGGTTTTCACACTGGGGGAGAGGAGAAAAATAGTGATGTCCCGGGCTAGACTGAAGGCCAAAGGAGCACAAGGAGGTGAATAATATGAACCCTGCAACATGGACAGAGAAGAGGGTGGAGAGAGGTTTAGAGATGAGAACGTGTCTCTGTAAATGAGGGCCCTGGCTCCCTCACCAGGTTGAAGAGCACATCTCGAAGGTCAGCCCAGCTGTGGTAGGCCTCTGCACTGTTGGTTCCAGGAGAGCTCACCATGTCTGTGAAGATCCTTTTGTAAATGTTGAAGTTCTGGAGGTTATTGGGGTGGGAAAGACAAAAGAATCTCGGTGAGAAGTAAGAACCTAGTACTGGAGGAAAGGTTTATTGTTTGGAATGGGTCACTAAAATTGAGGGGGGTGGGGTAGGAAAAGGGAGAATAAACATTTTTTAGGAGCAAAGGTGTGAAAGAGGGAAAAAAAACTACCAGTGAATGAAAGAATGAAGAGGAACTCGTTTATGTAGCACTTTATGGCTTATAAAGCACTGGCCCCACAACAACCTAGTCCAAGTATTATTATCCCGATTTCACAATAAAGAAACTGCCATTAAGACGATAAATGATTTGCCTAGGGTCATATAGCTAGAAAAGGGTCTAAGCTGACCCTGGAGTTCATGTTCAATGCCTTCAGTCAAACCCTCTCCACTATACCATCCTGCCTCTCAACAGACTTGGGTTAGTCTCTGCACAGCCTTAAGCTTCTGGTGAATAGATGTGGTGACTAGTGAATAAACTGAAAATGAACAAAGGAGAACAGGGAGTGGAAACTGTTTCTTTTGGGAAAAGTAAATACTCTGGGGTATTTCCTGTAGCAAGATTAGCCTCTGAGAGAATGCTCCTGATGGATAAGCAAAGATGACGTTAGAAGTACAAAGGATTCCCCAAATAAAGATGTGTTTTAGTAAAGGATGCATTGGGGCTTTCTTGGGTGAGAGGAGGGGCTGGGTTATTCATAGAGGATAATGGTGGTCATTATCCTCTCTATTCTGAATAGGGAAGGGTCCAAAGGGGAGAAATAGAGGTTCTGTAAGATTTCCCCCAGAATTAGGCAGTACCTGTGGGTTGGCAGGTGCTCCATGCTGCACGTAGAGGGCTAGTGCCTGGGCACAGCCACCCTCTCGGATCAGGTGGGTTGAATATAATGCAACATACTTGTGCAGGATCTTGTAGTTCTGCCCAGAGAGGAAGATGGTTTGGGACCAGAAAAAATCAGAAGGAAGAATATGTATTTTCGGGAAATAAGGAAGGTCAACACCAAACATGAATTTGTCTTAAATACCAAAGTTCTGCAGTCAGTTGGGGAATTGGGGGAATGGGAAAGAAGCAAAGGGCTCAAAATGGGGTGATGGACAATACCTGCTTGGTGGCTGTGTCAATGCACTTATCCCACTGACCTTGCTCCACATACAGGTCAAGAGCAGCCACAACATCCACACCTACAAGCTGTTGGCAAATTTAAAAGAAATATTTCCATGTGATGTGAGAGAAGCTTCCTCTGGCTCCTCCCCATGTTCTATCTCCTACCCTGCCAACTTTGGCATTTTCTGGCACCTCACCGAGTCCACTTTGCCCTGGTTCTTCAGGAACTCTTTATATTGCTGATCCACATAGTCCTCATACCTAGAGGGACACATGTTCTAGTTAACCTCTTGATTGCTGGAAGCCATGCCCCATTCCATTCTCATCCCTAAAGAAAGTTAAGGTACTCCAAGTACAGGTAGGGTTTTGAGGTTACCGGGGGTCTAATTCCTTGGCTACCCGCTTGGCCTTGTTCCATTCTTCACCCTCCATGAAAGCATCAATTGCTTCCTTAACTAGGTCTAGGTTCAGGTAGAGTTCTGCAGCCTATAAAGTTAGAAATTAAATATTAGACACTAGCATCATCTTGAATTCCTAGTCATACACATTCCCCTCACTTCCAGGGTCATATTATTCCTAGCCAATGACAAATATTTTCTTGAGCTCAGGCTTCTCCACCTCTCCCTTCAAAGTATAGGACATTTTGGGGTCAACAGGAGGTTCTGAGAGGAGGGGCTGGCTATCCATGGATAACTCAGTACATGCTCCTTTCTTTGTACTTGTCCTCTGTTCCCTAGCATCCTGCTCACCGCACTGTGCTTCCCAATTCCAATCAGTTGGGGTCCTACAGCCCGAACAACTTCTAGACTTCGTTGGGGGGGTAAGAACTTGATGGAGAGTTCAGCTGCCTGGAGGGAAAAATGAAAGACAGAACAGATAAGAGAGCCAGATCCTGGTACAACTCCTACCATGTATATTTTATAGAATATAAATGGGCTGTTCCTGTGATTCTAGCATAGAAATGCTGCTAAAAGCACTTCCCCCCACATCACAAGTTGCTCTAATGCTCTCCTTTCTACAAATCTACCTAGTGCTTCATAACACCTTCAAAAGACTCAATGAACTACCTATTTTCCCTAATGGCATCCCATCTTTCTTTTCTTGTTCAAATTCCTCCACTCTGGCCCTCAAACTGTCAGCCAACAAACATTTATTGAGCATTTCTTATGTGTGCTAAGATACAAAGAAAAGCAAAAAGAGACCTTATCCTCAAGGAACTCACATTCTAATTGGGGGAGATAACATGCGATAACTATGTATGTACCAGATATATATAAGGTAAATGGGAGATGATTTCCAAGGGAAGGCATTAAGCAGGAGAGAAGACTAGGAAAGGCCTCTTACAAACTGGGATTTAAGCTGAGTCTTGAAGGACATCAAGAGGTGGAGGTGAAGTAGAAGAGCAGTCCAGGTGTGGGGGACAGCCAGTGAAAAGACAAGAACTTGGGAGATGGAGGGCTGGGGGGAAGAATAGCAAGAAGATCTGTGGTTCTGGATTGTAAAGTGTGTAGAAGAGAGTAAAGGGTGAGAATGGAAAGGAAGGAGCCAGCCAGGTTGTGCAGAGCTTTAAAAGTCAAGAAGATATTTTTGTATTTGATTTTGAAGGCAATAGGGAACCACTAGAGTTTACTGAAGTGGGAGGAGGTGACCTGGTCAGATCCCCTGCCAGCAGGGAACAAAGAAGTGTACCCTGGGATACCCTGATATTTTTAGGCTACAGAAAGGAAAGGAACTAAATTTTAAACTAAATAATGAAAGTTTATGGAAATGAAAGTTTATAACTATTTGTAAATTTGAATGTCTGCTTTTGCTCATAATTTGATTTATAATGAATTACTTTAAAGTGAAAGTTTGGACTAGATGATCTTCAATAACTTCAAGGCCCCCATCAACCCAATACATTCAACTCCATCCTTTTATAAGTCACTACTACCACCTTAACTGCTCTTTCACTTCTCATTGGTTTAATTTAGTCACTGGCAAATTAAAATAAAAATTCAAGGAACATTTTACTTAGTACAAGCTCCCTGCTTGCTGCTGGCCATTCAAAGACAGATATGCCCTGCCCCCAGCCACTCCCTATATACACACAAAGAACTTTCTGTCAAGGAACCTATAACCTAATTGGGAAAAGCCAAGTACATTAATAACTAGAACACAGGGGAAAGTGTGATAAGTACAAAAGGAGAGGCCTAGGCATAGTGTTATGAAGAAATATGAAGAAAGCTACTTTGAGCTGAGGGGCAGAGCAGGAAAGGAGTCATGGAACCTGAGTGGGGTCTTGAAGGAAGGGGCGCTCAGAAAGCTGAGGAAGCTGAGGTGGGGAACCAATTTCAGGCATGAGAAACTACAAAGGTAAAAGCAGAGGCAAGAGAGAACAGCAATATGAGATAGAAAGTAGTCACATTAAGCCAAATGAAGTATGTTTTTTTGGAAAGGTAATGGGTTTTTGGAAGTAGAATAGAGGAATGGTCTCAGAAGAGTGCATTTGTTAATGAAATTCATCTGGAGGAATAAAAGGTCAAGAATCTCATTCAATGAGAAATGAAAATAAAATGGAAAGGAAAGCAGAATATCAATTCCAGATCTAAGAAATATACTACAAAGCAGCAATCATCAAAACTACTTGGTAATGGTTAAAAAATAGATTGATCAATGGAATATGTAAAGTAATTAATAAAGCAGAAGCCGATAAACATAGTAGTTGTGTGATCGTGGACAAGTCACTTAACCCCCACTGTCCAGTCTTTACCATTCTTCCACCTTGGAACAGATATTTAGTATCAGTTTAAGACAGAAGATAAAGGTTTTTCACAAAATAAAAAAATAAACAGAGTAGCAAAGTGTGAAATAAATCCCCAAACTGTAATAACTGGGGTTATTACTTATTATTCAACAAAAACTGCTCAGATAAGTATTTAATAAACAGAATTTAATAAAGACAGATAGAGATTTAGACCCAAGGGTTCTTAGCTTGCTATCCAGACTGTGAGTAGATTTCAGGGAGACTAAGAACTTGAATGAAAAAAAAATTATTTTCACAAACCTCTCAATTTTAGAATTTCCTTCAGTTGTGGAGAAGTGGCAGAGGTGTCAATGTTGCTAGGTCCTATGCCAAGTACTTTTTACAAATATTGTCTCATTTGATTCTTATTGTCTGTAACACTGTCTGATAAGTACTGTTATTATCATTTTACAGTTGAGGAAAGTGAGGCATATAATGGTTAAGTGTCTCACCCAAGGGTCATAAAACTAGTAAAGTGTCTAACGCCAAATTTGATTTCAGGTTTTTCTGACTCCAGGCCCAGGGCTCTGTGTACTATGGTGCCACCTAGCTGCCTCTACATTTTAAAACATTACTCTGGGATTGTCAAAAGGGTTCATGACACACAAAAAAGTTAAGAAACCTAGTTTAGACCAGAATTTCATCCCATATAATAAGAGAAACTTTAGATGCATAGTTGACTTCAATTTAGGCCACATCATAAATTAGAGGAGTAAGGACAGAACTATCTAGGGCAACTATGGGCAGGGGAAGAGTTCATCACCAAATGACCTAGAGCAGATCACAAAAGATAAAACGGTGAATTTTGATTACATAAAACTGAAAAAAATTTTGCCCAAACCAAACTAATACAACTAAAATTTGAAGAGAAACTGGTGGCTGGGGGGGGGGGGAGAAATAATCTTAGTATCAAATTTCTTTATTAAAAGTCTCATATCTAAAACATATGTAAAGAACAGATCGGGAACAGTTAGATTGCTCAGTGGATTGAGAGCCAGGCCCAGAGATGGGAGGTCCTGAGTTCAAATTTAGCCTCAGATATTTCTAGCTATGTGACCCTGGGCAAGTCACTTAACCCCCATTGCCTAGCCCTTACCACTCTTCTGCCTTAGAACCAATACACAGTATTGATTCTAAGAAGGTAGGGGTTTAAAAAAAAAAAAGAATAGATCAACTCTAAAAGATCACGAGCCATTTCCCCAATATGGTCAAAAGAAAGAATAGGCAGTTATCAAAGGAAGAAATCCTAAATATCAAAAACCATCTAAAAATGTTCCAACTCATTAATAATTAAAGAAATTTAAGTTAAAGCAATACTGAGGTTCTACCTCAGAGTTACCAAACTGGCAAAGTTGACAAAAACAGAAAACGAGCATTTTTTTGTGAGGGGCTGCATGAAAATAGGCTTGTGAATTGGTCTAACTATTCTGGAGACAATTTGGAACTATGCCCAAAAAGCTATTAAACTACACTTTGATACCAGTACTAGGTATATACTTGAAAGGTATCAAAGAAGGATTTATATATACAAAAATATTTATAGCAGCTCTTTTAAAAAGTGGCAAAGAAATGGAAACTAAGAGAGTTCTCATCAATTGGGGAATGGCTGAACAAGTTATGGTCTATGAATACAATGCACTATTATTGTGACTTAAGAAATGACCAAAAAAAGATAATTTCAGAGAAATTTGGGAAGACTTATATGAAATAATGTAGAGTGAAATAAACAAAACCAAGAAAGACATTCATAAAATGACACTGTAAAGAGAAGCAGCCAGGTGGCACAGTGGATGGAATTTGGGTCTGGAGTCAAGAAGACCTGAGTTTAAATATGGCCTCTGACATGTACTAGCTATGTGACCCTGGACAAGTCACTTAACCTTGTTTGTCTCAGTTCCTTATCTGTCAAATGAACTGGAGAAGGAAATGGCAAACCACTCCTGTGTCTTTGTCGAGTAAATTCCAAATGGGTCATGAAGAGTTGGACATGATTAAAACAACTGAACAACAACCACAATGGAAAGACAGATAACTTTGAAAGACTTAAGAATCAAGGTAATGACCAATCACCATTTAAGAGAACCCAAGATAAAGCATACTGCTTTATCATTTGACAGAGAAGTAATGAATACAAAGTACAGAATAAGATATCTATTTTTGCATTTGGCCAATGTGGGAATCTGTTAAAGTATTTGTTTGATAGTTTTTCCCCAGTTTGGTGGTGGAAGAAAGAGAGTTGGGGGGAAGAGGAAAACTAGAGATAGAGATAGTTGAAAAATAAGGAATTAAAAAAAGGATAATTAAAATATTTTCTAAAAAAATGAAGAGAACAAAAGAAAGCCCAGAAAGAAACAATCAGGACTTTTCCCAAGTACATGTTACATTTATGATATATTTAAATGCAAAGCATGCTAAATATAATATTTGCACTTTCATGTACAGTACTCTTTTCCTGTCCTACTTTGTAAATGGAATGCCCATTTTACTTGGTATGGGTTAAGGATAATTTTTTTTAGATTTTATTTTCTAAACCCTTACCTTCCATCTTAGAATCACTACTGTATGTTGGTTCTAAGGCAGAAGAGCAGTAAGGGCTAGGCAATGGGGGTTAAATGACTTTCCCAGGGTCACACAGCTAGGAAATGTCTGAGACCAGTTTTGAACCCAGGGCCTCCCATCTCTGGGCCTGGCTCTCAATCCAGCAAGCCACCCAGCTGCCCCAAGGATAAATTTTTTTTAAAGGAAAATTATTTTGCAATGGTATGAATGACGGATCAGATTGAAGACAGGTGAGAAGCAGAAAGATTCAGCAGAAGGGTATTACAGTCATCTAAGTGACATGATAAAGGCAGGAACCATAGTAGTTGTTAGGGCAGTAGAGAAAAATAGAGAATGATGCTAGGAATAGTATGGACAGGACTTGGCAATTGAGGAGTTGAAGGGTTAAAGATGACTGAACTTAAGAACTGAAAGAAAGGGCAACTGAGTGCTATCATTAGGGCTAAGAGCAGATTTGGAGAGGAAGAGTAATAGATATTTTATACATAGCGAAATTAAGGACCAAATGAACAAAATGTCACTGGTTGTAGAGTAAGGACTCTACAGTGGGTCCTTCATTTCCTAATCCAGTACCCTTAATTATTTCCATTCCTGTTGCTTCTGAAACTAGAGAGCCATGACTGCTTGGCAAGAAAGAGAAGTCAAAAGGGAAGATCTGTTACCACTCCAGACGACCCTCTGATCCTCTAGAGAGAACCAGGAACCACCTGGAAACTACTCCCAGAAGTGGTTTAGGAGCAGCCCGTGTTCTACCATCCCCAGATCATCCTTCTCATAGCACTCAAATCCTTATTTAAACCCTGCCTCATTTCATGAAAAAGAATGCTCTACAGTACTACATAGTCTGTGTAAGTTAGCACTTAATTACATCTCCCATTTGCTCAGTATATGAGGCTTATAGTTTCATGCCTCCCAATAGACTATGGGTTCCTTGAGGGTAAAGACCATGTTTTTTATTCTCTTTGTGTCCTTTCCAGTGTGTGTTAAAGTAAATACTATAGGAGAGCTAAAAATGGGACACCCAAGGAAATACACTAGGTGTATACTTTTGAAGGAATAATGGGCAGGTAAGGGAGGTCTGGGGTCCCTTACCTTCATCCAGCACTTCTCTACAAGGCTACTGGCTCCACTGGCACTTCCAGAGTCACGCACTTTGAGATAACAGTCCACAGCTCGGCTGTACTCACCAGCCTGCTCCCACTGCCGAGCCTGCTCCACCAGTCCCTCCATACCCCTATGGAAGAGTAAAAGGAGTCCATGACTAAAGCAAGCACATGCACAGAAGGGGTAGGAATGACAGAGACTGAGGGAATAGGGCAGCTGAATATCATAATTGCCATAGCTTCTTCCCTTGCCCTGCTACCTCCAAGCCCTCTCCACCCTGGCCTTCCATTCCCTGGTTTCCTTAATGGTGATTACCTGGCACCCTTCTTGGTAGCTTCCCGTTCATACTCCTCCTGCAGTGCCTCCAGCTGCCCAGGCACATAATCCTTACAGATTCGAAGAGCATCACTCCAAAGCCCAGCTTCCTGTTAATAGTATGTTTATGGGGGTTTCAGGATATTTTGGAGGATAGAAAACCACTGCAACTGCCTTTCATTCCAACATTCAAAACTCCTACCTACCAACCCACAGATCTGCCATCCCAAGTCTCTTGGTCCCTTTTTCTCCTCTCATTTCTCCTGTTCTCCAGGCTTTCTTTGAAGTCACATTGCCTACTCTTAAGTATCTAGGCCCTTCCACCCTTTCACCCCATTTCTTTGTCTTTCTTTCACACCAGCTTTGTACCTTGTAGTAGTTGAGTGCCAATCCAGGTCTCTGGGCCCGAAGTAGCAGCCCTTCAGCTTTCTGAAAATCTTTTTCTTCTAAGGCCCCCCGTGCCTGCCCTACTAGCACCTCAGAGACACTGTCAGGGTCATGAGCTTCAGCCACCCGTTGAGCTGCCTCCCAGTCCTGGTTGTGGACAAACCTGCTCACAAAAATCAGTTAAAAGGAGAAAAAAGTACAAAATAGAATCATTTGAAAAGATGGGGTATCTGGAAAAGGCTCTATCCTGTGTGAGGGGCATTGAGTCTACTGATTAGGTAAAATCCCATGGAGGTTACTTACATTAGTACAGCCTCTTTGGGCTTCCCTGCTCGAATAAACTCTGCTTCAGCTTCTTCAAATTTACCCTGTTCGGGAGAGGAGAGGCCATACCACTAAAAAACTTCTAGGGGTCACAGCTTTCATAGACATTGACATTGACTTAAGGATGCAAAAGGAAGACTCTGAGAGCAGGAAACCATACCTCATCTTCTAAGTACATGGCATATCTGAGGTGAATCTCGGGAGTTTTGTGTTTGAGGGCAAGTCGAGCAAGTTCAAAAGCAAAATCAAAGGAGCTGGAACAAAGATGAAGATAAAGTTTACCTATTTCAATCTTTACACTTTCCAAAGAAAAACAAAAACTAATAATGGCAAGATAAATTAAAAAGTAGAGATTGAGAAAAAAGATAAGAAAAATTGGGAAATGAACCAGAGAAAGGGGAGATGGGTTCTCTGGTAGCAGCCATTTTTTGGCTATCTAGAGAGCTCTTTGCTATTTGAGGGGTGGCAGACATACACAAACATTATTAAAAGATAAGGATAGGGGCAGCTGGGTAGCTCAGTGGATTGAGAGTCAGGCCTAGAGATGGGAGGTCTTAGGTTCAAATCTGGCCTCAGACACTTCCCAGCTGTGTGATCCTGGGCAAGTCACTTGACCCCCATTGCCCACCCTTACCACTCTTCCACCTAGGAGCCAATACACAGACGTTAAGGATTTTTAAAAAATTAAAAAAAAAAAAAGATAAAGTATGCAGGATTGGAGTGGAAAGTAAGCATAGAAAAAGTGGGCAATATGGCATGTAGGGGAAAGACAGGCCAGTTGGGAGAGATATCACATCTTATTAATTTTTTTTACCCTTTTTTTCTCCAAAATATACTTGATTGTCATAGCATTAGTCTGTCTCATCAATGGGATTTCCTCATATTTTCACTGTGATGACTTCAGCAAACTAATTATAGATTCTATTATCTCCCAAGGCCCATCGATATTACTATGAAACATTACCTGCCTAAATCAAGTGACCCAGAGAAAAATCAAATAGCCCAGTATTCTGACAGTTTAATTTTATCTTGATGTTATTCTCATTGCTTAAGAAAATCTCACTTGTGATCCAGTGGAAACAAATTTTAGCTTCCAAGAAGTCTTTTTATAGGCTTTGAAGGTTGATCTTGAATATCAAATGACTTTGCTTCCTCCCTTCATTCATTAACCCATCCCAAAAGAATGTGAACCACACTTGGGCCAGAATTATTAATGCTACTCCATGTCAATATCAAATTTAGTTCTATGACAGATACAGAAAGGCACTTGGAAAGACTGAAACACATAATTCCATGTATGCCAAAACTTCTTCCCTCCTTTAGAGAAAAAGTTCCTTTGGAAGAGGAAAAAGGAAAGAAAGCAGGGGTAGTTTTATTGGGCTGCCAAGTCCAGGGTCCTGTGTTTTGGAGTGGATACCATGAAAATATGATCCAGTTTCCCCAGCCAATCTGGGATGCTCCTTTTACTTGTATTTTTTTTTCACATTTTACACATTACACAAGTGGGGTCACCTCTTCCTTCCTGGCTGCCTGTCTGTGAAGGTCTTCCTTGTCCTCCACTCAACCCAGCCCTGCCTCAGTTGTACTGGTACAAATATATGGCTTTGTAAGAACATCTCTTTCACAATGTACAGGGGAAAGATCACTAAAAGAAAGTCAAATTCTGAGTAAATGAAGAAACCAATTATTATTCTGGAAAACAAAAAGTGAAATCTATAGTTTCCCTCTCTCAGCAGAAATAAATGAGATATTACTTGGGTAGAACACTGTATCATTGTCATACAAAGTCCCTATATCAGGTATTTTTGCATAACTGTTGTTTCTTGGTTATAAGGGAGGATTCAGTTTTAGTGGGGGGCAGAGACAATGGTGTATTTTCAGAAATTACTATGATGTAAAAATAAAATGTGTTCAAAAACACTTATTTATAAGAACATAGGGTAGAATTAATAATTCTGGCCCAAATGTGGTTTATATTTTTGGGGGGTTAGGTGATGAATGAAAGGATTAAGCAAAGTCATTTAACATTTAGGATGGCCTTTCCCTATCCCCAGGCCATCCTAACCCAACAGTTTAACTTTAACTTGAACCCCACAAAGTGAAAAGGGAAAATACTAGCTTTCTTCCTGCTCCTCTTCTCTCCAAAGGTCTCACATTTCTTTAATCGCAACTTCCAATTTTTTTCTTCATGGGCAGTTCTTGTTTTACTAATTATTATGAATAATAATAATATCTATAATTCATTTATAGAGTACTTTAAGGTTTACAAAGTGCTTCATAAATATTATCTCATTTTATCCTTACAACTACCCTGCGAAGGAATGTGCTATTATCCCCATTTTACAGGAATATAAATTTTTATAGTTGTTACTATCCTAAAGAAATTGTGTCCTATCCCTGAGGCAAGAATAGAGATAGTCCATGATGTTTGAGATTTCTTCTAATGAGAGGTAGGAGAAAAGGTTTAGGGTCTTACCAGTTGTCAGCAGCATGGTCAATGGCAGCTTCCAGGAGTCCTAATTTGTTGAGTAGCCTAACAGCAGCTTCTCCCCCAAGACCTTTTGCCCACAGATAGGCCACATGCTTGTGAGCATTGGCACCTCCATGTGCTTTTGCCACCTAAAAGGAAGAGCTTCCCAATGATCCCTTAGTCCAAAGGTGTGTGGTTGTTCTATTCCCATGTTGGTGAACCTATGGCATGTGTGCCAAATGGCGCTGCTCCCCTCCTCTTCTCTACTGTGACATTTCTCTCATCACTCTTCCCTCTGCCTAGCAGCCCAATGGGAGTGCCTCCTCCCTTCCCTGTCTGGGGAAAGGGGGTGGCTCACATGCAGTATGAGGGTTGCAGTTTGGGCACTTGGTCTCTAAAAGGTTCACCATTACTGCTCTATACTATCTGATCTTTACCCTGGGCACCAGTGGCATTTCTTCCCACCTCCCTCCTTTGATTCCTTATTTCAAATCTACTTCTAATTAAGGGTACAGATCCTTGGCCAGGAAATAAGCTGTTAGAGAAGCTGATAATTACTGGATGATGAGGAGAAACAAATCTGCTCCTTACCCGGTAAGCCTCTTCCCAAAGCCCACTAGACCGGTACATATTCACAGTTGCCTTCCATTCCTGGGCTTCTAAGTAGTGATATTCAGCCTCCTGTAGTCGGCCCTCAGCCTCTAGCTCCTGGGGAACGATAATCCAGTGTAGAGAGAAAGGGAGATAGATATAGGTTAAGGGAAAGATGGATCAGGATGGGGGAATGTCTCACCTTGCCCAGATGCAGATGGGTGTCACTCAACAGGTCTGGATGGTGCTTCCCTACAAGGCGGATCATGTCATCATATAATTTGTGCTTTTTGAACATAGTAATGGCAAGGTCTGGCTCCTCCACTGTCACATATAGCCTAAGGGTAGTGAAAACATTCTTTACCCCAGATACTCTCCCCTAGAATCAAGAGATCCCCCAAGATCCCCAAGAGATCAGCAATAATAATATGGCACTTTTACAAAGCTTACAAAATATTTTCTTTATCAATAATGAGGCAGACATTTCCACTTTATAGATAAGGGCAAGCAGACATAAGAAGTTGAGGGTAAAATCAGTCTAAAAAAAGCTTGACAAGATATCTAAGTAAAGACATTCCAAAGTCACTCAAGGATGAAAATGGGAAGAGGACAGACATGGGGGAAAAAGTAGAAAAGATTTATAAAAAATATAAAACTGTTCTCTCCATCAAGGATAGTGGAACTCCACATTCATACACAAACCTGAGGTGCTGACAGAGGAAGTGTAAACAGTAAAAAAGATAGGGAAAGCAACTGAATTGGATTAAATATAAAAAGATCTAATATATATAACTATACCTAGGTTTATGCTGGAAGTGATAAAACTATGGGAGCATTGAAGGGCAAATTTACAAGTTAATTAAAGGAAGGGAAGATATCAGAGGTGTAGAGAAAAATCTAGGCCTTTAACTGATGCCAAAGAAAGTGAAAAGATCAATGCCTACTATCCCATCTATACAAAATCTTTATGAGGATCATCTATGTACAAATTAAGGCCATCCTCAATAAGCATCTAGGTAAGAACAAGAAAGGCTTTATCAAATGATGTTCGATAATCTCTAACATCTTACAACTGACCGAAAATAGTGTTGACTCAGAAAAATCAAACACTTTAATGACTTTTTTTCACAAGTAGTTATCTTCTGTCCACCTATCAAGATTGTTCCCTGTAACAAGATAACCCAGTTAATGGTCCTCTGATAAAAATTATCTAGTGAACCACAGAAGAAGGAAATGTTTGCTCTATGATAGAGGGTCCAGTGTAGTCCAAGTTGAGGAGGGAGTCTCAGTGGATGGTGAGGTCCTCCAGATGCTGTTTGGGATGATATGATGACTGCATGAAGCCCTAAAATGATGCAGAGTCTCCAGAAATAGATATGTAATCTATTTGATTGAATGACGAATGTCTATTGCCCAGATTTCAACATTTGAATGGAAATCCTACTGAGCTTGTCCCATAATGTTTCTTTGGGAGAGGCAGTCCAGATGGACAAAGAGCTGGCTCAGAGTTGAAGAGGAAGGGGAGGAAGAGGAGGAGGAGGAGGAGGAGGAGAGTGGGCTGGCTTGCCATGGGGACACTGAGCCTAAGCTTCCCATGACAGCAAAAGGCCTGTTTTTTCAACACAAACATTTCTACACAAAAGCAAGACCTGGAATACCACTGCCACTAGAGATGGGTATCACATAGAGGGCAGTGGAAAGGCATGTGATGGGTGTGAATAGGCTGTAACACATAACCAGGGGTGAACTTTGCAGAATAGCAGCAAAGGATGCCATCAAAAAAATATGGACCAAAGAGAAGATGAAGTGATCGTGTGGCAGGAGAGCTATCAAATGGGCAGCTAGGGTGGCCTCAAGGTGTGGAAAAAGACCAAGGAAGGCCTCCAGCCTGCTGAGTAGATCTTCTATAGCAAGCTTTTTGGAGGAAATGGGTAAGTCACATAGAATGATTAGGTAGGCATAGACTGGACTGTGAGAATCCAGAATCATTGAGGTCATGGATCCTCTATTCAAGGATCTGAGTATAGAGAAGGAAGTTGAGGCACAGAGAGGTGATTTGTCTATATTGGCTATTGGATATTGGAGTCAGGAATCAAACCTAGGTCTTTGACTATATCCTGTTGCCTCTTCTGAGATGAGGCATTAAACTTCCCCTTCTTCTTCCTTCCTTTCTTTTCCTCGAGAATGGCATAACATATGGAAAACTAGACTTTAAGTCAGAAGATCTGAGTTCAGATGCCTCTTCAGATACCTCTCTGCTGAATGACCATGGGGAATTCACTTCATTTCTCACTTCTCTGGCCTCATCTCTAAAATGGGGACAATGATATCTGCATTGTCTATTCCCCAGGGAAGTTGTGAAGGAAGTGTTTGAAAAGCCTAAAGAGCTACATAAATGTGATTTGTTATTATTATTATTATTTCCTATTCTTGCCTCTTTCCCCCTTACCTCTCCGCCTCTCGGTACTTCCCCTGCTTCTCCATCTCCTGAGCTTGGGTAATGTACAGCACAGACACATCCTCCGGTCTCATGCATTTCATTGCCAACTGTCCAGAGATACAGAGCCATGAGTAGTCCCTGGAATGCTCCCCCTTGCTACTTGGGGACAAGGAAAACTATAAGGCATATGGAAAAGATGAGAAAGTTGGCATGACTTCTGTGAATCCCCAATTCACAGAACAGGAACTATGGCCCTTTTCCAAAACCATAATAGGTTTGCTGAAATCCTTTTGCTATATTCCAAGAAAATTTCAAGGAAGCCTAAGCTTTGCCACTGCCCTGAAAAGACCAGGAACTCTTCAAGAGTTAAGAAATAGTGTAGGAATTTCTTTTTTATGTGTGCTCATTCCCCACACCTTTGAGACTGAAGCAAAATCACCCCCTGGAACTTGGGATTTCAGGAGGGGGAGGCCAACCCCCACAGCTCCCATGGATTCTCTCTCTATCTTTTCCCTCCAAGATAACAAGGACAGGAAACAAAATTGGCTCCTTTACTCAATTCTCTTCATGCTGGAACCTAGAGATTAACCTGACCTAACATACAGTATACTCTTAAGCTGACAAAGGCCATTGTTAGGAATCCAGAGCAATATGACCACAATGGCAGCCCACTCTATTTCCTACCTTGTGTGCTTGCTCCCAGCGCCCAGCCTGGGTATACATGTCAATGGCATCTTTTGTCCGATCTCCTTTGGTGTACAGCTCCTCTGCAATCTGGAAGAGGGAAAGTGAGTTTTATTAAATATTTAACATTAATTTAATCAATAATAAATATTAACCAAAACATTATATTAATATTAAATAAATAAAAATAATAAAATACCAAGGCAAAGAGTTGGAAATAGCTAGTGGGGAGAGAAAACATATAAGAGTATACAAAATGTAATTTAGGCTTAGTGTGGGAAACTGACTGAGAGAGAATGAAGCTTTCTTACTTGAATCTTTTAGTAGAGGCAGAAAGACTAGATGGGATTACAAGTGGAGGATTAGAGTCTTTTCCATTTTATATACCTTTAGCACAGAAGAGCACCGAAACAACATGAGAAGTTCAAGGGAAATTCACCTTATAGTTATGTAGCATAAAGCAATACATATATTTACAGGGGAGGAGGGTTATGGTCTCACTTTATGTTTCTTGAGAGGCTATTAGACTTAATTAAACTAGTTGGATGACTTAAATAAAGAGAAAGCACAGAAAGAATCCTGGACTAGGAGTCTGAAGCCCTTTGTTTTGGTCCTTATTATACCATTTACAAGACCTTAGGCAATCTACTTAACTCCTTTGGGTCTGCTTTCTCATCTGTAAAATGGGGATAATAGTATCTTTCAGAGTTATAGAAGGATCAAATGAAGTAACAATAATAAAGCATATTGTGAGGAATCACAAAGTGCTATATAAATGTCAGGTATCATTATGATGATGATTATAGGTTCAGTATTGACCAACTGTTCCTCTAAGGCTATAATAGCGCATATCTATCTGGCTCTCACACCATGTGTGGTGTGGAGGGGTTTTTGTTTATTTCCGAAAGGAGAGTTCTGAGTTGGTCCTTCTAACACATTATTGGTGGGGATGTCCCTCAGAAGTCCTGTACTTGGTGAGAGGTTCTAGATTGTGCTTCTGGCCTTAGTAATGTTGGGTGGTTAATTCCTCACCTCATACTCCTGGAGGGATGCATAATGTTGGGCCACACGAGGATAGTACTTGGATGCAGTATTCCTGTCTTGCAGATCTAAGATATAAATTGCCTTCTTCCACTGACGGGCCCCAAGAGCAGCCTCAATTGCCTTGATGGAGCACCTGGCATTGAGGAGAGAAGAGATGCTGTTCATAGATGAAACTACAAAAACATGGTCAGATCTGAAGACAGACGTAAGAGAGATAGCCAAGGGTTTGCCACCATCTAAACTGCCACTTAGTATGGTAAGGGGCTATCGATCACCTGTCCTATTGTTCTGTGACTTCTCAGACCAAAATTCCCTTTCCTGGCTACCACTTTTCTACAGCTAGTTTTGTCCCATTAAGATGGAAACTCCTTAAGGGTAAGGAATCGTCTCACTTTTGTGTTTTGTATCACCAGTATTTAATATTTGCTTTTCCAAATGCTTTTCCATTCCTTCATTCAGGCTGAGTTCAGAGTTGTATGTTGACATAGAAGGAATAGCAATAGAAGGAATCACTCCAACTCATGCTATTTTTTGTTCTGGGACCTGTCTTCTCTTAGCACTTTGATCCCCAATTTAGTTGCCCTTGTATCACTCCTGCCCCCCACTTGCAAACCTACCCTTTTGGCTTCCTCTTCATACCTGGCTTCAATATAATGATTGATGGCAGCATCAAGCTGCTTCTGTTGCACCAAATGGTCCCCCCATCCTTCTTCAAGCCGTACAACTTCAGCTGGGAATGCCATACGGGCCAATTCCACCGCTGCCAGAGACAAAGCAAAGAACTCAGCTCAGACTTTCAGAATGTGGGGCCCAGAACAGGAAAAGAAAATGAGGAATAGGGGCTGCAAGGTAGCTCAGTGGATTGAAATCCAAGTCTGGAGACAGGGAATTTCTGGGTTAAAATCTGGCCTCATTCTTCCTAGCTGTGTGATCCTGGGCAAGTCACTTAACTCCAATTACCACTCTTCTGCCTTGGAACTGATACTTAGTATTGATTCTAAGATAGAAGGGTTAAAAAAAAAAAAGAAAATGACAGGAGAAGATGGTGAGGTATGGAAGGAAGAATCAAACCAAAGAAAATGGGGGCCAGTGAAGGGAAGGAGTATACCTAAGCCTCTGCAGAGGGTACATGAGCAAGTTACATGGTTGAAGGCACTGTTACCTTTCATGAAAGCGTTGCCCTTACAGTAGCACTCAAGGGCCCTCTGGGGATTCCGGATCTTCTCAAACAGATCTCCTGCCTAGTAACATATACCATGTTAAAACAGGGCTCCAGCCCATGTACTTGGAGAGACAGCATGGAGAATGAAGGATTCTGGGACTAGAATGCCATTGATCTCATTCCAACTCTGGCATTACCTAGGTGTGTGACTAAGCTATTCAGTTTAATTTCCATCCTCTATAATACTTAATATCTCTTTGGCCTGTCTCTCACAAGGTAATGAAGAATAAAAATGAAAAAATATTGACCAAATTAAGGGAGCTGGTGGTGTGGTGGATAGTGCTGGGACTGGATTCAGGAAGACCTGAGTTCAAAACTGCCTCAGACCCTTACTAGCTGTGTAATTTTGACCTTTTCTCAAATGTAAAATGAGGAGAATAATAGCACCTATCTCCTAGGGTTGTTGTGAGGATCAAATAAGGCAATATTTTTAAGATGCTTAATATAGTATCTGGCACATAGTAGGCACTATGAAAATGCTAATTATTACAACTGTAAGGAACATCTTAAGATATAACACCAAAGCTATTGTTGCTAAAGAATTACTTCCCTCATCACAAACATCAGGATAAAGAGTAAAAGAATCAGGCCAAGGAATAGAATTAGGGTATCAAGGAGCTCCTCCTTGGTGAGTACAGGGGTAATGGGCCCCAGGAATGTAGTGTTGATTGCAGGATAAGTGTTGTCAGTGAAACAGATACTAGGAAGTTTTTCTTACTCTCTCAAACAACTCTCCCTTGATAAGGGCTGAGGTGATGTGTTCCACTAGTTCAGTGTTGGCCAGTAGTTCCTCTCGAGCCAAAATCAACCGAGCAGCCTTGGCAGGGAGTCCAGCCTTAAGGTAGAGGCTGATCGCAGCCAGCCCGTCTCCCTGGTTTTCTTGTAATTCACCTGCCCTTTCTTCCTGCTGTGTGTCCATTAGCCATTGGTAATAACCGCGGCGTAGCTTCTCTAGGGCAGGGTGACCCTAGGTGGAGAGGAGAAAGATGATAAGATCTCTAATATTTTACCAGTTTGAATAGCTGCCCTCCTCCCCCTTTAAAGCCCTAACCTTGTCTTGGAATTTATAATAAGAATTGGATCCAAGGCAAAAGAGTAGCAAGGTCTAGGTACGTGGAATTAAGTGACTTGCCTGAGGCCATACAACTAGGAATCTGAGGCAAGATTTGAACCCAGGACCGGCTCTATAGCTACTGAGCCACCTAGCTACCCCTGTCCCTACTTTCTGGTCTTGTCTACAAAAGGAAAAAAAGTTTCTGAAGTGAGATGAAAAGGGAAATTTACTTCTGAAGAGCTGTAGAGAGCATATCTATACCTTGGCCTCAGCCACAGCAATGCATTCATCCCAACGGTGTAGCTCTTGGTACATGGCCATAGCCTCCTCAACAGCATTCTGAGAAATGAGAGGGAGAGGAAATAGGAAAATGAAGAAGGAATGAGGATCACCGACCAATCACCTGGCCCTCTTCTGCTGGATGGCCCCGAGAGCCCATCACAAGTATAGAGAATTCACTTCGCTTTTCTATCATACACTTTACAAGCCAGCATCGTCTATGCAATGTTCTCCCCAAACTCACTCTCTTTCCAACCTTTGGGTAAAAGCAATTTATAGCTATTGTTTTTACTTCTCTACCACTGTTTACTTACCCTATATTTTCTCTTGTCTCTCTAGATTACTTATCCATATGCATGCAAACACATTCTATTACCTGTTCCAGGAAGATCATTTCTGCTAATTTGTAGTTCTTCTCCAGCATGGCCAGACGTGCTCGGACCTGGTAAAAGTCAGTTCCTTCCCCACCCTGCCAAAGAAGAAAGAGACACTAATTTTCAGTGTGTGCAGTGAGGAGGCATGGAAGAGAATGGGGATATAAGCTATCACAAGAAGGGCTACAACAGAGTTAAATCTAAGGGATCAGGGTACTGAAAATTGTGAAAATTTTAGCCAAGAGAACTAAGGAGCTAGGAGCTGGTAAAAATGTAGAGTGGTGACCAGAAAGCTACAAATCACAAAGTTAAGAAACTGAGGAATTCCAGTTTGAAAGACTGAAAGAATTGAAAGGCTGGTACTTACATATTCTCTGGACACCTGGTCTGCAATTTCATTGGTCTCATGTAGAAACCGAGCTTTTGCTACATGGCCCAAAGCAGAGAAGCACCTGGAACAGGAAAGTAGTGAGGTCTATGTCTGGGTGGGATTGACAAGGATTGTAGAGTTAGTGAACAACTAAGAAGTGCAAAAAATGTAGTAGCAAGAATGGTTCCTACCTTTAAGAAACTTATAATTTTAGTTTGAGAGGGTCCTAGGAAGAGCTGCACTAAAAAAACTCAGGAAATCAAGACTGGAGTATGGTTATACCTGCCTCTCCAGTCCTCAAAGCTTTCAGTACCTCAACCCAACTATCTGACTTACCTTTCTGCAATGTGTAGCTGTCTTGCTTCTAGTGCCAGTTTGCTTAACGTTTTCCACATTGCCTCTGTTTCTGGGGTCATTTCCAGAGTCTCCAGGAATGCGGCTGCTCTAGGAAGTGGCATGAGGAATAACCGCAGAGTTAGAAAACACAAAACACTGAGCACTAGAGCAAGTGTATATATGAGGAAGGAAAATGGTTCTTAATGGCCCTCCCTCTCCCTGAGCCAGTCTTCCTCATTAGGTGAAGCTGTACCCAAACCAGGCTCTTCTCTGTTCTAGTTTTAACCCTGCCTCCCTGTGCCCCTGCCCCATGCCCTCACCGGGTGTAGTTGCCATCATCAATGGCAGTCCCAAATTCGATAAGCCCTTCATCCAGTGTATAGGCAACAGTCGTCACACCTTCAGTCACCATCACCTCTGTCTTTCCTCCACCCCGTTCCAGACTCACGACATCACCCTGTGGATCCCCACCGAAGCCAGGTTCTGTATTAATATCTCTTCTTTGGATTAATCTTCTGTTAAGAGACTAAGCCTACCCTCATCCACTCCCACTTATTTTCCATCTTTAGGGTCCTATGTGGAAGCACAGAATTTCAATATCTACTATATATTATTAAAACTTTGGGCATCCAAATGGCAAAACTGCACTCATGTCAACAGAGATAGTACCAATTAGCCCTATTAAGTTTCAAGGCATTCCTAAACATGTTGGGGGCTCCAAAATTACTCTGAAGGTATAGGTCAGGATATTCTCTATTCTATACGCCTAAAACTAATCTGGAATTCTTGAAAATGTCTAATTAGGGAGGTGGGCAGTGCTGAGGAAAAAGATATCTGAAATAGACTGGACCAAACTAGGATTCCCCTCCAACAAATCAGAATATATAAGGAGGCAGATCTAGTTAGAATTCACTTAGTTAGGGGGCAGCTGGGTAGCTCAGAGGATTGAGAGCCAGGCCAAATCTAACCTCAGACACTTCCCAGCTGTGTGACCCTGGGCAAGTCACTTGACCCTCATTATTGCCCACCCGTACCACTCTTCTGCCTTGGAGTCAAAAAAAAAAAAAAAAAAAAAAAAAGAATTCACCTAGTTGAGGTTCTTCTAAACTACAAGTAGACACACCAAATTGATATTACCTCAGTATGAAGAACTACTGTGCACCAAAATCTAAGATGACACCAATTCCCTAGAGCACCTCAAGGTCTGAATTAATACAATACTGTTGGCCCTTGTCAGGCCCTACCATACCCTAATAGAGGACATGGTAACTCTCTCAGGTGCCTCGATGTTGTACCACACACATAAGCTGTTTCGGTTCTGAGCTACCAGCACATCGCTTCCTGGCACCCATTGCACATAAGAGCAGAAATTGAGGATCATCGTCTTGGAGCTGCTTTCAATGTCATACAAGTGCAACTGAGGAAAAGATAGGTAGAGGAAAGAAAATCAGTAGGAGATGCAATGAGGGTGTCCCACCCAACAGGAACAGTAGCTGGTAAATAACTGAGGACTTTTTGGTGAATGTGTGATTCTTGGAGGTAAGGCTGCATCTAGTCAGGTACACCACACCTCAAGGCCCTCAAGGTGTACCCCTAGTATATAGTCCATACTGATCTGAAACATTCTGATTCTAGGAAACCAGTGAATCAGAAAGGCATGCAATGTACATGCCCTTTAGCAGAGCACAGGCCTCTAGTGACCACTGACCCACTGTATGGGAGTCTAGACTGATACTTCCAGATCAGCTCCAGAATCACATTAGGTTCTGGGCCCTAGACCATGTCAAAAGGTCTGGCATTTACAATTTGTCTTTCACTTAAATAAAAATGTTTCTTTGCCCTCTTCATAGAACTTTGACATGATGTTATACTGCACTGAAAGTTTTCAGAAATCACCTTTAAGGTGTGAGTTCATAAATTAATGAGAGAACAAAAGGGAAATCACCTTAATAGTTGGGCCATGGGTAGGTAAAAATTAGTTAGGCAAAGAAATTAGGACTTACAAGAGCTGGAAGTTCCCAAATAATAAAAATCCTAAGTGAGTTGATATGCACAAATGACTGACCCCCTTTCCCACATCTCCTTCTTACAGCTATAATATATAGTGCTACAGTGATGGAAATAAAGGGAAGGATACTGATCATTCATGCAATCTGTGCCAGTCCTTCCTGTCATTCACTGATGTATATGTTAGTGTTTAGAGGAAGCAAGACATGGACATTACCAGGTAGCAGCAGCAGCAATACGATGCCCTAATCTGTGCTGATAGACTTGTCATTCAAATACTACTAGCACCATCTGTACCATGCCCCCTATAAACTGTGCCTATCGCTATTGTCAGAATGACCAGTCCTAGAGCCCGACATCTTACTCGAAGTTTTCGGTCCCTGAAGAGCAACTTATGTCCAGTTTCATTGAGCTCCAACCAGTCCACACGGCTATCATGGCTGATGGTACCAATGTTGTAGCCACCTACCAAGTCCACTGCAGAATGGAGAAAAAGGGTCATAAAAGACTTGGTGATTCCATGGGTCCAACCACTGAGTATCAATGTAGTCTGGAAAAGGCTTATTCTGGGCCCTGAGTATATCACATGGTGATGTGACATTATTTTGTTAGGATGCTTAAAACATTGGCTCTGTTCTGGAATTTCAAGGGTTGAGTTCAGGTCTTTAGTAGGCCCAAAGAGTTCACGCTAGTCCAAAGAATGTAATTCTATATGGAATTCTTGGGGCTTCACGGGAAGGGAGAATTCTTTGACTAATTTGGCCTCACTCAGTCCTCTTAGACAGAACAGAGTTAAACCAGGAGGATCTCAAAAGACTGGAAATTCTTGTATGATCATAACATCAAAGACCTCATTGGGACAAACCAAAAAGAAACCTCAGGAACATAATCTTAGCTTAATATTCACCCTAAGAATATACAGTTTATAAATGAAATGCACCTCATGTTTATGTTCATATAAATATTTACTTGGTTGATAAGAGTAACTGTATTGTTATTATATGAAGATTCAGGGAGAGCATAGGTAGATGTAGGGAAGGAGAAAGAAGAACAACAGTAAGACTAGAAAAACCATGTGGGACCATTTATAAGTTGTGTAATTACTGGCAAGTGATCACTGGCCCTCAGTCTCTTCATCAAGAAGATGAACATAGAAAGATTTCCACTTTCTCTCTCATTGGGTTGTTGTAATGAAAACACTTTATAAACTTTAAAGTAAAACATGAGATATTTTCACTTTAGGGGCAGCTAATGCAAAGCCAGGCTTCATGTCCTCAGCCAGGCACAAATAAAGATGTGGTGTCTTATAAGAAGCAATAGAGGCAGTAGTATAGTTTTGACTCTGAATAGTTCCAGAAGAATGGGACTATTAGGAACCTGCCAGACCTAAAGCAGAGAAATTAGAACATCCTCTCATCTCTAACCCTCTCCCCGCACTTCCATTTATAAGGATTCTGTGGTCCTTTTTCCTCAGAATGAATCTAGAACTGAGTTCTTTAGTCCCCAGATCTTCAAGCCCCCACCCTGGGACTCTGTCTTCATTAAAACTTCCCAGAGTTTCAATATGTGAAATTAGAGGACTGGACTAAATAATACCCATCCAGCTCTAAAAATCACTCAAAACTAAATCAGTCTCACAGTGAAACAGTCTGTCTTGGGAGGAGGTAGATTCCCCTTTCCTTGGGGACCCCAAGAAAAAGCTTGTCATGTATGTTGTAAAGGGGAATAGAGGTTAGAATAGATGACCCTTCCAATGCTAAAATTCAGTGAGTCTATGAAACCATAGCTAAATTGGCAGCATGGAGCATGAGTGTGGTCAATCGGATTTAGAGGTGATCAGGAAGGTCAAAGCATTTAAGTCTGGTAAGCTAGATGGCAAAGTCTTTTCAGGGTAGTTAAGATTCCCTCAATAGAGTCATAATCACACTCCTAGTCTCTTATTTACCATTAGTTCCGTCACAAACAATTTGTCTGCCTTTTGTTATATATTTAGGCTAAAGATCAATGAATGACTGTAATAGAGACAAAAAGACTAAAAATGAATGCAGTATCTTTCTTTGTATATTTTACTTTGGGAAGGGGTGGGGTGTTTCAGACTTGTGATTTCTTTAGTATAGAGAAATTACTAGTGAGGAAGCTCTCTTTAGAAAGGTAGATGGCCACATTTCAGCAAGTTATATTCTAAGCTAAATTGCTTGAGGTCACTGAGAGATTAAGTGACAGCCAATATAGGTGAGAGGATGGTCTTGAAGCCAGGTCTTCCTGACTTTGAGGCTGACTCTCTGTTCATTATAGCTCAATGCTTTGTGCTTTAAAGTAAATATTATATTATATTATATTATATTATACTATATTATATTATACTATACTATATTATATTATATTATATTATATTATATTATATTATATTATATTATATTATAATATGCTATGACAATAATAATTCACATTGGTATCGTGTTTTATGGTTTGTAGGACAGGCAATACAAAGTCTTAATATCCTCATTTTGCAGATAAGGACATTGGGGCTCTGAGATGTTAAGTACAAAGTGGTTGCACCGTAGGTCTGTTTGAACTATGGAAGGCTCTTACCAATTGCAATAGTCTTAATGTCTATGAGATAAGCCAACTTCTTGTTCTCTTCCATTCCCCGCTGACGTCTCTCATTAATACGCACACTTCAAGAAAAGTAATGAGATACGAACAAGGTTTAGGGGTTTGGCATCTTGATATCGATTTTTCATTTTGCCCAGACCTGTTATTTCAGTGGGATAGGTAGCTTCAGATGAGGAACTCCCTTTATAATGAAGATTTGGACTTTCTCAGCAACATATAGTTGAAAAGAGTTGCCTGGGATACTGAGAGGTTAAATAACTTGCCCAGAATCCCAATGTTAGAAGAAGAGCTCAAATTAGGATCTTGTTCACTTCAAGGTTAGCTCTTTAACCAAACCCTAAACACACACTCTTTCTGTTTTTGAAGCAGGTTATATCTGGGTGCTGGTCTCACTTGAAGGGATCAGAGAGAAAGTCATCCCTGATAGGGTCTCTGGGGCTCAGAAGTTTGAGAACTTTAGTCTTACCTGATGAGGTGGGGGTTCATGAACTCAGTGCGCACAGAACCAAGGATATCATTATTTCCATACTCCACCAGAGTCAGTTCCCCAGCATTGAAGATCATGCATACCTAGAGAAGAGTGACACTAATGTATTAAAGAAGATTTAGTTTCAGAGAGAAAAAAGTAGCAGTGTGGCAGCCTAGAACATGATTCTCACACTGACAAGCTTGATATTTTTTCTTTGCTTCACTTCTCTACTTAATCATCTCTCTTCCCCACCATTATCTACTCTATTCGCTGCCAGGTCTCTAAATTGGGAAGTGAGAGATAGGAAAGACAAGGGATTGCTGAGTCAGGTGGTCCAGAAATTCAGCTCCACTCACATTCTCGTTTTCAAAGAAATACTTCTCATTGCCTCCAGATCCCTGCCATGCCACCTGCAGAAGGGGAAGAGAAGACTAATCAAGATATAAATCCAAGAGGCTAAGAGGTGAGGAAAAAACGGCAGGAGAGAACCAGAAGGAGACTGATAGCAGGTACTACTCAAAGAGGCTCTGGTGGCAGATCTTGTTCTGATTCTCTTGGTTTCTCTCTCTCCTATGCTACCATATTAAGAATTCAAATCCATTGTCATGTTTTTGAGAGATTTCTCTGCCCCAGCCACCTAGCCTTCTGGGTACAAGCATCAGACCTTTAACACTAAAATGTTAAATTAAATTAAAATCCAGTCATCTAGAATTAAAATGTCTAGGTACCTAAAGTCATCTCCCACATCCCATTCCTCAGGCAAAGACTCCTATCATCCATCCCATATAGCCCCCAAAATCCTTGGTCCCTACCTCACTGAGTCGATTGGTATTCAGGTCCCCTAGAAGCAGTGTGTCTGAGGTATGGGCCACCAGATATCTCTCCTTGCCCAAAATCTTCACCTCCTCTACCTCATACCCATAGTGAGATTTGAGGACCACACGAGTGCCTGATGAAAGATTCTTCACAATCACCTGGGGAGAAGGCAGTGCATAGAGAACCACTACATAGCATGGTGAGAGCTAAAGAGGCCTTAGAGATTACAGATTTTACAGATGAAGTAACTTATTTAAGATCACACAAATAATAAGTAACAGAGCTGGGATTTTAACCTAGTTTTTCTATCAGTATTAAGTTGATACTCTTCCCATTATAGCATATTGCTTCTCAAAGGGGTCAGCATCTTCTCACCCATCCTGGGCTTTCCATAAGTACAGGTCAGGGCTGGTATTGATTTAATGGGATATTGGGAATAAAGCAGATAGAGGGGAATGCTGATACCTCAACATAATAACTTGTATAAATATCAACTGCCTTTCTGCTTACTCTCTTAACTTTCTACAGTCTGGCTTCCAATTACCATTCAACCAAAACTGCTCTTTCCAAAGTTATTAACAGCCACTTATTTGCCAAATCTAATGGTCTTTTCTTGATCTTCATTCTTCTTAAACTCTATGCACCTTTTGACACTCTTGATCATTTTCTTCTCCTTGATATTTTCTTCCCTAGGTTTTTTTGGAACATCACTCCCTCCTGGTCTCCTTCTATCTGTGTGACTACTCTTTTTCTGTCAACTTTGCTGGATCATCACCCAGGTCATACTCACTAAGTGTGAGTGTCCCAAAGGGTCCCCTTCTCTTCTCTCTATACTATTTCACTTCGTGGTCTTATCTGCTCCCACGGATTTAATAATCATTTCTATGCTGATGATTCTCAAATCTACTTACTCAATCGTAATCTTTCTCTCATATCTCTAACTGCTTATTAAAAATCTTGAACTGGACTTCCCACAGACATATTAAACTCAACATCTCCAACTGTTTATTAGAAATCTTGAACTGGACTTCCCATAGACATATTAAACTCAACATGTCCTAAATGGAACTCATAATTTTTCTCCCCAAATCCTCTCTCTTCCAAACTTCTCTATTATTGTTGAGGGCACTACCATCCTCCCAGTTACCCAGGCTCCCAACCTAGGTATCATCTTCAATTCCTCACTCTCTCTCATTCCTCATTTCCAATCTTGCCAAGGCCTGTCAATTCTACCTTTGTAACCTCTCTCACATATGTCCCCTTCTCTTCCCTCACAATGCTACCACTTTGGTGCAGGCTCTCAACACTTCATGCCTCGATTACTGCAAAAGCCTGTCTTCCCCAAGTCTCTCCCCACTCTAATTCACTGACCACTCAGCTTTTTTTTTTTTTTTACCACTCAGCTTTTGAAGTGATTTTCCTAAAGTCTAGGTCTGACCATGTCACTCTCACTACTCATTACATTTCAATACTTTCCAATCACCTACAGGATCAAATAAAAAAAATTCTGTTTGGCATTCAAAGGCCTTCATAAACCTGCCCCTTCCTCCCCTTTCTAGTCTTCTTATACCCCCCCTTCACATATTTTTCAATCCAATAACACTGACTTCCATGCTGTACCTTTAATAAGACACTCCATCTTTCAACTCTGGGCATTTTCACTGGCTGTCTCCCATGCCTAGAATGCTCTTCCTCATCTCAAATTTATGGCTTCTTTCAAGTCCCAGATAAAATCGCACCGTCTACAGTTGCCTTTTTGATCCTTCTTAATTCTAGGGTCTTCCCTCTTGATCATCTCCAATTTTTATAGTAAGGAAGAACTGGATAAGAGAGGCAATGTAGCACAGTAGATAGAAAGCCAGTCACATAATCAGGGAGATTTCTGATAAATGCTTACTGTGATGTTGGACAAATAACCTGATTTCTAGGTACCCTAGGCAACTCTCTAAAGTTTGTCAGTGGTATTGGTTGTCCCAGGCATAGAAATGCATGGGTAAGAGGAGATTTGTCACACAGTGGAGAGGTCTACACCAATTAAATCACAGGATAGAAAAAATGACTGGGGAATGACTAAACAAAATGTGGTATAAGAATGTAATGGAATAGTACTCTGCCATAATAAATGAAGATTATGAAGAGTTTTGAGAAACATAGGAAGACTTCTATGACTTGATACAGAATTAGATAAATAGATCCAAGAAAACAGTATACACAGTGTCTACAATAATGTAAACAGAATAAATGAAAAAAAAAACCTGAACTCTTTATAATAATAATGACCAATCACCTCCAGGATCAAATGCAGCATGATCATGCAAAAGAGTTGAGCAAATTCACCTCTCTCCCTACTTTGCATAGGCGAGGGACTTTGCAAATGGTTTTGCTGAACTTTTTTCTTTTAATTTTTTTTTTTGTTATAAGGGATAGCTCACTGGATAGGGAAGGGAGAAGGTATATATTTGAAAATGAAGCTGATGGCCCAGAGACTGCTGAGGGTGGCACACAGCATGGAATCTTTAGCTCTCCTTGGGCTCAGGGCTTGCCCGTTTGCCTATCTGTTGGTCCCTGGGGGGAATGGAGTAAGGTTCTCCTAATCTTGGATCCTAATACTCTTTCAGCCTTTCTGACTGCTTTTAGAGAGAGTTCCTAGCAGGTGGGCCCCTCCCAGGGAATCAGGGACTGTCTGCCTGCTTCTGTGTCCCCTGAAAGGGAAATAGCCTTGAATTACTGCCTGGTCCTGGGTCCTGGCATTATTTAATACTGGTCCTGCTAAGGAAACTGCTGAATCTAGCTCTAGTACCTGCCCTTGGACTCTGGACATGTCCCAGGGGCTCAAGAAATAAGATACCACTCTCACTCTAAGCTGGATAATGACCTTAAATTTGAAATCAGCCTCTAGTGCTAATCATCTGGCCTTCAGGAACTAGGGCATCTGAGGGAAGCAAAACCTAGAACGGGAAGGGTTTTCCTTAGGTTATGGACTGGATTGGAAGTAGGGAAGGGAAAAAAGTCTGGGGGAAAAGGGAGCAAGACCTGGAATTTCTGCCTGGTCATAGGCCCTGGCCTTCTTGTACTTTGGGGCTGCTAAGGGATTCAAAGTCTGGACCCTGGCCTATCCTCTCCTTGGGCTCAGGGTCATCTATGTCTATCTGCCTGTCTGGGCACTTGGCTCTTGGTTCTCTGCACTTCTGGTCTTTGACCTACTCTGTCTTACCTATTCACTTTGGTCAAAGCCAAATGTCCTGGAGGCATAGTGTGGGGAAGAATGGGTCCTTTCCCAATCCCCCATCCCCTATTTCCCTCTGTAGCTTGGGTCTCTCCACCCAGATGGAAGGGGAATCAAAATCTCATGAATCTTGGTGCAGGTTTTATCTCAGGATTGTCACAAAGTAAAAGTAATATAGGTAATATTTATAAAGTATTTTACAAACCTAAAAGGACTACATAAATGCTAGCTATTTATTATATTAGTAAAAACAAGATATCAATTTAAAAAAAGACTTAAAAAGCAGTATGGTATAACTGACAGAGAAATGGCCTTGGAGTCAGTAAGTCCCAAGTTGAAATCCAACCTTTAATACATAGTAGATGTGTGACCCTTTTCAGTACCTGAATCTCTCAGTGCCTCAGGCAATTTTAAGTTGCAGAATAGGTGTTTAACTGCATTGGTAGAGGGAATCTCCTTACCAGAATTTCCCTATACTAATGAAATCACAGGTCAGTCCAAAAAAAATTTTTTTTAAATGAGTACCCTCTATTGCAGCATGATATAGAGGTCTAAGTCTGAGGACCAGATCTAGAACTAACCAGGTATGTGACCAGGAGAATTTTATCTTAAGGACTATGTCCTCATCTGTAACAAAGGAAAAAATAATACTTGCCCTATTTCTCTTACAGAGTTGTGAGAAAAATGCTTGTAAACCTTAAAGTAGCATGTAAACCCGAGTTATTCTTCTTCCCTAGGTTTGTTTATACTCAAGACAATTTCAGGCTAGAAAAGGGCTGAGAATCAGTCTCTGGGGTCTAGTTTCAAAGCTCTTGGGTCTGCCAGTGTCTTCCCTAAAATGAAAGACTTCTAGAGAGCTACCCTGATGTGACCTAATCTTCACTGAAGCTCATCCTGCACCAGATGAAAATAGTTATCCTTGGATATAACAGTGATATAACCTGGGGGAAAGGAAATAGTACAAAGCTGGGAACTCATGGCCAGGTCTGAATGGCTAGAATGTGTCCTACTTACCTGGCTAGGTCCTACATATGTCAACTCAAACTTGTTCTTGTAAATACTTCTTCGGAGGCAGCAATCAAATTGTTCTACCCCACCACACAATGTACCCTGTAAGAAAAGATGGCAGCATTTGGGAGCCATTAGAAAGTAGTGAGGCAGTATTATGAACCAGGGAGAAACATCTGGGGCCACAAAGAAGGAGGAAAGATGATGTGAGCATTACAAAAGCAAAGGATGGCAGAAGAAGGGCATCACAAACTGTTGGGACATTTGCATTCTCCCAGTAACCTCCAAAAGGATAAGATTTAATTCCTCCTCACTACTTCCAGTCCCTGGATTGGTAAAATGGGGTCAAAAGAAGGTAGAATTACTAATGGAATCAGGTAAATATCCTTAGGGAAAGGGAGGATTTCCTAGGAAAAGGAAAAGTTCTTGGCAAGAAGGGGGGGGGGGTTCCAGGCAAACATACTGCACAAAGTCGGGAACCATCCCGCTTCCAGGCTAGGGCAGTGACTGTGTATAGGTTGGCAATCTCTTTGGGTTTTGCCTCCTCCCAGATACTTCGTCGAGGGCTCCAATTCAGCACCCGAAGTCTAGGGATTAAAGGACACAAAGCAAATGGTATGTAGAAGGAACAGGGGCTTGAGTAGAGAAGTATGGAAGGAGATAAAAATAGGGTACTAATGGGAAAAATGTTTCCCCTTCATTAGTGAAGAAAAGGATCAATAAGAGAGCATGAGAGAAGTCTAGTGGGAAAGGAGAACAAAGACTTCAAGGTGACTTGAGAAGAGGATAGAAGGGTGATGATGGAAAGGTAAACTTTCATCACAAAGGTGATGAAAGAAAGGTAGTGAGGTCAGCTCTTAAAGTTAAGGAAATGGGTAAAAGCTAGAGAAAAGGAAGATGGAAGAAGTAATTTAGGAAAGAGGTACACAAGATATACAAAGGAATGAAAAAAGACTGAAATGTAGAAAAGACAAAAATTGGGAGTCTGAGACCAAGGAGATTAAAGAAGAGATAACAAGAAGAGACTAAAAGGAAGTACAGAGAAAGATGGGACAAGACTATGGAACGACTGTTCAACCATGCTATCCCACCTGTCATAACTTCCCAGTACAACAGCTTGACCTCCAGGACTGGCTGCAGCTGTGGTGAACTCACGTTCCTGAGGATCACGGCTATAATCAAAAGTTTGTAATACATGGCCTTCTTTTCCATAAGCTACAATCCTTCGGTCACAGCCAGCAGCCACAATGCTATTAGACGCCCAAGCCAAGGCATAGGGTGGACATGGATGACTGACCAGTTTTCCCTAGAACAGGAATGGAAGAAGTCTGGCAAGCAGCCACATTGACTTTTATTTCAATATTCTAAAAAATCCCTTCTTTTTATCACCTCCTTCATATTTACTCTGACCATGTTCTCCCTATAGAAATTATTCCCTTAACATAAGAGAAATCCTACTTACACAAACCAAATCTCCTTTACAAAGACAGCACATACACACACATACACAAACTGACTAGTATCGAGGAGGCAACTCCCCACAATACACACAACAACTAATAAGATGGAGGACTACTCTTACAAACTGATATCAAACAAAATTAGTTTGTAAGTCTTACCAGTGGGTCCACACACCCTGATCAATATGTAATGACCAGACCCACAGTCATACAACCTACTTTCCCCAGAATTTTCATTCCATTTTTAGCTTCATGCACTCCCAGTCCCTAAATTTCTATTATCCTTATGTTTATTGCTCTCAAGGATTCTTAGCCTTGGGTTCTCCATATCTCTCTTCTAAAAATCTAGTCCCCTAGACTTCTCAAAACCAAATACCCAAGTCTCCTGATTTTCTTCTTTCTGTGAAGATCTAAGCTACTCTTTATCTTCACCCCTAAACATCTTGATTTCAAAGGATCCCTTACCACACATACCTGTGATTCCCCAGAGCCCTCATCATCAAAGAAGTATCGGACAATGGTGCCATCAGCATGACCAGAAAGAATTCCTTTCCCAGATCCACTGGAAAGTCAAGAGAAAAAGTAGATTTTAGAAAAATAAAGTAATAATAAAGTGCTTTAAAAGTTTATAAAGGGCTCCATCTGTATCCAATATCTCACTAGAATTTAACAACAATCTCACATGGTAAATATTACATAATTTTTATCCCTATTTACAAAGGAGAAAACAGCCTGCGGTGCAGGGGGTGGGGGGTAGCATTTGGGGATGTGTGACAGTTCTTAAGTGTCAGGGCTGGGATTCAAACCCAAGTCTTACTTGTCTCCAAGTCCAGTGTTTTATCCCCCACCACACTGTCTAAGGGACTCAATCCCAGCAATCAAATGATCTTTTGCCCTCAAGCCATATTCTAACTTGTGGCTCCCTTCATTCCTTTGACTTAGTCCCTCAAAAATCATTCATTTTCCCACTTCCAATATCCTTATGCTTCCTCCCCCACTCCCACCCTCTCAGCAACCCCTGGCATTCTCCCTTTCTTACTTTGATGTTAGTGACACCACATAAGAATCTGTCCCATAGATGGTAGATGATTTATTGGTTTTAGTATTTGCCAAACGGACCTGAAAGAGTAAGAAGACAGATAAACTTTTCCTTTATATCTTGACCTGAAGAAAGTCAGCAAAGGGACTAAACTGCACATATTCAAGACTTAAGAAGGAAAATTTAGTCTAAAATAGCCTATGCCACTATTCCTTAACTATAAAATTAAGCTCAGGTTTAGAACTAGATATAAAAGCTTTTATGGATTCCCTGTCATTTTGTATGACTATGGTTAATCACCTTACCTTTATAAAATAAACTCTAATACTAGAGATCTGACCCTAAAGGAGAAGAGGCCCTGTTGACCAGTCTTCCGTGTTTCCCTCTTTTACCTTCCCTTCAGCCAGTCCAAAAACAATGATATATTCTGCTGGCCACTGTAAACAAGTAACAGCACTCTGTAAGGAAAAAAAGAAAAAAAGTTTTGTGGAATTAGCACTGCTTATCAGAACCAGTCAATACAGAAGCACTACTCTGGTCTTTTGCATGGAAGGACACAACTGAGCTCAAAAAGAGAAAGCCTATAAAGATGAGTAGTGAGAAAACTATCCCCTTGGCAATGGAAAGAGTCAGCACCAGATGTCAGACTAAGGAACTCTTGGGTAGTGAGACATCCTGATAAAAACACATCTGTCCCAATAACTCATACTGAGGGGGCAAATACTTTACCGTCTGGATGAATTTGTTGCAGATAACTTTCTTGTCACCCCTACCCCAAAAAAGGAAAAAAAGAGGTATCAAAAGCAGAATCAACTTGTAAAAATTAAAATTAAAAATACATTAAAATGATCAAAAGAAGCTTTGGGTAAAGAACAGCAAGAGAAAATACCACTGAACTATCCACTTAGACCCTTTTGTATTTCTATCCATATAGGTTCCTTGGAGTATTAAGGAAGCCTATGTGGGATTCTGAGTGGTCTTGGCTTTGTAAACAATAAAGATTCAATGACACTATCCATATCTCAGTTGTTAAGTAGAGACAGAGTGCTTCTGCTTTATGTAATGTGGACTTTCCTCGGAATGGACTAGGAAAGCACAATAACAAAAGCACCAGTTATCATAAGGAATGCCTTTGTCTTTTGGGCAGGTTTTATTATCTCCTCTTTAGACCCTTCTCCCCAAGGCATCATTTCCCTTCTACTCATATTTTCCCAGTCATCCACTTTCACTGTCTCTAGCCTTACCAATCTTCTCCAATCTTGTATACATAGATGATGTTGTCAGTCTGTCCTATGGCAATCTTAGTGGAATCAGGAGA
Source organism: Gracilinanus agilis (assembly GCF_016433145.1). Classification (NCBI taxonomy): domain Eukaryota; kingdom Metazoa; phylum Chordata; class Mammalia; order Didelphimorphia; family Didelphidae; genus Gracilinanus; species Gracilinanus agilis. The sequence continues at coordinate 231,836,409 of NC_058131.1, read as the reverse complement.
GAAAGCCATGCCCTTCACCACATAGCTCTTCCTGCCATACTAAAGGTGAGACAAAGGAATTTAAGTGTATTAGGAGAAAGAATGAAAAAAAGGATTTTATGATTGTACTGAAGTTAAGGGGAATGTGGAAGGGAAAAGGAAAATGGATGGAATAAGAATGATAAGCCATTTCATGTAACTTGAGACTAAGGTCAGAGTTGGAAAGTTTCCTTTGTCCTCAGGACAGAGTAGAGGCCAAGACAGAAATAATCTCTCTTCACCTTCATGTCAGCCGGTTTGGTGGAGAATTTATCTCTTCGTTCCCCATGCTCATCATACAACAACACTACACGATCTACTGTACAGACAGCAAATTTGGCATTGTTCTGGGACCAAGCCATGCAGGTCACTTTTGCAGCCCCATCCTGTTGAGGGAAAAGGCAAATTTTAAAAAGTAAATTTTAGCTTCCACTGAGAAATAACAGCATTCAAGCTCATAAACTAAAGCACAAGAAAATATGAAATAGGAACATATAAGAGGAACTAAATAATTTTGTATTTATTTTCTGTATATTTTATATTTATTTATTTGTGACCACATATATTCTCAGGACTACATAAGGTATCTGAATGCAGGAAGCATCTCACCTTTGAATTTGTAGTCTCAGCACCAAGTACAGTACCTAGCTTATAGTAGGCATTTACTAAATGCTTGTAAACTCTTTTATATCTTTTTATAGGGCCTTCTTCATTTTCATAACTACAGTTTGTGTTCAGATTATTTTATGTCCACATATTGCTGCCTCCCCCTTTTTTAAACTGGACCTATTGGTGTAAGAAATTACCTCTGCCCATTCAACAGTTTATCATGTTAAGAGTTGCCTGAGGCATTTATTTAAGTGACAAGATCAGTATCTGTCAGAGGTGGATTGTGAACATAGATCTTCTTGATTCAGAGGCATGCCTTCCATCTGCTAGGTCAAACTCTTTTTTCTTTTTTTCTTTGCTGAACTATCAGTTCCCTAAGGGCAATAACAGTGCCCCCTGTTTTTCTTGGTAGCTCCTGAAGGGACACTAGAACTGTAGATAATACTGCTGGCCTTGAAGTCGAGAAGACTTGGATCTGTTACTAGCTGTATTTGGACAAGTCACTTACTCTCTGAGCCTCAGGCAGAGAACTCCCTAAGGTGAAAAATTATAGATAGGTTGCCCTTTGCTAAAGTGGAGAAAGTTCCCACATCAACCTCATCACAGGTTATTGACATTTTAAAGAACCAACACAGTATCTTGCATATAGTAGATGTTTAATATTGTTTACTTAAACTGAGAATCCTGTGAATTATTTTTTGCCAAATTATCTGCTCTTCCCTGTATCCAGATTTAGATAGGAAGAAAAGTCTAGGATGAACTGCATTTGGGAAATTGCATGGAGCTTTCAATAATTCCAAGCTGTTTGTTGATGTGAAAGCCCATTTAAAAAACTCTCATATTGATTGGGGATGTAGACTCGAAACCACCATACCAATGCAACTATCAATAATATAGAAATAAGTCTTGATCAGTGACACGTGTTAAAACCAGTGGAAATGCACATTGGCTATGGGAGTGTGGGGTGTGAAGGGGGGTTGAAGGGGAAAGTAAAAACATGAATCATGTAACCATGGAAAATTTTTCTAAAAAATAAAATAAAAATAAAAATAAAAACTCCCATATTCTCATGATGCAATATGACTATAAATCATGAAACACTACTATCTCAGAAGAATCAGAACTACAGGTGACCCAAAGGGTAACAGAAAAGGCTTACAGGGGTAGGGATAAGTTAAGCTCAAGCTTATAATTAGAGATGACTTTTATACCACTGAAATCCTACTTTAAAGCCTCAATGGGACATGAAATCAATCCTAGGTTCTCAGAAGATATGCAAAAATGGTGCAAGCTCTATCAGATTCTAATAAGCTGAAAAGTCTTAAAGTATAAGCCTGGTAATAAGGATCAATTGATGGAATAAGGATGAACTTGAAGACTTCGCATTACTTGGTCCTGAGGAACTAGGGTCTTTCAGTACCCATTTGTACTGAAGGAATTGGTAGATGTGATTGGTGAATCCCTATCAATAATATCTGAAAGATTTTGGAAAAGAGGAAAGGTACCACAAAATTAGAGAACAGCAAATATCCTGATTCTCTGAAAGGGAACAGGTTATTTCCTCCCCTACCCTCTTGGCTGGAGGACCTCATACTTCACTGAAAAAAAGTGAGCAGCTCTCTTCTTTTTCATTTTCTACTACCTACCACCTCAGATATCTCCCTCACTTCCCTGACCCCCATATCACATGAAGGAATGGCCCTTTTCTTGCCAAAGCAAACTTCCCTTTATATGCACCCTTGATCCCATTCTGTCCTATTTTCTACAGCAGACCGCCCCAACTATTGACCCTACTCCCTCTATAACCTTGAATCTGTAACTATATATTGTCTCTTTCCTTATCACCTATAAACATGTCTATGTTTCCCCCAATCTTTGAAAAAAATCATTTAACTGTTATCATCCCCACTATCCATCATCCTTTCTTTTTCTCTTTATGTCTAATCTTTGCAAGAAAGCTGACTACATTAGATGTTTTCACTTTTGCTCCTCTCACCTGCATCTAAATTCTGCAATTTGGCTCCCACTCTTATCATTCAACTGAAACTGTACTCTTCCAAGTTAACAGTGATCTCTTAATTGCCATATCTAATGGTCTTTTCTCAATCCTCATCCTTTTTGACTACACTTAAATCTTTGACACTGTCCTTCATTTTCTCTTGGATACTACCTTCTCTCCAGTTTTTTTTGTTTTTGTTTTTGTTCTTTTTTGTGACATTGCTCTCTCCTGGCTCTCCTTCTACCTCCCTGGCTGCTCTGTCTTAGGCTTCCTTGCTGGATCTTCCTCAAGATTCTACAAATATTTCCTGTAAGGCTTTGTCTGGTTCCTCACTTCTTCTTCCTCTATACTAACTCATTGGGAAATCTTATGAGCTCCTATAGACTCAATTATTCAGGTGTATGTGTGTATCCAGCTCAAATCCTTCCCCTGAGTCCTGATCTTGAATCAATGACTTACCTTTTGGACACAGCAATACACCATACAAGCATCTCAAATTCATCATGTCAAGAATATTACTCTTATCTTTCTTCCAAAAACCTTTCTTCTCAACTTTCCTATTACTGTCAAGAGCATTCATCCTCCCATTCATCCAGGTTAATAAATTTGGTGTCATCGTCAGCTCTGGCATATTCAATTGGCGGATAAGTCTTTTGTTTCTAAATATCTTCAAAACGTCTCCATATTTTGAAAATATTGTTAGTCAAAATATCTCCATAGAATTCCTTCTTTCTACTCACAGCTGCCACCTGTGTCCAGGCTTTCATAACCTCTCCCCTGGACCATTGCAATTGCCTTTCCATTGATCTCCCAGTCTCATATCTCTTCCCCACTTCAATCTATCCCCTCTTTAGCTAGCAAATGGGTTTTCTTAAAGTGAAGATCTGACTATACCACCCCTCCTAGTCAATAAACTGCAGGGGCTCCCTATTGCCTCAGGATCAAATATAAAATCATGTTTGTTATTTTTTATTCCTCACACATAACACTGACTCCCAACTCTCTTTACCTTTTCACTGGCTGTCTCTCATGCCTGGAACAAATACTCTCCCTTCCTCATCTCTGTCTCCTGACTTCCCTGGCTTCCTTCAAGGTTCATCCCATCCTAAATCCTAGTTTCTGCAAAAGGCCTTGCCTATACAACCCCCTTACCCTGCCAAATGCATTGATTACATTCTATTTACACTGATTATATCTTGTAGGCCCAGAGTTAAGTACATTCTGCTTCCCCCATGAGAATGTCAGGTCCTTGAGGACAGGAATTATGTTTTTATATTTATTTATATTCATATATATATATATTTATATTTATATTCTTAGCACTTAGCACAGTACCTGATACATAAGCCTTCAATAATGCTTTTTTTTTTTAAACCCTTAACTTCTGTGCATTGGCTCATAGCTGGAAGAGTGGTAAGGGTGGGCAATGGGGGTCAAGTGACTTGCCCAGGGTCACACAGCTGGGAAGTGTCTGAGGCTGTATTTGAACCCGTCTCTAGACCTGACTCTCAATCCACTGAGCTACCCAGCTGCCCCCAATAATGCTTTTTTAACAGAACAATAATGCTTTTTTAACAGAACAACTGAAGAGTCTACAAACTATAGCCAGTGAGCTTGATTTTGATTCCTGGTAAAATTCTCCAATGAGACAATAAACATCTAGAAAGGGATGTAGTCAATACAAAGAGCCAGAAATAAGGCTTCATCATAAAAAGGGCTTAGGTAGTTCAGTGGCTAGAGAGCCGGGCCTGGAGTTGGGAGGTCCTGGGTTCAAATGTGACCTCAGACACTTCCTAGCTATGTGACCCTAGGTAAGTCACAGCCCCAATTGCCTAGCCCTTACCAATTCTCTCTTGGACCTGATGCTTAGTATCAATTCTTTTTTTTTTTTTAAACCCTTACCTTCCATCTTGGAAACAATACTGTGTCTTGGTTCCAAGGCAGAAGAGTGGTAAGGGCTAGGCAATGGGAGTTAAGTGTCTTGCCCAGGGTCACATAGCTGGGAAGTGTCTGAGGCCAGATTTGAACCTAGGACCTCCCATCTCTGAGCCTGGCTCTCAATCCACTGAGCTACCCAGCTGTCCCCCTTAGTATCAATTCTAAGGCAGAAGGTAAAGGTTAAAAAAAAATAATGGGCTGCATAAAGAAAAAAATCCTCATTTGGAATATTGTGTTCAATTCTAGGCATCATAGTTTAAAAAGGGCATTGATAAGTAAGAGTCAAAGAGGACAACCAGGACTTAAAGGACCTTAAGTCTTATGACATATGAGAACTGGTTGAAGGCACTGGACAGGTTTTGCTTTGAGAAGGGGCATATAATAGCTATCTTCAAATATCTAAAAATCTGTCCCATATTAGACTTTTCTATTTGATTCTAGAGGGCAGATCCAGGAATAATAGATAAAAGTTGTAAAAAAAGCCAATTTAGATTTGACATAAACAAAACCTTCCTAATTTTGTGAACCATTTCGAAGTGGATTGAGTTGTTTCTTAGGGGCATCTTGGAGCTCTTCATACAGAGGGTAGATTACCACATGTCAAGTACATTCCAGGGGATTCCTTTGGCATGAGTTGGACTACAGGTTGGTTGAGTTCCCTTCTCAACTCTAAGAATTGTTGTTGTTCAATCATATCTGACTCTTTGTGACCCCATTTGGGATTTTCTTGGCAAATACTAGAGTGGTTTGCCACTTCCTTCTCCAGCTCATTTTACAGAAGAAGAAACTGAGGCAAACAGGGTCAAGTGACTTGCCCAGGATCACACAGTTAGTGTCTGAGGCTGGGTTTGCACTAAGGTCTTCCTGACTCCAGGTCCAGCACTATATCCATTTAGCTATCTCCCTGCCTAGATCACAGTGGAAGGAATTACCTCAAGACCAGGGATATATTAAAATATCTGCTTTCCCCACCTACCAATATCCCTATATGCATTTTTGCCACTAAGGATTTCCCTTAACTGAGACCAGAATCATCCTCTAATTCTAATATTCTTTACCCTATAGTCTTCCTCTCCAAAAAAATCTTACTGAGACTACCCAAAGCAATGAACTACAACCAGTCTCACAGTCACAATATTAAGGATGCCACCATCAGTCCCCCAGTTCTTGCTTTTGTTGTCTTAATGAAAGGGCACTGCCCTGGACTTAGCTATAATAGAATCACAGAAATAGTTAGAAGGGACCTAATAACTACCTACTCAAAGAAGGTACATACTGTCTTTTTTGTTTGTTTTTAATAATCTTTAATTTCTATCTTGGTGAGATACAAGAGTGGCAAAGGTTAGGCAATTGGGGTTAAGTGACTTGCCCAGAGTGACACAGCTATGAAGAGTTTGAGGCCAGATTTGAACCTAGGTCCTCCTGACTCCCAGATCTGGCCCTCTATCTACTGTGCTACCTAGCTGCCCTGCAAGGTAGCCTGTAATTTTGGATGGTCCTAATTAGTTAGCAAGCATAATTTCAAGCCTTGATCTTCTCTCTTAGCAAGTTCCACCCACCATCCCAAGATCCAAAGAGCATAAGCCTAATCTCTTTCCTGTATCTGAAGGGAGCTACATGTCAAACCCCCCCCCCCCCCCATCTACCTATGTCTTTTCTTCTTGGATAAAAAAAAAATCCCTTGGATACTCAACCATTTTCTAAGATCTAATGGGTAGAATAATAGGTCTGGAATCAGGAAAACCTAGGTTCAAATCCTACCTCTGTCACTAGCTGCCATATAAATGCTAGTTGTAATTATAATTGTTATCACTGTTATATCACAACCTTTCTCAGCCTCAGTTTCCTCATTTGTAAATTTAGGATAACAATACCACCTATTTCACAGGATGGTTGTTTTGAGGATCAAACAAGTTAATACTATGATGCAAAGCACTTTGCAAACCTTAAAACTTTAGCTATTATTACTATCATCACAGGATCACAAATTTGGGACTGAAATTAAATTCAACAATCAGATTGATGATGTTATTAAAAGAATCCCGGGTCTGGGGTCAGTGGACCAGAATCCAAATTCTGGCTCCACCAGTCGCTATCCGTGTGACCTTGGGCAGGTCACTTCTGTCAAACCTCGCAGTTGGACTAGATGGCCCCTCAGGCACCTCCTATCTTCAGCTCTCGGTGCTACGATAGTTACGGTGTCTTCCCGGCCGAAACCAGGGTCTGTGCTGCTCTGGCGCCTTCGACCATCCGCGACGGGCTGGGAGGGAAGAGCGATGGAGGCCCCGTAGGGATCCCCAGACGCTTGTCCTTCAAGGTTTCTGCGCCGTCCCTACTGGCACCCGAGCCTAGAGTAACGTCAGAGGGGGCGGCGGAAGGCGGAGGGACCCCTGGCGGCTCACCTGAGGGCTCAGCAGGGTCCTCAAGTGCTTCAACTGCATGGCGACTCTAGGCTCCCGCACCTTCAGCGACAACTCCCGCTGTTACCCGGGCAACCAGCTCTCACAGCAAGCTCAGCATCTAACACTGCCGCGCGATGCTTACGTCAGTCCAGCGCGCGGAGATAGCGAAGGCGCAAGCGCGTTAGGGGCTTAGAGGGGCGGGGAGAGGGGGAGGAGAAGAATGAAAAGGGCTTGGGGAGGAAGGAGGAGGAGAAGAAGCGGGAGGAAAGAGGGGAAGGAGGAGAATGAGAAGGACTTGGGGAGGGAGGAGGGGAACAAGGAGGAGAGAAGAGGGGTTAGAAGGAGGAGTAGGGGAGAGAAGAAGAAATAAGAGGGGGAGGAGAGAGACTGGCTTTGGGAAGCTTTTGGGTAAAGAGTATGTTCTCATCCACTGGAACAAACCCAGATTCCCAGTTTAGAGCAATTCCTGAGTTTGAGCCCAGACCAAAGATATCTGCATTCACACCCCCAATTGCACCTCTGAGCCATTACTCAAAGACCTCTTTCTCTAATAGGGTCAGGGCCAATTGGAGGACACAGGTTGTGATGAAAGGGGGAAGAAGGCAGTGACCCTCAGAGTACAGAGTAAAATTTCAGGGACCAGGCTACAGTAAAAAGAGCACTGGGTTTTAATTTAGAGGACTTGAGTTCAAATCACAACTCTGCCACTAGTTACTTGTGGACCTTGTTCAGGTCCTAGGATCATAGATCTAAAGCTGGAAGGGACCTCAGAGGTCATCTCTTCCAACCACCTTTACTTTACAGCTGAGGGAACAGGTGACTTGCTCAAGTCACAGAGGTGCTAAGTGCTAGAGTCAGGATTCAGACATAGGTCTTGTGATGACTACAAGATTATCATTGTTCTTTCCATTCCATCTTTCTCTGACCAGCTCTGATACTTGCTATCTTAGGCAAATGAGAGAGTCAGATTTAAAGCTAGAAGCACAGAGTCATCAATGATCTAGAAAACGCTCTCATTTAAAGCTGGGGAAACTAAGCCCTGAGAGTTTGTGTTTGGCTCAAAGTCACATAGGTACTTAAGTGATGGAATTAGGATTTGAACCTGGGCCCTCCAGCCAAAATCCAGCTGGTCACAACCTCTCTAGGCTTCAGTTTTTCTAGTTTGTAAGCTTAGGAGCTTCACCTAGGTCAGGGGTTAGCAACGTATGGCTCTTTCTGCAGGAGCCATAAAGTCAATTTTTTTTTCAGGCGCTGTTACAGGAGCACGCACTGTGAGCACTGTACGGCTCTCACGAAATTACAATTTAAAAAATGTTGGGTTTATGGCTCTCACGGCCAAAAAGGTTGCCGACCCCTGACCTAGGTGATTCCTAAGACCACAGAACTTAAAGAAGTAGGAGCCTTGACTCAGAATGAGTAGGGGAGATAGACACTTGCCTCATAGTCACAGAATAAAAGCTGGAAAGGCCCTTAGATATTGATTCATCTTTTAGAAATAAGGAAACTGAGTCCCTGGAAGATAAAATGACTTGCTACAGGGAGCAAAATCATACTTTTTTAAAGCAGTGTTTCTCACCCCTCTTTTTATGTTTCATCTAGTTGCTAGTTTAGCTCTTAGCTTATCTCATTTTACCTCTTTATATTCAGAAGATTGTAATACCTATTCCCTACTTCTTTTCCTAGTTCTTTTAAAAATTTGCTTAATTATAGCATGTTATGGCCCCATGGAAGGGAATGTTCTGGATCCAGTCACAGGACCTGGATTTATCATGTCTCTGAAGCTTGCTACCTGTGTGACCATCATGGGCAAGTCACTTAACCTTGGACCTCAATTCCCTTAAGGGATTGGACTACATGGCTTCTGAGATCACTTCCAATCCTTAATCTATTAGCTATGCCCTTTCCACTATATATGCCTTGCTGTCTGTGTTCTGGAATTCTTATTTCTTATCCAGAGTCACAGACCGAAATGGGGGGTGGTGTTCACAAAAGTCACAGCTGTGTGAATCAGAAGGCTCAATGAGGCCAGGAGAGTCAGAAATTCTCTGAGCAGTGAGGCTTTCAGCCTCTGGGTTAGTTTCAGCCATCCAGGATTTCTCTCATCTTCACAGAAAGAAACAAGGAGAGGGTATTGGGGCACAGTCATGATTTCACAGGAAACTGGGAATTATTTGGAATCTAGGAATCTAGAGCAGGGTCATATTGTTTTATTGAGGTAAAATAATACCTCACCTCAGTTCTTCTTCCAGGACCTCATTCAGGACAGAGCCTGAACATGGCTCTGTTTAAGCTTTTCATTATTAATGAGTCTTGAACATTGACCACTAACCCTTGCACAGACCTTACACAGACATTGTCCTTGCCTGAGTCCTGATAGAGACAAGCAGTCAAATGTTTAGATGGGGGTAAACAGATTTTGGGATAGGTCCAGTTTCACTAGAAAGATGAGCAGAGCCTTGACAATAGGAAGGACTAACCAACATTGCCTTACTCAGATCTGTTCTTGTGTGACACAGGAGGCAAAACTGGTCAGTACCGATTTAGAGTCTGGGCATGGAAGATATAAAAGATATTGATAGTTTGAAACCCCATTTTCTGTCCTGCCTATATTCCTCCAGTAGACTGAAGGCAACCTTGAGGACAGGGGCAGTTCCAATTTTGTCACATAGTAGGGATGAAATACAAATTTTAAAGTAATGTTAAATTGATATGTTATAACTAACCCTGTTTTAGGTTTTGACCTAAGTTTCAACAGAACTTAGGTTTTCCCCAAATTCCATTTGTGCATCACCTATTGAATCTTTTCAACCAAATGTCCCATTGGCATCTCAACTCAATATATTGAAAACAGATCTCATTCTTCCTCCCCTCTTCCTAATAACATTTCTATAGAAGGCAAATCTTTCTAATCACTCAGGTTCCCAAACCCAATTATCCTCTACTTTTCATATCAGTCCCCATATCCAATTAATAGGCAAGTTTTGTTTATTTGACTTTTATAATATCTCTTGCATCAATGCCATTCTCTCTACCCCCACAGTCACAGCGTTCATTCAGGCTCTCATCCATCTCTCTTTGGAACTATTGCAACAGCATCCTAAGTGGTTCCCTTCAAACTGAAATTCCAAAAACAGGTCTGACTACACCCTTCCCACACTCAAGCAGGAAAAATCCAATCACTCCTTATTACCTCTAGGATAAAATAAAAACTCCAATGTTCACAGTTTGGCTCCTGTCTATCTTTTGAGGTTCTCTCATGCACTCAGTGTTTCCAGCAAAAATGACCTACTTGCTATTCCCTGTACAGGGCATTCTATTACTCAGTTCCTATGCCCAGAACATACTCCTTCCTAACCTTTGCCTATTAGAATCATTAGCTTCCTTCTAGGTTCAGTTTAAGTCCTGTCACTACCTTTTCATGAAACCCATTCTGACCCTCCCCCCACCCCCAACTTTGCTAGTGCCCTAACTCAACCCCCACAAATCATATTTTTATCCTGTATATACTTCTGTGGGCACATTGTTTCTTCTCCTATTTTTGGTATTGACTCCGTATCTCTAGCATCTAGCAACATACCAAGCCCAAAGTGCTCAATAAATGCTTGAATTGAAAACAACTGGAAATAGGGACTCCATACACCCATTCCTCCTATATTCTCTCCACCCTTTTCCAACTGTGGATAAAGAAATAGAACATTTGATATAGGAAACCTGGGGCAGTCTTGTATTAGGATGTTATATAGAAGAAGCAGAGAAAGAAGGTGGGGAAATTCCAAAGTCACATAGGAAAATTACTTTGTTCCAAGAACCTTTTATTGTAAAAATGCCCAAGGGTGTGTGATCACCAGCAGCTCTTGGAGGCTGCCTGATGAGGCAATGAAGCGCCTCAGGCTTCATGGAAGACATTAGATTAGTGCAGCGTGGTGTCTGGTCCCTGGGCTCCAACAGTCCCTCCTCCCTGCCCAGAGCTCACAGAAAGACCCTCATTTGAGTCCTGGGGACAGAGGCTGGGGTTGGAGGCAGCTAAAGATGTTGACTGTCCTGATGCAGGTGAATTAGGTCATTCACTTTCTTGGGCTTCATGGGATAAGGTTAGACAAATCACTCCTCTCAGGACCTGAAACATTAGGGACTTCTCCCACTTTTCATTCATTCTCCAAGTCTAAGGAAACTTTCCCTACCAAGCCCTCATGACCCTGCTTACAGTGAGAAAGGGGGATAGGAGGCAGGTTTCAGTTTGTAGGAATGCTAATTATCCCCTCTGGTTCAGCTGTAAGGAAGGGGGTAGGATCCTTCTCTCTTGGGTAGATGACCATCTGAGTCTTTATCACCATATCTCAATCCATCTCTCTTTTGGCTCCATTTCTTTCAGACGTCAATGGTGTTAATGGATGGTGACTTTTTCTGTAATAGAAAATTATGCTTTGAGCTCATTCAAGAATATTAAAGGGTATAGTTCCTTTTCTTTATTTTCCTATTCCATGTACCTACTTCCCTCCCACTCTTCCAAGCAATTCTATTCTCTCTCTGTTGTTTCTGGCTTCCCCTTCCCCTATCTGGGTCTTGCTGGCCACTTGAAGAGGCCTCTGCTTCCACCCTTCTTCAGTTCCAAACTCCCACATCACCTGTCTGGCCCCCATCGGTCGACCTTGAGGGCTCTGTTCTGGCCCTTTCCCCTTCTCCTTGGGATTGTTGGAGTCATTATCCTTGATGATGTCATACTGACGGCAGAATAGTCCGATCACAGCTATAATGACATCAAGACATTTTACTTTTATCCATAATACCAAGTTTTGATCCTTTCATCCATTCTCAAAGAGCAGACACATACATATACACATATATACTCACTCAAGCTATTTCTATAAAATCTCAGGTCTTATCTTTTCATTTTTGCCTGTCTCTTACAAAGTCCTATTCCCTTGATATTTTTCAATAGATTTTCAACAACTTCCCCTCTCTGGCTTCAGGTTATTTCCAGATTTCTTTCTACCCTCCCCAAATGCAGCAACCCCCACTCCTTTTTCCTTGCTTGTGACCTTGGATAAGTGACTTAGACTCTCTTCATCTGTAAGATGGTGACAATATTATTCTCACTCCCTACCCCATAGGTTTGTTGTGAGGGAAAAGCTTTGAAAATCTCAATGTGCTCTAGAAGTGAGAGTAATTATTATAACTCCTTCTCTCAGTGCTATTCACCTCCTTCTATCTTATTGCCCCATATCTCCTTACTCCCCAGCCCACTCTAAGTAGTCCCCACTCGACCTTGACCCTTTTCTTTCCAAACTCCATGCTCACCTGCCCACATGATCAACACTACCACGATGATGACCACTTCCCCTGTCTGCAGAGTTCGCTCTCCATCCAGACCCTTAACTGTGATATCACCTGAGGAGGACACACAAGGCCTAAAGGATCACCAAGGAGGCACCTAGGAAGCTTTATTTTAAAAGGCACTTAAGGAAGGAACTGCTGGAAATTAGAGAGAGAGAGAGAGATTCATAGTTATTGAGCTCAAATTGTAGGTCATTCTCTCCCCAAGGATGGCTGATTTGTGAAACTGGGAATCAAAGCATCAGAGAGTTGAAGTGGGGCTAAAAGCTAGGCTCATACTCAGGATGAAAGCCTTGTGGACTAGAGGTCAGGTGAAGGCAGCCTTGTAAAAAGCACTCTTCCAAATTACCAGCCCTTTCTTTTTTTCCTCCCTACCAGCCTGCCTTCTCTCAGACATATTGGTAGCATAACTAATTCCATAAGCCTTCTTTCTATTTGTCTAGGATAGTTACTTGCCTTAGATAAGTTGAGTGGCTGTTTCCAATTTTAGGTAGGTAAGGGTCAGAGGAACTTAAGTACAGAGGGTTATAGAGTCAGGTCACTCTTACCTGGGCTTGAACTGTTTGAGGGCAGTCTGTCGGAGCCCTTGAGAGTTCGAAAGTGGACCCGAGGCCCAGGGGGGCTCTCCCCCCGAAGACCAATGCTCCTAACCTGTATGGTGTAATCACTGTCTTCAGCCAAGCCCCAAAGGGCACAGGCTCGAGTTGTGGTGTTCACCTCTCGGATCACCCGCTGTCCAGGTCCATTCTGTCTCTGTGGTGGCAGAAAAGAGTGGTAGAACATAGGATCCTGAACACAGGACATCCTGGCTCCAGTTAAAATATTCCCCTCTGGGGTCAGTCATATACAGCCTCTCTTTGGGGGAAAGAGAAGTAAACAAGGGAAGTGTAGGAGTGCTTATTAAAGGAGGTCTGGTATGGGAGATATCTACTCCAGCATTTCCCCAATTTGAGGAGAACCTGAGGGGGATGCAGGGGAATCTGAAGGAGGGGCCAGAGGGCTGATTCATACTTGCTGGGAGATGGCGTAGCCAATGACAATGTTGCCCTCTGGAACATCCCAGGACACGGTAGCTGAATTGGCTTTGAGCTGAGTGATAGTCACATTCACAGGGGAAGGAGGCCGGTCTGTACCAAGGAAGTGACAGGTTAATATGACTAAACCCATAATGTAGGTTCTAGTTGACCTCTCCCACCCTCACTCAACTTACCTGCTCGGACAAACCCCAGGTCACAGCTGACCAGCAGTAGGACTGTAGGGCTTAGATACGGGGTCAGTGGAATCAGTGAAGCCATTGCCCCCACAGAGTCCATTCTGGAGCACTGGGTCATCATCTGTTCAATCCAGCCAGTTTAGGGGCTCCTGCAGGTGTCAGGAAACCTGGTATCAAAGGCTGCCTGCATCTGCAGCCAATGCCCAAGATAGGACCCCATCGCCCTCCTACCGGCTCCCCGAGGCAATCCCCACCCCAACCTCCGAGTGTCCCCAGGTGAGTTCCGCCCACGCCTACACAGCAGCTCCACCAGCTACACCTCTGGACACGCCTCTGCCCTGCCCACACCCACCTGCTGGGCCCCAGTCTCTCCTACGGTCAGGCCGCTTTGAGCCTAAGGGGCCGCTCTGTGCCGAGGGAGCGGCCCATCTCTCAGCTCCGCGGCGCCGTCCCTACCCCATGCCAGCCCAGGCCCGGCAAGGAAGGCAGTGCAGGGCCCGGTCTGTGGAGCTAAGGGAGTGATGCAGAACCCTTGTCTCCGCTGGCTTTGGTCCGGTTGGCTCTCAGAGGACTCTGCTCTCTCCCTCGTTCGTTAGCTTCTCCCTTCCCTGCGGGTCCTGATGCTGGCTCTGCTCCCCAGTGCGGAGCCCAATGCCGAGATGCCACGCTCCAGCGCTCTCTGCAGCAGGATGTGACCCTCCAGACTGAGTCCGCGGACTGGGTTCTGCAGCGCACAGGCTCTGCCGCTGCAGCTGGGACGTGTAGACCAGCCCCGCCTCCGCTCCCGCCCAGGGCTCTCGCCTCCCTTCACTCTCTCGCCCGCCCCGCCCTCCACTCTCCTCCCTCTCCAGTTGGCTTTCCTTCTCCTTCCCCACCCCCACCCCTTTCCTACATATATAGAACAAGGACTAATTACCCAGGAGTCCAGGAAGGGATGGGTAGTGTCTGGAGAGGAAAAGTACTAAGGTCTTTCTCGCCCTAGCTTCATCACCCCCTACGGTGGAGTTAGCGAATCTCAAGGACAAGTTACCCCATCCTTGGGAGTAGATTAGGGGTAGCGAAGTGGGAGCTCTGGGCCCTAGCGAGACTCAGATCTTATGCGAAGCAGGCAGGATTGAAGGCCCACTCTTCCATCAACCTTAGCCCATGACCCAAATTCTAAAGGAGACCCTGATGATAGCTTTGAGTCTCTAACCCAACCAACCCTCCCAAAACCCATTCTGCTAACTCCAAGTCTCGATTCCCATGATTGAAGTGGGAGAAGAAAAATGGGATAGTTTACCTTTTGGTCTGAGACTTAAGGAAGACACAACAGAATTCTACAAGAATTAAATTCAACAAATATTTTAAGCTACTATATTCAGGGCAATGTGCTAGGTACTGTAGGCTTAAAGACACAAAAGCAACAACATCAGGACTTGCCCTCAAAGAGCCTACATTTTAATGAAGGAATACAACATGCAAGAACATATATGTGCAGGCCTAGAGATGGGAGGTCCTAGGTTCAAACCCGGCCTCAGCCACTTCCCAGCTGTGTGGCCCTGGTCAAGTCACTTGACCCCCATTGCCCACCCTTACCACTCTTCCACCTATGAGACAATACACCGAAATTAAGGGTTTAAAAAAAAAAAAGAACATATATGTGGTGTGTCCTTATATGCATATAATTATTTCCAACTGCATATGAAGTACTACAAAATAATTTAAAGAGGAAGGAGTGCTTTGAAAAGGCAGAACCAAGATGATGGGATAAAGTAAAGGCAGGGATTCACCTCATATTAGAACTAGAAACTAGTTCTGGAGTGGCAAAACCAACAAAAGGACAGGGTGAAACAATTTTCCACCCCAAGACAACTTAGAAGGCTGGCAGAAAAGGTTTGTCTCACAGGTGTGAGTGTAGAGGGCAGTCCAGTACAGGCTGTGTCCCAGTAAGTTAGCAGCAGGCTTTTTTTTGGAAGGGGGGAAGCTAACTGAAATGGCTGCAGCAGCTTTTAAAGCTCTGGATACACAGATGGTAAGAGGAGTCACACCATTGATCAGGAGATTATAGGGGACCCTTTGCTGGTCTTGGGAGCAGGTCTCTGTTGCATTGTCCATACTCAGTTCCTGAGGAAGTCCCAGAGCGAGGAGGAGCATTAGCAAGAGCTGGGACCCTGGTCACAGTTCCAGGATGGGGAAGCAGAAGCCAGGAGAGCAGTGACCATACCCCTCCTTAGATCATACCACCTTAGAAGAACTGAAAAATTACAGACCCCCAGAAATAGCTTTGAAAATAGCTGCATGAGAAACCCAAAGCTTGGGATAGTGTCTTTTCCACTGGGGGAACAGAACCCAATTTTTACATAAAATTAAAAGTCCCATCAAATTCCCAAAACATTATATTATAGAATTAGGAAAACATAAGAAAACTCATTTGGAAGAACAAAAGGGCAAGAATATCAAGGGAATTTATGAAAGAAAAACACGATGTGACCCTCTCAAACTATATTTTAAAGCAATACAGATCTCAAATTATATTTTAAAGCAGTAATCATTAAAACAATCTAGTACTAAGAAAAGAGTGGTGGATCATTGGAATAGATTGGGTACACAGTAAACAGTGGTAAATGAATATAATAATCTAGGATTTGATCCTAGCTTTTGGGCTAAGAACTTAATATCTGATAAATACTGTTGAGAAAACTGGAAAACTGTGTGGCAGAAACTAGACCAACATTCATATATATATATATTATATATATATATATATATATATATATGCCCCAAATGTTATAGCATCCACATTCTTAAAGGAAAAGTTAAATGAGTTACAGGAGGAAATAGATGGTAAAATTAAGTGGGAGACCTCAACTTTCCCACCTCAGAAGTAGATAAATCTAACCAAAGAGTAAATAAGAAAGAAGTTAAGGACATGAATAGAATTTCAGAAAAGTTAGATATGATAGACCATTGGAGAAAATTGCATGAGAATAGAAAGGAATATATCTTTTTCTAAGTGATACATGGCACATTCACAAAAATTGACCATGGAATAAAAAAGGGAATAAAAACTTCACAACTATATGTAGAAATGCAGAAATATTACATTCATCTTTTTTCAGATGAGAAGGCAATAAAAGTTACATTCAATAAAGGGCCATGGAAAGGTATATTAAAAATTAATTGGAAACTAAATAATCTAACTCTAAAGAATAAGTGGATCAAAGAACAAATCATAGAAACAATAATTTCATTTAAGAGAATGACAACAATGAGACAGCATGCCAAAATTTATGGGATGCAGCCAAAGCAGTACTTAGGGGAAATTTTATCTCTCTAAATGCTTACATTAATAAATTAAAGAAAGCACAGATCAACAAATTGGGCATGCAGCTAAAAAAAAAACTAGAAAAAGAACAAATTAAAAATGCCTTTTAAAATGTTAAGTTAGAAACCTTGTAGATCAAAGGGGAGTTTAATAAAATTGAAAGTAAGAATTAGTAAATAAATCTAAGAACNGAAGGCAGTGCAGGGCCCGGTCTGTGGAGCTAAGGGAGTGATGCAGAACCCTTGTCTCCGCTGGCTTTGGTCCGGTTGGCTCTCAGAGGACTCTGCTCTCTCCCTCGTTCGTTAGCTTCTCCCTTCCCTGCGGGTCCTGATGCTGGCTCTGCTCCCCAGTGCGGAGCCCAATGCCGAGATGCCACGCTCCAGCGCTCTCTGCAGCAGGATGTGACCCTCCAGACTGAGTCCGCGGACTGGGTTCTGCAGCGCACAGGCTCTGCCGCTGCAGCTGGGACGTGTAGACCAGCCCCGCCTCCGCTCCCGCCCAGGGCTCTCGCCTCCCTTCACTCTCTCGCCCGCCCCGCCCTCCACTCTCCTCCCTCTCCAGTTGGCTTTCCTTCTCCTTCCCCACCCCCACCCCTTTCCTACATATATAGAACAAGGACTAATTACCCAGGAGTCCAGGAAGGGATGGGTAGTGTCTGGAGAGGAAAAGTACTAAGGTCTTTCTCGCCCTAGCTTCATCACCCCCTACGGTGGAGTTAGCGAATCTCAAGGACAAGTTACCCCATCCTTGGGAGTAGATTAGGGGTAGCGAAGTGGGAGCTCTGGGCCCTAGCGAGACTCAGATCTTATGCGAAGCAGGCAGGATTGAAGGCCCACTCTTCCATCAACCTTAGCCCATGACCCAAATTCTAAAGGAGACCCTGATGATAGCTTTGAGTCTCTAACCCAACCAACCCTCCCAAAACCCATTCTGCTAACTCCAAGTCTCGATTCCCATGATTGAAGTGGGAGAAGAAAAATGGGATAGTTTACCTTTTGGTCTGAGACTTAAGGAAGACACAACAGAATTCTACAAGAATTAAATTCAACAAATATTTTAAGCTACTATATTCAGGGCAATGTGCTAGGTACTGTAGGCTTAAAGACACAAAAGCAACAACATCAGGACTTGCCCTCAAAGAGCCTACATTTTAATGAAGGAATACAACATGCAAGAACATATATGTGCAGGCCTAGAGATGGGAGGTCCTAGGTTCAAACCCGGCCTCAGCCACTTCCCAGCTGTGTGGCCCTGGTCAAGTCACTTGACCCCCATTGCCCACCCTTACCACTCTTCCACCTATGAGACAATACACCGAAATTAAGGGTTTAAAAAAAAAAAAGAACATATATGTGGTGTGTCCTTATATGCATATAATTATTTCCAACTGCATATGAAGTACTACAAAATAATTTAAAGAGGAAGGAGTGCTTTGAAAAGGCAGAACCAAGATGATGGGATAAAGTAAAGGCAGGGATTCACCTCATATTAGAACTAGAAACTAGTTCTGGAGTGGCAAAACCAACAAAAGGACAGGGTGAAACAATTTTCCACCCCAAGACAACTTAGAAGGCTGGCAGAAAAGGTTTGTCTCACAGGTGTGAGTGTAGAGGGCAGTCCAGTACAGGCTGTGTCCCAGTAAGTTAGCAGCAGGCTTTTTTTTGGAAGGGGGGAAGCTAACTGAAATGGCTGCAGCAGCTTTTAAAGCTCTGGATACACAGATGGTAAGAGGAGTCACACCATTGATCAGGAGATTATAGGGGACCCTTTGCTGGTCTTGGGAGCAGGTCTCTGTTGCATTGTCCATACTCAGTTCCTGAGGAAGTCCCAGAGCGAGGAGGAGCATTAGCAAGAGCTGGGACCCTGGTCACAGTTCCAGGATGGGGAAGCAGAAGCCAGGAGAGCAGTGACCATACCCCTCCTTAGATCATACCACCTTAGAAGAACTGAAAAATTACAGACCCCCAGAAATAGCTTTGAAAATAGCTGCATGAGAAACCCAAAGCTTGGGATAGTGTCTTTTCCACTGGGGGAACAGAACCCAATTTTTACATAAAATTAAAAGTCCCATCAAATTCCCAAAACATTATATTATAGAATTAGGAAAACATAAGAAAACTCATTTGGAAGAACAAAAGGGCAAGAATATCAAGGGAATTTATGAAAGAAAAACACGATGTGACCCTCTCAAACTATATTTTAAAGCAATACAGATCTCAAATTATATTTTAAAGCAGTAATCATTAAAACAATCTAGTACTAAGAAAAGAGTGGTGGATCATTGGAATAGATTGGGTACACAGTAAACAGTGGTAAATGAATATAATAATCTAGGATTTGATCCTAGCTTTTGGGCTAAGAACTTAATATCTGATAAATACTGTTGAGAAAACTGGAAAACTGTGTGGCAGAAACTAGACCAACATTCATATATATATATATTATATATATATATATATATATATATATGCCCCAAATGTTATAGCATCCACATTCTTAAAGGAAAAGTTAAATGAGTTACAGGAGGAAATAGATGGTAAAATTAAGTGGGAGACCTCAACTTTCCCACCTCAGAAGTAGATAAATCTAAC
Organism: Gracilinanus agilis; assembly: GCF_016433145.1. NCBI lineage: Eukaryota > Metazoa > Chordata > Mammalia > Didelphimorphia > Didelphidae > Gracilinanus > Gracilinanus agilis. The sequence continues at coordinate 231,816,998 of NC_058131.1, read as the reverse complement.
CAAAGAGTAAATAAGAAAGAAGTTAAGGACATGAATAGAATTTCAGAAAAGTTAGATATGATAGACCATTGGAGAAAATTGCATGAGAATAGAAAGGAATATATCTTTTTCTAAGTGATACATGGCACATTCACAAAAATTGACCATGGAATAAAAAAGGGAATAAAAACCTCACAACTATATGTAGAAATGCAGAAATATTACATTCATCTTTTTTCAGATGAGAAGGCAATAAAAGTTACATTCAATAAAGGGCCATGGAAAGGTATATTAAAAATTAATTGGAAACTAAATAATCTAACTCTAAAGAATAAGTGGATCAAAGAACAAATCATAGAAACAATAATTTCATTTAAGAGAATGACAACAATGAGACAGCATGCCAAAATTTATGGGATGCAGCCAAAGCAGTACTTAGGGGAAATTTTATCTCTCTAAATGCTTACATTAATAAATTAAAGAAAGCACAGATCAACAAATTGGGCATGCAGCTAAAAAAAAAACTAGAAAAAGAACAAATTAAAAATGCCTTTTAAAATGTTAAGTTAGAAACCTTGTAGATCAAAGGGGAGTTTAATAAAATTGAAAGTAAGAATTAGTAAATAAATCTAAGAACTAATTTTATGAAAAGGAAAAAAAACAGTAAAAAGGGGGATAGCTAGGGTGCTCAGTGGATTGAGAACCAGGTCTAGAGACAGGAGGTCCTAGATTCAAATGTGATCTCAGATGCTTCCTAGCTTTGTGACTCTGGACAAGTCACTTGACTCCCATTGCCTAGCCCTTACCACTCTTCTGCATTAGAATCAATATACAGTATTGATTCTAAGATTGAATGTGAGAATTAAAAAAAAAAAAAAGATAAACCATTGGTTAATATGGTTTAAAAAGAAAAAAAAGGAAACTAAATTACTAGTATTGAAACAAAAAGGGTGAATTCACCAACGCTGAAGAGGAAACTAAAGAAATGATTAGGAGCTATTTTGCCCCATTATATGCCAGCAAGTCTAACAATTTAAGTGAAATGGATGAATATTTACAAAAATATGAATTGCCAAGATTAACAAAAGAGGAATTAAGATACTTAAATAATCCTATCTGAGAAAAATAAATTTAATAAGCCATTGATGAGCGCCTTAAAAAAATCATTAGAACCAGGTAAATTCACAAGTGAATCCTACTAAACATTTAAAGAACAATTAATTCCAATGCTATATAAACTATTTGAAAAAATAGATTAACAACACTCATTCCTATTAAAAAACTCTAGAAAGCATAAGAATAAATAGAGCTTTCCTTAAAATGATAAGTAGTATCTACCTAAAACCATTAGCAAGCATTATCTGTAATGGGGATAAGCTAGAAGTCTTTCCAGTAAAATCAGAGATAAAGCAAGGATGCCCATCATCCCCACTATTATTATATATTGTACTAGAAATACTAGCTATAGCAATAAGAGAAGAAAAAGAAATTGAAGGAATTAGAATAGGCAATGAAGAAACAAAAAACTATCACTCTCTGAGATGATCTAATTGAATACTTGAAAAATCCTGGAATATCAATTAAAAACTAATTGAAATAATTAACAACTTTAGCAGTGTTTCAGACTATAAAATAAATGCCCAGAAACTATCAATACTTCTAAATACTACCAACAAAATCTAGCAGCAAGAGTGAAAAAAGTGAAATTCTATGTAAAATAATAATAGATAATGTAAAATATTTGGGAGTCTACCTGCCACTAAAACCCCAGAAACTATATGAACAGAATAGCAGAACACTTTTCATGCAAATAAAGTCAGATCTAAATAGTTGAAAAAAGGATTAATTGCTTATGGGCAGACAAGCCAATATAACAAAAACAATAATTCTACCCAAATTAATTTACATATTCACTGCCATACCAATCAAACTACTAAAAATTATTTTATAGACTGGAAAAAATATAAAATTCATTTGGAAGAACAAAAAGTCAAGAATATCAAGGGAATCATAGTAGAGAGAAATAAGGATCATGAAAGCAGAATTTATGGCCTGTATAACAAAAAGAACTTAAAGAATAGAAAAACTTGAATCCCCAAAGGAATCTCCAAAAAAATCTGTCTTTGTATTATCACGTGGTTGTTTTCTCTTTTGATTTTTTGGATTTTTCTATTCTTCAAATTCTTTCTGTTATACAGGCCATAAATTCTGCTTTCATGATCCTTATTTCTCTCTTGCATCATTTAAGAACATGGTTCCATGCTCTCTTGGGAAGCCACGAGGTCCTTTGCCTCATCAGATGTTGACTTATTTAACTTTGTTTTTCTTAAAGATGTTTGGATTGGTTAGGTTTTTAGGTATTCTGACAGCCATCTTCTCTTCTGTTTTAATATCTTCTATACTGGTTTATTTGCTCCTGTTCAAGATTTTTAAGTGAGTTTCTTCCTTCTGAGATCTTTGGTAATTTCAGTGTTTTTTTCCTTATGTTTTTCTATAGCTCACTTTCTGACTCCCTCCCCATTAATGATAGATCTCATGATGGTGGGATATCATAGCTGCCTCAGCCTCTTCCATGGGGAAGAATGAATTCTAGGGAATTCACTTTTCATTGGCTTCAGTCTCTGTCCCAAGTGGTTTCTGAGGGGCAGAGTTAGCCTCAGCTCAATGCCAGTTCCTTTGACTTCAGGGTTAGTGGAGCCCCACAACACCTTGGTGCCCTGCCCCAGTTTTCTCTATTCATTAGATTTCTAATGGAGCATGGTAGCAGTGCTGCTCCCAGGCAGAGCATGTTTCTGCTTCCCTATATTTCTACATCCTCCTTACCGAAGATGGATAGGGGAGGGGGAGAACAAAGTTGAAGTGTGATGCTTGTTGCCACAGAATGCTCTCAATGAGGGTAGGAGCAGGGGACATGCTGACATTAGTGTGCAGCAGCAGCAGCAAGAAAATTGTATTGTGGATCTCATAGTACAAGCCCCTGGGTCCAGTTGTATAACCCTAGCAGAGCATGGGGTTTGGTATGAGAAGGGGTACAGAGTGAGCCATTAGAATTAGCCTTCTCTGTTATTAATTCATTAGGTTATTACCTTATTAGGGTTGTTGGTGTTTTAGCCTGTAAAGACTAATACAATTACTTTAATTCTTATGCATAATTATTAATTATTATTTTTGAGAATTCTGGGAGATTATAGGGATTGAAGAAACTATTTCATTTTTCACCTTATTGCTTACTTGACCCAGAAATCTAGCCCAATGATTCTTAAATTAACTTTCCTTGACTGGTTTTCCAGGTCAGTTGTTTCTAAGATAAGATATCTTATATTGTCTTTGTTTTTTTTTTTCCCCAATCTTTTCAAATAAAAAAAAAACCCAAAGCCCTTACTTTTCATCTTAGAATCAGCATTGTGTATTGGTTCCAGAACAGAAGAGCAGCAAGGATTAGGCAATGCCAGTTAAGTGACTTGCCTAAGGTTACATTGCTAGGAAGTGTCCGAGGCTAGATTTGAACTCAGGACCTCCTATCTCTAGATCTGACTCTCAACCTACTGAGCTACATAACTTCACCCTTGACTTTGTTTTAATATTTCTTATTATCTCATAGAATCATTAAGTTCTATTTGGTCCCTTCTAATCTAATTTCTAAAGATTCTGCTACTTGGGTATGTTTTTATACTTTTTGTGCTAACCCTGTTCATTCTCTTTCCAGGTCTTTAAGGTCTTTCATTTATTTTCTAATTCTTGTTTCTGTCACTGTTACTTCATTTATAAATTTTTTTCCTCTTATTTTAAACAGTTTCTTCATTTCTTCTAGGAATTCCCATTGATTTTCTGGTTAAGCTGTATTTTGTGCTTTTAGGGATTTTGGAAGTATTCTCCTCTTTTGGATTTGTGTCTTAGACATCTCTAGCATTATAAAATCTCTTTATCTTTTTTGTTTACTCATTCTTCCAGCTTTATTTCCAAGATTTGGAATTTATATTGGGACGAGACTCTATAACTTCAGGTAGGCTTGTTGTGGCCTTGTATGATCCTGGTCTGTCATATTTGGGGTCCTACCACTATGTTCTTTGTATATTGGGTGCTGTGTTCTTCAAGTATCATAGGCGCAAATTGAACCAGGAAGCTTTAGACTTTCAGGAGGTCCTATGCCATCATATCAAGGTCATCTTTTCATTGCAGTCCTCCAGGGCTTTGCATGCCTTAGAAACAATGATGCTACAGATTTGCACAGGATTCATTCTCTAGTAGACAGTACTTGGCCCCAGTCCCTGTCAGCTAGTTGGAAGGATCAGCAGGTTCAGAGTAACTATGTTTCTGGCCTGGTCGAGTCTCGGGTCTGGGATGATGTTCTTGATTTTCTCTGGGCTACAAAGACTGCTGACCTTGCCCCTAGCTCTATTCAGAGTTCTGGGGACTGAGCCTTTAAAAGGGCTCCTCTGGGAGATCTTGCTACTCGCCTGGGGCCAGGGCTGTTTGCTATGATGCTGACCCAGCTCTGTTCTATACCTTAGGGACTAAATGGGGAGACCTTATGTGACTGGCCTGGGCCAGTAGTTATCTGGGAATTTCTCTGAGTGACCTGTGCTGCTGAAGCTTTATGCCCATAGGCTAAGTCTTGGATCCATCCTAACTGGACCTTTTGTGCCAGAGCCAAGCACCACCTTCTACTCCCCTTTTTGGTAGATTGTTGGCTCTTCTTGATCTTCCCTCGAGTCCCCTGTGTTCTTGTACTGGGGTTTGGGCCCCAAGAATCTTTGATGAATCTCTAGAGACCTCTTTAGAATCTGTTAGATTGTTAGGGTTCTCAGAAACCCTTAGCCTAAGATGTCCTGGTCTAATTGTTGCTGACCTGTACTCTGGTTGTTGCCATGACCTGCTTGTTGTATCTCCTCCAGGGCTTCCAAAGCCTTCAACCTGGGGCTTTCTGACCATCCTGAGACCCCTGATTATTCCGTCCTCCTTATACAGAGCCTCACAGTCTACATGTGTTCCTTTGGTATGGGAGCTGACTTTCTTGGCATGCCCAGTCACCTTCCTGTTGCCCTCCATCTACCAGCTGAATTTTTGTATAGTTTTGGGGTGGAAGAAGTCACTTTCGATAGTTTCTCATTGTATTTCTTCTTTTTTAAAAAATCTTTACCTTCCTCTTAGAATCAATACTGTATATTGTTTTCAAGCCAGAAGAGCGGTAAGAGCTAGACAATAGGGGTTAAGTGACTTGCCCAGGGTCACACAGCTAAGAAGTGTCTGAGGCCAGATTTTAATCCGTAACCTCTCATTTCTAGACCTGGCTCTCAATTCCACTGAGCCACCTACTTGCCCCTTTCTCATTGTATTTCTTAATCATTATTTGTTCTGGTACAAATTCCAGAGTTTTACTATAATAGGTTTGTGGGAGCTGGGCAGTTTGCCTCTGTTCAGATACCTACTTGGCTGGATGTCTAAATATTAAATATTATTTAATAAAGAAACTGGAGAAATCTCTTTTTCTAGTAGTAGTCAGACATGATTTGTTAACAAATTAAATCATTAAGACAAAGATATATGCAACTCTTGAAAATATTTTGACTGGGCAAAAGGTCATAGCTAGCATTGCTGCTAACCCTTCATATAACAGATGACTTCACTTCCAGAAACACAATTTCACCATTCTAAATACAGTACTAATTAGAGTCTTGAAAAAAAAAATACAACCCTTACTTTCCATCTTAGAATCAATACTATGTATTAGTTCCAAGGTAGAAGAGCCATAAGGGCTAGGCAATGGGGGTTAAGTGACTTGTCCAGGGTCGCACAGCTGGGAAGTGTCTGAGGCCAGAATTGAACCCCAAACCTCCTATCTCTAGGCCTGACTATTTATCCACTGAGATACCTAGATGCTCCTGATTGTAGTCTCTTAATATTTTTCTTTATAATTTTCCCCCTTAAGATGAGTTAAATCCATTCTCTCAGGAGATAAGCCAAGCAAATCCTTTTTCTTTGTCCTCTCTTTAGTCATCACAGGAAATAGTCTTTCCAGAATATACTGTATTTGCCAGCTCCTCACTGACTCTTTATAAAATTCTCCTAGGCCAAAAATAAAACTTCCAACTCCCCCTCACTCCATAGGAAGAAGTACATCACATCAAGACATTTTTCAACTGTCAGGGAAACTATTGTCCCCATAACATTTCATTTGGCTCTTAATAATATAGTAACAGTATGCATAGTTCCTGTGGGAAAGTCAAATGAAACAAGCGTTACCTTCACATCATTTACCTTTCTCAATGTACCTGACCTTACTCTCTAATCTAGAGAGCCGTCATTTATAACAATGAATAAAAAATAAGGGGGAAAATCCAGTTTAGCAAAGCCAACCAACATATTGAAAATTTCTGACATTATATGTGGTGTTCCATACCCATAGACTGTTACCTCTGCAAAGCATAAATGGCAGTATAGAATTGCATTTTTATTTCCCTTATTTGGGGCCAAACTTAGAAATGATAATTTCTCAGAAAGAAGTGATAATTTCTCAATATTCAATTTTGATTATTTTATTGTTAACCTTTTTGTTTACATTATTATAGTCATTATGCATCTTGTTTTCCTGGTTTTACTTACCTTACTTTGAATTAGTTCATAAACGTCTTCCAATGCTGCCCAATATTCATCATTTTTATTGTTCTTCATGACAAGGTAATTTTTTCATTACCTTCAGGTGACAATTTATTTCCAGTTCTTTGCTGTTAGAATAAGGTTTAGAAAAAATGTTTTAATCCTTACCTTCTGTGTTAGAATTGCTAAATATCAGTTCCAAGGCAGAAGAGCAGTAAGGGCTAGGCAATTAGGATTAAGTGACTTGCCCAGGTTCACACAACTAGGAAATATTTTAGGCCAAATTTGAACACAGGACCTCCTATCTCCAGGCCTGGCTCTCTATCCACTGAGTCAATTAGTGGCTCCCCAGATGTTTTACTGTTTGATTCTCTTCCTTGTTATTTATGGTTTTAATAGAAGCTGATTTTCTAATGCCTGGCAGATGTCTTTATGAGGTAGGATTGCCTTCTAATGTGATGAATGTCTAGGCAGAAGGGAGAAGCCTCAACCTTCACTAGTTATTAAAAAAGGAACATGCCTGGGAAAGATCATGACTCTCTCCCTAAGAATTCACTAAAGTCTTGCCCAGACCCTTCTTCCAGGTCATATATCAGCCCTCTAGTTGAGATGTTTAATAACCAAGCAACAACCCCAAACACTTCAAAGAGATTTCAGAGGATTCCAGCTTACACTTATCTATTTCTGTGATGTGATGTGATCAAATATGATTAAAAAATAGAAAGTTAAAAAGATATTCTTTCCACATGCTGCTGAAAGTCACAAAATTTTACTTGGCATTATACAGGGAGATGTCTTCACTTTGCTCATTGTTGAGGAAAAAGACCGTTCTATAGATGGCTCTTTGGAGGATATGACCAAACTAAAGTGAGTTGTTGTTCTCCATCATCACATATGAAATGACTAGAAGATAATGAAGTAGAAACATTAAATGGGGCTAATGGGGGTGAGCAGTGATGAAGATAGGACCCTGAGCTTTTCAGTGGTTAGCCAATAGTGCAAAATGTTTTCCACCCATGATACATACTACCCTGTGCTTTCCCTGTGTCTTCCACCCAGGTAACAAAAGCTTGCCAAACATCCCAGGCCTGTAGAGAAGAATACCTGAGACATCTCATAGGTTGACAGGTGATGTTAAGCTGGACACAAGAGAGAATATGCCACATGCCCTCTGGGGGTCTTTGCAATTAAGGAAACTTCCTCAAACCTTGCATGCTCACTTTTCTCTTTTTTTGTGTTCTAAGTTCACTTTATGATGTATAGACCCTTAAAACATACCTCCACCTGAAAGAATACCTGTCTCCTCAACACCCATTTTCTGGGGTTTGGGGCCTGACTCTGAAACACCCAGGGGAGAAAGATTCTGAGAAAAGGTGGAGAGTTCCCAAGAACGGGAGGAGGAAATTCCCCTAGACTCTCAATAAATCTGGGAACCTTAATCCCTGCAATTGCTATTCCAATGTTCTGGCCACACTCTCTGTAACATCCTCAAATAAACACGTCCATGCCGTCAGTTGAACAGAGTCTGAGCTTTCAGTTTTTTGGGTAAGAATTTGCCTTAGCTTTCCCACTACAAATTCGCTCTTCCATATGTTCATCTAAGCCAGGCACCCTTTAAGAATATCATCACAGCGGGTAGTTGGTAGCACAATGGATAGAGTACCAGGTTTTTAGTCTAGAGGACCTGGGTTCAAATCTGACTTTAGATACTTCCTAGCTATGTGACCCTGGACAAGGCACTTAATCCCTCACTGTTCTTCTATCTTAGAATATATGCTGAGAGAAGGTAAGCACTGAAAAAAAAAAAAAAAAAAGAAGAAGCAGCATTAGGATAGCATGTTTATCAGGGAAAAAAGTAAGCCTCCTGCCCCCGGAATATCTGGAATGTTTATTTAGAGGAGGCTGCTACAAACAGGAATAGATGTTTTTTCAAAAAGTTTGGCATTTAGGGGGTAGCTAGGTAGCAAAATAGTGGATAGAGTACCAGGCTCAGAATGGGGAGGACCTGTGTTCAAATCTAGCCTCGGATACTTCCTAGCTGTGTGACCCTGAGGAAGTCACTTACCCCCGTTGCCTAGCCCTTACCACTCTTATTACACAGTATTGATTCCAAGATGGAAAGTAAGGTATCAGAAAAAATTTTTTAGACATTTAAACCACTAGAGCACAAATCTGAAACGATATCTTCTAAGTTAGATACAAATGAAAGAGAAAAGCTTTCTTTTCTTATGGGAGAAAATCCTTTCTATTCTTTGAAACTGACCAACAATGACAAATGATTGGTTATTGGAGCACTGTGAGAGGAGTGTCGGAGTTCCAGAGAGAGAGAGAGAGAGACAGAGAGAGAGAGAGAGAGAGAGAGAGAGAGAGAGAGAGAGAGAGAGA
>NC_058131.1:231766053-231805050 GCF_016433145.1 Gracilinanus agilis | reverse complement strand
AGAGAGAGAGAGAGAGAGAGAGAGAGAGAGAGAGAGAGAGAGAGAGAGAGAGAGAGAGACAGAGACAGAGAGAGACAGAGACAGAGACAGAGAGAGACAGAGAGAGATGGATAAGTAGATCTACAGATCTACAGATAGATGAAGAGATAAAAAAGCAAGGGCCAGATGGGGAGGCATGAGGTCCATGAACTTCATTTATTATGACAAAGAGAAAGACTTTTATAGAGAGTAAAAGCATTACAACATTCTGGAGGGGTGTTACTTTCCTACAGGATAATGTTTATGAAAATGATTTCACACAAGAATGTTACCATAGAGGCAGCTGTGTAGCTCAGTGGATTAAGAGACAGGCCTAGAGACGGGAGGACCTAGGTTCAAATCTGGCCTCAGACACTTCCCAGCTGTGTGACCTTGGGCAAGTCACTTAACCCCCATTGCCTACCCTTACCACTCTTCCACTTAGGAGCCAATACACAGAAGTTAAGGGTTAAAAAAAAAAAAAAGAATGCTACCATAGTTTCTATTATGGACGTAAGCAAGTTGAGAAAGAGAGACAACAGATCTATTCTAGGGAAAGGCAAGTTTGGTACTTTCAGTCATGATATTACAAAGACTTCTTCGCTCTTCAGAGTGAGGGGGGACTCAGGGTTTAAGGATGACCTTTGGGTGAGAGCAGCAGTGCTTTTGTGTGAGAGATTGGGACCTTGCCAGCAATCTCAGTCAAGCACGGCTGCTTTCCTCAGTGGGCCTAATTTGTCCTTTATATATCCACATAATTGGCCAGTACCAACAATTGATTAAATAAGAGGAAAAAGTAGTACTCATTCTTCCCCTTAGTAAAACCTAGGTTCAATATCATGGTCATGTTGCTAAACATCTGCTGTCATTGCACAGGAATGAAACATTACAAAAGTTTTCAGATTTTTATGAATTTGTCTCTGTTAAATTAAGGAGATTATAATTGACAATTTATAAGATTTAAGTCGGAGCTTAAGGAAGTCGACATAATATATTTTAATATCCACCATAATTAATAATTTAAACACTTTCTTCTACTTCTATTTGGCAAACTAATAGACTGCTCCATTTTTTCTCTTTGGGAGTGACAGTGTTCCATTAAAAAAAATGACATTTTATAGAAATGATATACCGAACAAGGAACTGATTGTTTTCATGTTCTAATTCACTATATCCAAATGCAAAAAGTGTTATTTTGTTTCAAGGTTAAGTATGTAGTGTTCCAAATAAATAATAGGACGATAATATTTAATGGATTTGCATCATGCATAGATCATACATTACTTATATTGTTTTAGATTATTTAGGAACCACTTCAGATTGTAAAGTTAAATTTTTATTTATTGTTTTTACATCAAAAACTGTAAACTTCAAATGCAGAACCGCAAAAAGCACTCTATCTCTTATCTCCTAGCTGTCATATTTCAGTCTTAGAAGAAATCATTCACATCACACATGTAATTCTACTTAGAACTTTGCTTCCTAAGAAATTACTTGTAAACTATTGAATTTTGATTTGTATTCCAAATTAACAAATAAAACTTCAAAATTTAAAAAGATGAAAAAATCTTTGGAAAACTGATACTTCTAATGACCCTAAACTTTTCCTTGAAACCCCAATGAAAGGGTCATTAAAAAGCCACACACTCACACCCCAAATAGTCTTCCAATGATGTAATATGGCTGTGTCAGAGAATGCCACAATCTTTGAATGTTTAAAGTTGAGGGTCTCCCCAGAACACTGAGAGAACATGGTGACAATGAGCAGGCTGCAACATGAGAGAAATTGTATAAAAAATGTGATTAGGAAAAAAAAATTTCATTAGTGAGATGTATGACTAGAAACAAGGGTGGGCCGATCGTGTTGAAAGCAAGAGATAATTGATGGAAGAAATGGCTTGCCCATCAGTATTTACATTAGGTCAAGAGACCCAGAGGAAGGTACTCAGTACGTCACAGATGAACTCTTTTTTTTTTTTTTTTTAAACTCTTACCTTCTGTCTAAGTATCAATACTACGTGTATTGGTTCCAAGACAGTAGAGTAGTAAGGGCTAGGAAAAAAGAGTTACGTGACTTTCCCAGGGTCACATAGCTTGAAGTCAGATTTCAACCCAGGACCTCCTATCTCTAGGCTTGGCTCTTAATCCACTGATCCACCCAGCTGCTTCCATAGATGAACTACTCATGGAAGACTTATGGGAGGACATGAACAAGAAACATTTAGGATGAGGGGGTATGGATATATTGTGGTCTTATCACAGAAGGACTGCCATCAAAATTTACTATATCACCCAGGAGAATGTAAGCTCCTTGAGGACAAGAACTATTTTTTTGTTTTATGTCTTTTGTAGCTCTAGTGCCTAGCACCACGTTTTGCTTTTAGTTGGCCCTTAATTGGTGTTTGTTGAATTGAATCATATTAACCACCTAATCTAATTTTGCCAGGTCCTTATCCAGCATAAAATCCTGACCCCAGGTGCCCAAGATAAAGATCATCCCTCTCTCTTGAAGAATATTTTCCAACAAAGTATATCTACTTAATGCTTTTTTGTCTTTGTATGTTCCATTCTTCTCCCAGCTTTCAAAATGATGCACCCAAAGATACATAGAGTGCTATTATACATTCTTTTTTTATTCTTTTTTTTTTAACCCTTAACTTCTGTGTATTGGCTCATAGTTGGAAGGCTGGTAAGGGTGGGCAATGGGGGTCAAGTGACTTGCACAGGGTCACACAGCTGGGAAGTGTCTGAGGCCAGATTTGAACCTAGGACCTCCCATCTCTAGGCCTGATTCTCCTGACTCTCAATCCACTGAGCTGCCCACCTGCTCCGATACTATACATTCTTTCTCTCTTTAACAATCCCACCTCAATGGTTGTCTCCAAGAAACCTTTTCTAATTGGCATTGTTTTCTCTGAGCTTATGTACTGAATCCCATTTGCACTTTAGGATTTTACTCCGGGGGCAGCTGGGTGACTCAGTGGATTGAGAGCCAGGCCCAGAGACAGGAGGTCCTGGGTTCAAATCTGACCTCAGACATTTCCTAGATGTGTGACCCTGGGCAAGTCACTTAACCCCCATTGCCTAGTCCTTACCACTCTTCTGCCCTAGAACCAATAACCAAGATTGATTCTAAGACAGAAGGTAGAGTTTAAAAAAAAATTTTACTCTGATCCATTATGGCCCCACCCTAGAATTTCAGGAAAAATCTCTACAATAAAGCATGGATATGTGGGTTCCTGTCTTTTCTAGAAGAGATACTTTTAAGTACTTATCAGGTATAATAGAGCTATTTATTTTATCCACCACAAAAGAAATACCTAAAACACAAAAGACTCAGAATCAGGTCCCCATCATACTTAACATATAAAACAAGAACCCTTAATGCCAATTATACTCTTCAGGGAAGTAAGGACAATTTTGTGGAGGTTTGGACCATATATGAAATTCACTTCACATCTGATCCTAGTCTTTTCAGCTGCAAGATTCTCATGGTGGTGATTTCCTCTTCTCTAGGAAGGGTTATCTCTAGGAATCACCTTTTGGCTATGTAGCCAGGTTATTTCTCTCTAGGCTGGCAGCCCTAGGATAGACTCTATGAGTCTCAAACAAAAGAAGGAAAAATGAAGTTCTTCTACAGCCCTTACACCTTACTCAGAGGACAGCTGTTTCTGGATCAGTTGGCAATCATCTTTATCATAATCCTCCTCGCCCTCAGCCATGGGGATCAAGGGGCCAACCAGGATCACAAGTCCTTTATCAAAAGGCCAGAGTGTGTCTCACTGGAAAGGGCCAGAAGCACTGCCTAGATCCAAGTGAAATGCCTCAGCACAACCCTTGCTAGATACTTACTTAAACATTACTCTGTATATTTCCTTAAATTATTAGTATTATTTTTTTAACGCCCACACCTTATGGCCTAGAATCACCACTAAGTATTGGTTCCAAGGCAAAAGAGAGGTAAGGGCTAGGCAATTGGGTTTAAGTGATTTGCCCAGGGTCACACAGCAAGGAAGTATGTGGGACCAGATTTGGCCCCAGGACCTCTTATCTCCAGGGCTGGCTTTCTATACACAGAGCCACCTATTTGTCCATTTCTTTAAATCATTTAGGATGGATGTTTGCGATTTTTAACCAGACTATCACTAGGGCAGAGACTTGAACTTCTATATTTTAGTACAGTACATTTAGTTTATATTTCCCCCTGGCTATTGTGGTACTTTGTCACATTTGGAGTTCTCTCTTTAACTTTTGCTTTTCTCCTCTGGAGAAGAGCATGTTATGGTGGGGAGCTGGGTTGAAAAGGATCATGTAATCTGAACATGTGATAGATCTATGACCCATAGGTTCATTCAACCTCTGATTTTGAACATCCCAGAGGACCCTGATCTCTGATCTCTGATCCCCGAGAGAATCCTATTTTCTGATGTCTCCCCCTCCAGGACTGCCTTTTCCCAGGGTTTCTCCCTCCCCTTGAGTCCATGACCCTGCCTCCACCACTGGAAAGAACATGGTGCTCACTGAGCCATTACAGCTAGACACTGACCCTACTATGTCAACTGGCAAACAACAGATTGAGGGATAGGGAGACAGGGAGAGGAGGGAGGGGAAATATCAGGAGAGAGACCAAGGGGTCCCTTTTCCATGGTGTTTCTCAGATCGAGAAGAACGCTGGGGTTTGGGTGAGAGAAAAGTTGCAGAGGGAGGTACATAACCAAGCCAGAGGAAGCTGGTTAATCATCAGTACAACTCTGATAAGGCTCTGCCAGCTGTACAGGGGGTCAGCCTAGTCAGAGACGAAAGGTTTTGTGAAGCTGGAGGGTCAGTCAAGACTGTGTGGTTGGAGCTTGAGACCATGCCTGGGACAAAACGCTTTCAACATGTCATCGAGACCCCTGAGCCAGGCAAGTGGGAGGTAAAAACCCTTCTCTGTCTTTGCATCCTTTTCCCAGAAGCCCTCCCTTGGGTTGGCTTCTGTTACTCTTCATCCTTTGGCCTATTCCCATGATTTTACTCCCTTATCCTTTCTGGTTCTTCCTCACTCCTTTCTTTCCCAGTGGAACAAGGACACCAAAAAGGAATTTAGTCTTGAGTCTTGAGATTATGTATGTCCACCTTCTGCATATCGTTGGGCCTGTCAACACTCCCCAGCTAAATGGGCATTAGATTGGGACCGTGGGCATATTCTCCAATTCCTGAAAGCTGAACTTAGTGCCACCTTCTCTGAGGCCTTACCTGATTCTTTCAGGCATTGGTTGGTAATATGGTACAGCCCCATCCCCCGAAATCACTTTATTTCCATATAGGCTGCATTTATTTTTCATAAATATATGGTATCCTACCAAGTAGAATGTAAGTTGCTTGAAGCAAGGGATTGTCTCACTTTTGTATTTGTCTCCTGAGCTTCTAGGCCAATGTGTGGCCCATGGTGATAAATGCTTATTATGGATTGATTGTGTCTCCTCGAGCTGTCTGAATATGAAGCATCCTTGCCGATCACAGAAAAGTCGAATCCTCTGACCAAGGATTTAGATAAGGCGAACGCTGAACAAATTGTCCAGCTTCTGGGGCAGTGTGATGCTGAGATCTTCCAGGAGGAGGGATCAGCCATGCCTGCCTACCAGGTATCTCCCTAATATCTTCACCCTATCTACACTGTATCTATCCACTCTAAACTCTAATCCTTAATGGAGATCTCATTCCCCCTCATTCTTGACAATGGCTTCTGCCTTTGGATCCCAGTCCCCAATCCTCAAAATCCCCAGGGATCTCAACATTGGGGAACTTTGGCCCTGGCCCTGCTCTCTGGATCTGACCTCTCTTTGATTCCTCACAGCGGCTCTACAGTGAATCGATTTTAACAACCATGGTACATGTGGCTGGAAAAGTTCAGGAAGTACTGAAGGTACTAATGCTTGACCAGTTCCTCTGCCTCAATAATCCAATATTTCCAGGTCTCCTGCCCTTTTGTTTGTTGTCCTGTCCCTTTCTCTCTTTTCTTCTCTTATCCTTTCTAGTCCAGCTTAATATAATATTTTTCCTTCTTCCCTATATTTATCATTAAGTTCACCTGTTTCTCTTAGCTCTACTCCATGAAGCCTGGTTTCTATTCTCTAGACTTTCCAGCTCCAATTCCTGACCCTTCAGTTCACTCTATTTTAAAAACTGTTTGGTCTGGGCTTATGCTGTCATGCCTGTAAGGAGGCTGAATAACCAGAGGAATCCATGGTCCTCCCCTCATAGGCCTGTCTCCTCTCAACACAACTCTAGTATGTTTAAGGTTTAAACTGTACCAGTTCTAGTTAGAACTGGCTTCTGAAATGCCAATAAACTTACTCATGCTGCAAAGTTACCATTCCACTTTTCTCATCCTAAGTAAGACCTCTTTGACGATTTTTAGACCCTCAATTTTCTTTTTGCAACTAGTTCGTGGATCTTGACTCCATCATTTTAGTACTGACAGGAGAGTTGACAGCAGACCTTTTATCTGAAAAGACTATGCAGAGGCAGCAAGGTGGCTCACTGGATAGAGAGCCAGACCTGGAGACAGAAGGTCCTGGATTCAAATTCGACCCAAGACATTTTCTAGCTATGTGACCCTGGGATACTGGGTACCATAGCACCAAATTCCACATTCATGACAGAGAGTTAGGCTGTGTTCTGGAAAGAGTTCTGGTTGTGGAATCTGACTGTGGAAACTTGGCTAGTTCAAATAATGATCACCTGTTTGACCTTGGGCAACACCGTTAACCTCTCTGGGCCTTAGTTACCTCTTGTACAAAATGAGGAGCTGGATTAGTTGTTCCAAAGACCTCCTAGTATGGAAACTTTTTCCATCAAGGCAGATTAGCAACTCATTTGTAACTGATAATAATAGAGACTTTTTGGAGTAGGGGGGTGGATTGAGATATTAAGTAGCTTACTCATAATGTGACAGTATGTGTCAGAGGGATGACTTGAACTCGAGTCTTCCTGATGCCAAGGCTAGTTCTTTGTCCTCTATATCCCACTGTTTCTCTTTTGTATTTCTCATATATATATATATTTTTTTATATATATATTTATATGAAAGAGAGAGAGAGAGAGATGAGAGGCATAAGAAGGTTCTTCCATTTACTAATAAAGGAAAGGATATTTATTTCCTCTCTTAAAACAGATCTAGGTAACAGTTAAGGGTATATTACTTCTTAGGATCCTGAAGGGGGTCTCGTCGTTCTGAGTGGAGGGGGAACCTCAGGCCGGATGGCGTTTCTTATGTCGGTGAGTGCTCTGATTCCAATGACCCTTATGTCATCACCCAGAATCTAGAAGCCCACTTTATCTGAACCCCTAAGTAAAACTTTCATCCTGTTTTTGGTTCCTTCTCAGCTTTTTCCTTCTATCTCTAATTCCATGGTGTTCAGTTTTCTTTGACCATATCCTAGATATCTCCTGACATTCAAGCTACCTCGTTTCTCCAATTCAGCATCATGAAAGAAAGCATTTAAGTGTTCAACTTCTTGTGGAGCTAGGTTAAGTCTTGTACAAAGGATTTCCCAGTCTTTGATCTATAAAAGTTAAAATTTAAGACAATTTTATTTTCTTCACTGTTCTAACTTTTTTTTCATCCTTTCCCCTTAACAAATAGGTTTCCTTTAATCAACTAATGAAAGGCTTGGGACAGAAACCTCTCTACACCTACCTCATTGCAGGGGGCGACAGGTAAGGAGACTTAAAGCCTCTGTAAGGTCCTCATCCTTCCCTTCTTCCATAATAAGCCCTTCATGTCCTAGGAGGTCCACTAACCATGAGTTTATCCTCTCAGGTCTGTGGTGGCCTCTAGGGAGGGAACTGAGGACAGCGCCTTGCATGGGATTGAAGAACTGAAGAAGGTCAGAGCTATCCAGTGACAGCCAACCTCAGACCCCCTTAGATGGACAAAAGCTCTTGACTGCATCCAGTTGAACCCTCACCACCTCCCCCAGTTTGTGTTCCTTCTCCTATGGGGGAATGTGCCCTAGGAACCTCCAAAATGTGGGTCTTCTCATTCAAGGTAGGGATCTCTTCCTAGTGCCCCTGGACCCACGACCCTCTCTGTCTCTCCTAGGTTGCTGCAGGAAAGAAACGAGTGATTGTCATTGGCATTTCTGTTGGACTCTCTGTGAGTACGAATAGAGGAATAGAAAAGAAAGATATTATAAAGAGAATGAGAGTGGGGAAAGAATGAGGAAGAGGATAGATTTGAGGGCTGGAAGAAGAGAATAGATCTTTAGACCTCAGAAGCAGTATGGTACAGTGACTAGAATACTTGAGTAGGAGACAGGAAGGCCCTGGATTCATATCTACTTTTGGTTCTGAGCCTAGGTAATTCTCTAAGATGATAAATTTGCAGAGTACTTTATATCTGTTATTATCATTATCTGCATTAAAAAAAAAAAAAAAACCTCTTACCTTCTTAGTATCAATGATAAGATAGGAGAGGTAGGAGCTAGGCAGTTGGGGTTAAGAGACTTGCCCAGGGTCATGCAGCTAGAAAGTATCTGAATCCAGATTTGAACCCAGGACCTTACAACCCCAGGCCTGGTCTTCCATCCACTAAGCTACCTAGCTGCCTCTATCTACATTTTACAAGTGAGGAAACTGAGGTTGAGAGAAGTTAAGTAAGCTAGCTGAGGTAAGATTTGAACTCAGGATTTCCTAACTCAAAGTCCAGCAGTCTATCTACTATGTCACTTAGTTGTTTAATGGTTTGCAAATGGTGGAGGAAGTTTCCACACCAGTAAAAGGTCCTGGACTAATGCATTTGGACCTCAGACCCACTAATTCTGCCCTACTTCTATGAATGTGAGAACACAGCACACATATCATTGCAACAATTGCATAATTCTGTAGGGATGGATTTGGTGCCTACTTTGGCAGGCCCTAGACTATAGGGGAATATATATATATGTATATATATATATATATACACAAAAAAATAAAGTCTGCCTTCAGGGAGCTTATAGTCTACTTAAATATTTCTGTTTAATTTTTAAAAACTTTTATTTCTCTTCTTTATTATTCTCCCTCATTTCTTTGCTTCATTTTAGGCTCCTTTTGTGGCTGGTCAGATGGATTTCTGTATGAGTAACCCAGACATCTTCTTGCCTATTTTGGTAGGGTTCAATCCAATAAACATGGCTAGGTGAGTCTTCTGATAGAAATATCAGGAATCTTCCACCTGAAAAGATGAAAACTGACTGGGGGGCACTTCCTTGAATGAGCTGAAGGTGGATGGTTTTATTGAGTCCTTCTGATCAGTTACAAGGCCTTGGTGGATGGGGAAGATCTCATCTGATTATTAGGAGAAAAGCAACCCATTGAACTGTTAGATGATCCCTGGAATTGTGAACTCCCTCTGTGTTATAACATTCTGAGGCTGGATGGCTAGTCATCAGATATGCTTTAGGGGAAATCCCTGAATGAGGCAGCCTTAGAAGATTGGACAAAATTAGCTCCATTGTCTGTTCCAATTCTAAAATACTCCAGTCTAGTCCTATTCGCATCCAGATGTGGAAAAGTGATCGATACTTTCAAGCTTCCCTGGGGGTGCCACATTTTAAAAGAAGGCACTTATTAAAAAAAATTTAATCTTAAATAAATCTTAAATTGAATTTAGACAATGCGAGTGAGGGAGATGAAACCAAGGGCCTTGCACCCTCAGAAGTTTGAAGTTTGGTCTGTTAGGTATGTCAACAAACATTTTTTAAAAACGTCTGGTATGCTACAGAGGTAAAATCAACAGGCCTTGGCAACAAATTAGAGAGCTATTCAGGAAGTACTACTTAACATAGCAGGTAGTAAATCTATGAATGCTGAAAATATAATTCCAAGAAAGGCTGAGAGAAATAAATGGATAATAGAACCAATAAGTTATTAAATGGAAGTTGAAGACTCTAAGGGACTCTAAGTCATTTAAAACATTTTTTTAACCCTTAACTTCTGTCTTTGAATCAATGCTACAGATTGGTTCCTTGGTAGAAGAGTGGTAAGTGTTAGGGTAGGCAATTTGGATTAAGTGATTTGCCCAGGGTCACATTGCTGGGAAGTGTCTGAGGTCAAATTTGCATCCAGTACTTCCTGTCTCAAAGCTGGCTCTCTATGCTTTGAACCACCTAGTTGCCCCAGTGTGGTACCTCTAATATTCTTCTTCTTTTTTTTTTTTAAATTCTTATCTTCCTTCTTGGAATCAATACTGTGTATTGGTTCTAAGGCAGAAGAGCATTAGGGGTTAGGCAATGGAGGTTAAGTGACTTGCCCAGGGTCACACAGCTAAGAAGTATCTGAGGTCAAATTTGAACTCAGGACCTCCCATCTCTAGGCCTGGCTCTCAATCCACTGAGCCACCCAGCTGCCCCCTCTAATATTCTTGAGGTCCTGATCCTGCTCAGGCCATCCAAAGGATATGGCTAGTGCAGTTCACAACATTGGCAGTTAATACAGGGAGCAGGGTGATCTTTAAGACTGGAAGTTCAAAGATATTATTAGATTAGTAGTGATAATAGTAGCAGCAGTTATAATAACTCACATTACAAATCACTTCATGGACATTACCTCGATTGACCCTCAGTATGACGGTGAGGAAGATGATGCAGGTAATAACATCTCGACTTTACAGATAAAAAAATGAAGACTTGGAGAAGTTAAACTACTTTAATCCATTTCAATTAAACGAATGTTTTTAGGTGCCTACTAAATTCAAGGCACTCTATTAGGAACTGGATATGCAAAAATTTCCCTTGAGATCATTCAGCAAGCTAATGGGAGCTGCCTACATGATTGCCCTTTTAACCCTCAGTAGCCGAACATTTGAAAATGTTCCCTGCCTCCCCTTTGGGAGCCCTCTTCCCAACATATTCTTCAAAGGTGGGTTCCCTGGGGGAAAACTTCAGTGTGGGGTCCATATTCCTAAAATTATACTTCCTCAGCTTCTACTAGTTGGTTTACCTTCAATAGTCAATCAGTGGTTACAAATAGCTCCAAGCACAGGTATGACACAGAATGAATAATAATAACAAAATGTTCCCTCCAAAAGCCTGGGAGCTCACTCTCCCACAAATACACACAGCGTTGGTAGCAGAAGTAAACACATACATAGAATATACATAAGTGGCCAAGGCAACTCAATGCCTGCCACTCTTCAGGAACACCTGTGCCTTTTCTATTTTGATGATGGAGCCATGTAGTTCTCCAATGGACTAAATGCTAGAGAGGGAATATAGCTTTGCCACCAATTCAGGCATACCAAAGTATAAACCTGAACTCCGACCCCAATCATTCACTTCCACCCCTCAAAACTCTTGTCTTTCTGGGCCCCAGAAATGATCCCATCGAGGACTGGAATTCTACATTCCGTGAAATTGCAGAAAAGATGCAGAAGCTGCAAGAGAAACAGAAAGCATTTGTGCTCAACCCTGCAATTGGAGTAAGCTTTTCCCATCTTCCTTCTCCCTCTGCCTGTGTCTCACTCCACTTCATCTCAATCATCTTTTTTTTTTAAAACCCTTACTTCCTACTTTAGTAACAACTCCAAGACAGAAGGACAAGGGCTAGGCAAATGATAGTTAAATGATTTGTCCAGGGGCATACAGCTAGGAAGAGTCTGAGGCCAGATAGGAATCTTAGCTATCTTACTCTCTTAGGATTGCCATCTGCCTTCCTAAACTTTCTGATTATACATAAATCCGTATACTCTTCAAGCTGTTCTGAAATGTCAGCAACTAGAGGATGGCTCCTCACATTATGTAAAAGATGAGCATCAACCAGATTCCAGAAAATGAAGTTCTACTTTATAGTCACTCCTATTTTAACCTTCTAGATGCTTTATCTTCATTTCTGATTACTTTTCAATTAGATTGTTGTTGTTGAGTCATATCCAACTCCTCATGACCCCATTTGGTGTTTTCTTGGCAAAGATACTGGACTGGTTTGCTATTTTCTCCTCCAGGTCATTTTTTAGATGAGGAAACTGAGGCAAATAGGGTTAAATGACTTGCTCAGGGTCATTCACACAGCTAGTAAGTGTCTTGGTCAGGCTGTGAACTTAGGTCTTCCAGATTCCAGATCCAATGCTCTATTTACCATGCCACCTAGCTGCCCTTTCAGTATCTAATACTTTAATTCCAGATTTCCCTTCTCCTACTCTTTAAATTCTTCTATTAATGATTGGTAGTAATATAATGCTGACTTCCCTCACCTCCACTGCCTTATGATCAGTTATGCTACCTTTCACTCCTTCAATAATCAATTTCCACCAATGAAGAAAGTATTGTAAAAATGTCAAGCCAAGGGTTACACTAGGAAGTCATCTAGTGAAAGATTTGGTATTTTTAAAAAGCCTTTATCTTCTATCTTAGAATCAATACTGAGTATTACTTCCAAGGCAGAAGAGAAGTAAAGGGTAGGCAAAGGGAGTTAAGTGACTCACACAGCTAGGAGGTATCTGAGGACAGATTTGAAACTAGTTCCTCTCATCTCCAGGCCTGCCTCTCTGTCCACTGAGCTATCTAGCTGTCCCAAAAGCTAATTTTTAATAAATGTTTGTGATCCAGGGGCAGCTGGGTGGCTCAGTGGATAGAAAGCCAGGCTTGGAGATGGGAGAACTTAGGTTCAAATGTGATCTCAGACACCTTCTAGCTGTGTGACTCTGGTCAAGTCACTTAACCCTGATTGCCTAGCCCTTGCTACTCTTCTGTCTTAGAATTCATATTAAGGCAGTAGGTAAGGGTCTTAAATAATTAAAAAAAAACAAATAAGTAAAGGCTTTTGATCCACACAAAACAATTGGTTAATATAATAAAAATAATCAATAAGCCAGACTTAGTGGATAGGGAGATGCAAGAGTCAGGAAGACCTGGGTTCAGGTTACTGATCCATACTAGCAGTGTGACCCTGGACAATTGGCTTAAGCCTTTCAGTGCCCAGGCAACATTCCAAAACTTTAAACTGCCACACAAGACTAGACCTGTACTGGCAGAGGGAACTGCCTCATCTGAAGCTCCCTATGCCAATGAAATCACAAGTTCAGTCCAAAAAATAAATCTGCCTTATGTTTGTATCTTCACAAAACTGTTTTGGTGTCATAGTTTTTAAGAATAATGCACACTTGTATGTCTTCCTGCTCTTTCTACTCCCCTCCTCGAAAATGGAGAAAGTCCTTCTCAAGCCTCCTAGACTCTGTCACCAATTTTTCTTCTCTGAAGCCTCTTGGATCTTCTAACTTGTTCCTTAGCCACCATACATCTCTTTACTTTTGTCTCAATCTAGATTTTTCCCTACATATAACTCTGCCCTATTTGCTATACTTTCTAAATATGTGGAACAATTATTGTTGTGATACTACCTACCTGATGCATGTAAAAGAATATTTTCAGATAGGAAAAAAAAGAAAAAAAGAGAAAACCAAAGGTGGGAGAAGAGAGGGATCTTTGAAGAGTATATTCATGTGAAAACCATACACCTCCAGCATAACACTCTACCTCTGGGGTCCAGGAAAACAATTTCCAATTAAAAGAACTGGAGATGTTCTGCTCCCTTCCTCCCCTCCCTTTCTACCCCCAACCCCATGCTTTCTAGTTCTTTTCTCTGACCTCTTTGTTGGCAGAAGTGGTTTCCAGAGCTCTTCACCTCACCTTCTCCATCTATGTCCTCCCTAAAAAAGCACCTTGAATATCACCTGGCCACTGTTATTTCTGATTATCTTTTGCCCTTTCTTAATCTTTTCCCCATCTTGTTCACCTTAGCCCGAAGGACTCAGTGGTTCCTCCAGAATGAAGGGTGGAAGTGCCACCAAGGTCCTTCTAGAGACTCTGCTGCTGGCAGCACACAAGACTGTGGACAGAGGCATTGCAGCCTCTCAGAGGTAGGCAGCCAGGGGTAAGGGGAGGGGGGATCAAAAAGAGGGGACTAGGAATATCACTCTGCATTCCAGAGGAGGGATGGACAGTGGAGAAAAGAGGAAGAGAGAGGAGTTCCATCATCCCAGGATTAAGGTGGTTAGAGTTAGAAGAGTTGAGCGAGAAAGGAAGATGGGTGGGCAGGTGAACATTCAGTTTAGTTTATTCAGTGTCTACTATTTGCCAAGCACTGTATTAGGCATTAAGGATACAAAGACAAAACAGGCCCTGCCCTGATGAAGTTTACATTCTATTAAATTGAATAATGCTTTATCTGTGTAACTACAGAATTTGATTTGGTTCTAGGATTCCTAGAGATCTTAAACCGAACCACTGGGCCTACATAAAGACAGACATGAACCCATGAAGTATCTAGAACCAATTTGATTTCTGGAGAAAACTTTTGATGTAGACCAAGGTCAGACAGTTCAGAGGAGTTTTGTTTTATATCTCCCTAGTTCTAAGGGTATCCTAGAGGTGCTAAGGGGGAGATCAGGACCATTTTAACATCAAATGATGTATTCCTGGCAGGTCTCTGCCATCTTCCCCACAACCCTCCTAGGATGTCCCTGTCATGCCCTTTTTATTCCCATATGATCTATCAAGGCCTCTTTTGCCCTTCGTAATGTCAACCTGACCATTCTATTCCATTAAGGTCTAGCTACCTATATATACTTGAGCATAATGCTTCCCTTGGAGGAAAGTTCTCATTTTTCAACGAGGGATCTATTCAAAAGAGCTGTGATAGGGTTAAGGCACTGCTTGGGGACTTTCTGGGTGTTCTGGAGCTGGAATGAAAGTGCCTTTCACTTATTCCTAGCTGTCTACTGGAGATCTTGAGAACATTTGAACGAGCACACAAAGTCACCTACAGCCAAGGCACCAAGATTGCAGCACTGATGAAGCAGGCAAGCACCAGGTGATGAGGGGACAGGTTTGAAGTGGTATGAACTAGGTCTGGAGAAGTGACAATACAGATTTAAGGAGAGCACTTGTGAATCTATAGTGGGGTACTAACAGAAGGTAGATGCTCTAAAAATCCTTCCTTGTTCTCTTCTTGAATGATCTTAATCTGTCCATGTTGGGAAGCCTTGGTCATTTCTCTCTTCTGTCTTGGCTAGCCTTCTCTCTCTCTGTCTCTCTCTGTCTCTGACTCTGTCTTTCTCTGTCTCTGTCTCTGTCTCTGTCTCTCTGATTTTTTTCTCTAGTACTCAAATCTTCTAACTTTTGAGTTGATTACTGATCTCTGACTGTATTCCAGTCTGGAGAAGAAAGGTCGAGTATATCTGGTTGGCTGGCAGACTCTTGGTATTATTGCCATCATGGATGGAGTGGAGTGCATACACAGCTTTGGTGCAGGTGAGGACCTTTGCTAACTCCATCTGCCTCCTCATTCCAATACTGTCCTATCCCCAACACAGTGGGGTTTCTTACCCTATGTTTCTCTTATCCCAATCTAACCTGAAGCCCCTATCTTAATCTAATGCAATTCCTCACTGTATCAATCCACTTGAATCCAAGCTTCAAATACTTGTAGGTATCTTTCCCTGTCATCTCACATTCTTTCCAGCATGGACCCCTCCTTAGTTCAAAGACCTCAGATCTTGGTAAAGTCTGTTCCCTTCCCCATGCCCATATGCTTTGATGATCTTATGACTAGCTAACTTTTAAGACCTGACACAAATACCTGTTCATCATCTAAACTTACTAGATTTCCAAGATGTTCGTGGCTTCCTAATTGGGGATCATAGTGACATGTTTAATCGGAAGGAAGAACTTATTGCCCAGGTTGGAAGGTGATGGGAAGGATGAAACATGGGGAGATAGTGATGGGCTAGATGAGAGACATGGAGAATTCAGGGGAGTGGGTAGAGGAGTCATGGGGATACAAATGCAACCGAAAGAGACAGTCAAGGAGTTTACAGTCTAATGGCAGCAAACAACACATACAAAATGAAGAGCTAAGGGTTGGGATAATGGAGACATTCATTTGGGATCATGGTTTTGAAATCTGGAAAGTCAGAAGGAGAGCCGGGGGAGGAATGAAGGTCAGCTGGCCTGGGCCTTTTCAAAAAATGGAGACCTGAAGAGGAACTCCCTATGGGAGGAGAGGGAGGCACATTCTAGGGTGAGAAGGCCACAGTGACCATGGAATTAGAGACAGGGGGATGTTAGCTCATCGATGAAGAAGGGAAATAGGAGCAAGGAATATTAAAGATTTTGGGGAGAGGATGTTTGGATTTCTTCTCTTTTTTTCCTTCTTGTCCTAGGGTCCACAGTTCTCCTTTTCCCAAGAAGATTTCCTCACTTCTATCTTGCCATCCCTCACTGAAATTGATACTGTGCTCTTCATCTTTACCCTGGATGGTGAGAGGGATATGGATATGGATAAGGTGGTTATAGGAAGGAAACAGTGGGAGGGATGATGTTAGCACCCTCCATGCAGTATAGCTTTTTGGTAATTAGAGCTTTGATCTTTGGAGATAGTCCCCAAGTTCATCCAACAGGCAATCTTTCTATTCTCCTTAAAAAGAATTTCTGCTTTGATCTTTTCTCCCTCCCTCAGACAACCTCGCAGAAGTGGAAACATTGGTGGAGCAAGTGAAGAAGAAGACTTCTAATATCCAAGCCCTGGCACATAGCACAGTGGGGCAGTATTTACCAGTGAGAAGCAGCAATGATGAGGAAGGGGATGGATGATGGGAGGTGCATGGCTGAGCTCCATACATCATATTTCTCTCATTTCCATTTCTATCCTCAGTCTCCACTGAAGAAACTCTTTCCATCCATTATCAGCATCACCTGGCCCCTGCTTTTCTTTGAATATGAAGGGAATTTCATCCAGGTAAAACCTCATCCTCATATGTTGCTCAGAGAGCATTTTCCTCACAACAACCCTGTGAAACAGATATAATATGCAATTATTCCCATTTTTTAGTTCAGGAAACTAAGACTTAGAGAGTCTAAATGACTTGTTCATGATCACACTGTTAATGAAAGGTATGGTGGAAAGAACATTGGCTTTCAAGTAAGTAGACTTGGGTTCACATCCCACTTGTATGACTTTGGGCAAGACACAATCTGTCTAATCCTCACTTTCCTCAGCTATAAAATAAAGGGGTTGGAGTAAGTGGCCTCTGGGCTCCCTTCCAATTTACCTTGATGATCCTAAGTGTCAGAGCTTGGGTTCAAGTACAGGTCTCTGCACATTCTTTCTATTAAACCATGCTATGGTGTCCACAGTGAAAGAAATGTAAAGAAAGAAACTACCCAAGAAGGAATGCTTAAAGCTAATAATTTTTTAAAAACATATGTTATATTTCTTAAGTATCACAGTCATTCCCTCTTTACCTTTATCTTCACATATTGACTCTTCTGATGTAACAACAAAAAATTTAAGTGAAACCAATGATTTAGCTCAGTTTTAGTAATCTTTTAAGGTTTGCAACATGCTTTAAATATACATAGCATCTCATTTGTGTTCAAAATAACCCTATTAGGTAGGAGTTATTTTTTGTTGTTCAGTCATTTTTTAGTCACATCCAATTCTTTGTGACCCCATTTAGGGTTTTCTTGTCAGAAATACTAGAATACTTTGTTATTTCCTTCTCTAGTTCATTTTACAGATGAGGAGGCTGAGGAAACTGGCTTAAGTGACTTGTCCAGAGTCACAGCTAATAAATGCCTGAAGCTCAATTTGAACTAAGAAAGTTGAATCTTCCTGTTCTGAGACCCAGCTCTATCCAGTGTGCCATCTAGCTGTGAGGTGTTATTATTATTTACATCTTATGGATGAAGGAACTGAAGTTTGGAGAACTTAAGTGACTTATTTAGGGTTACGTAGCTAGCTAATCAGTACATATGGCAGGATTAAACAAAGGTCTTCATGACTCCCAATCTGGGTGCTTCATCTACATTAGTTCATGTCATATTTGACCTTCCTCAACAGCTACCTTGTGTGACAGTGAATTCCATATCTGTATGAAGCTGGTAATTTAACATTACCCTGTCCTACTTCCATGAATGTGATAATAGGGAAGGCTGGATAAATTCTTTTTTTCACCAGGTCACTAGGCAAAGTAAGTTTCAAAGGCAATAGAGCATTGTTACACAGGTGAGGGCTATGCAATGAAGATGCCTGCTATAGCATTAACATCAAATGTATGTATTTATTGAACAACAACTTTCTGTAGAATCCTTTACTAAATTCACCCTTCAAAGCCTCATTATGGTACAGAGATCACACAGGGTTCTTGAAGATCCCACCAATGGAACACAGACTTTGGTATATCCTACCATAGGATCATAGATCTAGAAATAGAAGGAATATTAGAAGTCACTTACTCACATTCCCTCATTTTTATACCTGGAAAATGTAGCTACAGAGAAGGTAGATAACTTGTACAAGGATACAAAGATGGTAAGTCAAAGATCTGGCATTTGAACTCAGATCTTGTAATTCCAAGTTTGGAACTCTTTTTATGGTTGTATACTGCTTCCCATACCTATCTACTCACTTAGCTACTAACCCACTAGGCTGGATTGGTTTGGAGTATGGCTCAAGTGATAATGGATTATGTATCTTTTCCCCCCACATTTTTTGTTCAAGTGTTTTTCTTATAAATAATGTGTTGTTAGATTCTGTTTCTAATCCATTCTACCACACTCTTCCATTTTATGTGTGAGTCCATCTCATTAACATTCACAGTTATGATTGTGAATTGTGAATTTTCCTTCATCCTATTTTCTTATACTTTTTCTTCTCATTAATCTGCCTCCCTCTTATTCTACTCTTCCATTTCCTTAACCCATTTTCCTCCTGTTTTCCTGTTGAATGAAATGTATTTTTATGCCCAACTCTGTGTACATAGGTATCATTTCTTTCTCTGACTAGTTCAGATGAGAGTAAAGTTCACAAGTGTCACTCTTTCCTGTTTGTTGTATAGCTTCTACTTGTGTTCCCCATTTATGAGATAATTTTCTCCATTCTTCCTCTCCTCGCCCCATCCCCAGTCTCCCATGAATCCCCCTCTCCTCCCTTTCCATTCTTTTTTTTTAAGACCATTGAAGTGTAACAATCATTCCTAGACCATCTGTCTAATTAGACTCCCTGAATGACTCTTGATGATAAGAGTTCTGAGAGGATACCACATAGCAACTTACCAAACAAGAATGCAAAATTTTAACCCTGTTGAGTCATTCCCCCTTATCTCTTTATGTTTCTTTTGACTTTTTTATGTATCAAAATTTCTACCCTGCTCTAGTCTTTTCATCATTGTAAGTTCTTCATTTTTAAAAAAAATCTATTTTCCTCTCTATTTTTGCTGAGTAAGCTGTACTTGGTTGCTAGTCTAGATATTTTGCCATCTGGAATGTTGTATTCCAAGCCCTTTGCTTCATTATAGTGGTAGCTGCTAAAGCTTATGTGAACCTGACTCTAATTCATTAGTCATTGAATTCTTTCTTTCTGACTGTTTGTAATATTTTTCCTTTGATCCAGGAGCTCTGCATTTTGGCTATCATGTTCCTGCAGATTTTCATTTTGATATTTCTTTCAAGAGCTGACTAATGGATCTTTCAATTTCTGCTTTTCTCTGTGGTTCTAAGAGATCTAGGCAGTTTTCTTCTTTTTCAAACCCTTACCTTCTGTTACAGAATTGATA
Organism: Gracilinanus agilis; assembly: GCF_016433145.1. Lineage (NCBI taxonomy): Eukaryota > Metazoa > Chordata > Mammalia > Didelphimorphia > Didelphidae > Gracilinanus > Gracilinanus agilis. The sequence goes on along the minus strand of NC_058131.1, from coordinate 231,785,456 downwards.
CTAAGTATGAGTTCAAAGGCAAAAGACTAGTAAGTCCTAGGCAACTGAGGTTGAGTGGCTTGCCCAGGGTCACACAGCTAGGAAATGTCTGAGGGCTAGGTCCAGAACCTCCCAGCTCCAGCTGGCTCTCTAGCCAATGAGCCATCTTAGCTGCCCCACATGTATTTTTTAAATATTTTTTTTTACAATGAAAATTCACCTTCTCCCCCTCTCATCTCTCTACTGTCTCATTAAAAAAGCAAGAAAAAGAAAATCTGTTACCACCACCTATAGAGAACAATATGTTATCCATATATATATGTTTATATAACATATAGAAGTTTCTATAGGGGGGTGTGTGTGTGTGTGTGTGTGTGTGTGTGTGTGCATGTCTGCACTCTAAATCTGTTTCTTCTTTAGCAGTAGGTAGATAGCCTGTGTGAAAATGGATCATCTGGAATTGTGATTAATTATTGTGTTAAGCAGAGTTCCTATGACTTTTGAAGTTGATTGTCTTTACAGATTGCTATTATATGTCCTTTCCCTCTTTTTAAAAACCCTTTTGAAGTATAGATCTAGTATTGGTATCATTGGATCCAAGGATATATATATAGTTTAATAGTTTTTGGACAGAGTTCCAAATTATTTTCCAGAATGGCTGGATCAATTCACACAGTGCATTCATCTGCTTGTTTTCCCACGGCTCCTACCATGTTTGTCATTGTTCTTTTTTGTCACCTTTGCAAATCTGATCATTCTACATAATTTGGAGATTCTAAGTATTTCGCATTTATTAAAAACATTCTTGAATTTTTATGGATCAATGAGATGTTTAGACAATTTGGTCAACGGATCTATTCATAATAATGATGCAATTGCAGTAAAGTTGTTAGAGGCATCTAAGTGGAACAACGGATAGAGTGCCATGTCTGGAGTCAGGAGGACCAGAGTTTAAATGTGACCTCAGACACATCTTAGCTGTGTGACCTTGGGCAAGCCACTTAATCTCGTTTGCCTTACCCATGTCCTTCCATCTTACACAGAAAACAAGGTTTCAAAAAATAGTCATTTGTTGATTTCTCAAGGCTATTTTGGAGTAATAGTTACTGTGTCTTCTGTAGCAACTCCTAGGCTCAAATGCATTGCTTCCTCCTCTTCTTGTCCTCATTATCAGTAAATCCAAAGGACAGACTTTATTCTTTGTACCAATGTAATATTTCCAATTCATGCAACTGGTGAAGATTAGCATTTTGAACACAATATTTGTAATATTTGTATTCTTTTAAAAATGTTAAAAAAGAAAGAACACTGGACTACACTGTGTTCCTTTGAGAAATTATGTAACATCCCTCTCTTATCCCATCTTTATAAAGGAGATAATAATAGTTGCCCTTCTTACTTCATGGACTGCTAGTAGCTTCTCCACCTCCCAAATCACCTTGTATCCACTATATTTTATGTGGCCTAGTGGATCATAATTAAGAACTCAGATCCAGGAACACCTGGCCTCAGAGCCATTCTGATACAGTGGCTGTGTAACTAGACAAGACACTTTACTTCAGTTTTGTTCACAATGTATGCATGTGTTATCTTTCATGTCTAAAGAAGGGCTGTTTTAATTTTTGTTTTTGTATCCCTAATGTTAGCCCTAATGTTTGGCACATTGTAGGTGTTTTAAAAAAAAAACAACAAACAAACCCCTTACTTTGTGTCCTAGTAACATCTTTAAGACAGAAGGGCAAGGACTAGGCAGATGGGGTTAAATGAATTGGCCAGGGTCACACAGTGAGGAAATGTCTGAGGTCATATTTGAACCCAAGTCCTCTAAACTCTGGGCCTGGCTCCTTATCCGCTGAGCCACCTAAGTGTCCCACATGGTAGGTGCTTTTATAAATACTTATGCTAAATCATTGATCAAATATGTTCAAGTGCATTGAAAATTTTGATGTGCTACAGAATAATACTCCAAGGTATAATGATGCCCTGGAATATTGTTATACCAACATCCTCTATCATGAGACAAGATATTTATTATCAGAAGGACCATACAGTCTTGTGTGTGACGTGAAAACTGATGTCAATATACCAAAGCTTCAGTGGATTTACCCTATATTCATATAAAATCCTGTTACAATAAAATCTAAATGACTTTCTGAGTTATTCTGTGTTTTTGTGGCTGGTACTTGGATCTTTAATTGTATTGAGTATTTGGGGGTTAAAGGGGTAATATAATACAGTAGAAAGCACGTTGGGGTTGGAGCCAATAAATCTGGGCTCTGCAAGTCACATTTGTGACCTTGGGCAAGTCAATTAGGGCCTCTGGGCCTTAGTTCTTTATTGGTAAAATGAGGGGGCTGAATAAAATGGCTTCCAAAGTCCCTTTAAATGTATCAGCTATGGTCTGGATCCCAGTTTTAATGATATTTATTTTAACGGGATTTGATCTGCAATATTTTTTTCCATTGGGTTGGTATCACCAATCTATTTGTATTTGCAAGTGTTCAGTGGTACCATTATATTATCGTTTTTAGCACTGTTATTGTGTCATTTTTCATCTTTGTAACTTCTTTGCTTAATCAGTTTGGTGAATTGAAATGAATTAAATTATGGGTATTCCCTATTAGGGGACAGTAGCATTAACTCTCTCTTACCTAAGGAAGACCAAAGGTCATCAGATGCTGAGCAAGAGGTCAAGGTAGAAAAGTTAAGAAGAGGGAGCAAAGATTTAGTTTTAATAAGGGTATCTTGAATCAGCTAAATTCTTCTGCTAAAGGACTTGAGGAAGGCTTCTGTTTACTTTCTTTTGATTGGAGGATTTGGTTCACCTGCTCCTGCTAATATAAGTTCTCTCCTTCATGGCTCTTCTGTTCAGAAGTTCCAGCGTGAGTTGAGCACCAAGTGGGTGCTGAACACAGTGAGCACTGGGGCCCATGTTCTTCGTGGGAAGATCCTTTATAACCATATGTTGGACCTACGACTGCGCAACTCCAAGCTCTTCTGGCGGGGTTTGGCCATGCTGCAGGTGAGGATGAGACTGGACATACTATGAGAGTGGATATTAGAAGGCATTTTTTTAAACCTTTACCTTCCATTTTGGAGTCAATACTATCTACTGGTTCCAAGGCAGAAGAGCAGTAAGAACTAGGCAATGGGGGTTAAATGATTTATGTAGGGTTACACAGCTAAGAAGTGTCTGAGGTCAGATTTAAACCCAGGACGTCCCATCTCTAGGCTTGACTCTCAATCCCTTGAGCCATCCAGCTGCCCCAGAAGGCATTCTTTATGAGCATAAAAGGTGCTTGGGTATAAGGCTGCCTTCCTACATCTTATCTGGTTTCTGCCTTTCACCTGCCCCCTCTTTACCATATATAGACTATTGGGAAAATATTAACGTGTGTGTGCATGCGTGTGTTCGTACATGTATTAGGAAGTTAAAGAAAACAATCATTCAAAGAATGTTTGTTGATGGAAATTTTTTTGCTCAAAAGGAGAAAACAAGGAACCATGGGTAGAATTTCTAAAGAGGTGAATTTGAATTTGAAAATTTTGAATTTGAAAAACTTCTTAGCTATTAGAAAGAACTATCTGATGTGGAATGAATTGTCTTGGAAGGTGGTGGGTACCCAGTCACTGGATTCTCTAAATAAAGACTGAATGAACAAGTTAAGTCAACAATCTTTCATTTTTGAATCATTTTTAAAAAAATTAATCTTCAGTTCCGAATTCCCTCTTTCTCTTTCTCCCTTACCCAACCATTGAGAAGGCGAGAAACGCAATATCCATTACACATGTAAAATCATACAAAATGTATTTCCACTTTAGCTGTGTTGGGGCAGTGTGTGTATGGGGAGGCAAGAAAAACAAAGCAATTGAAAAAAAATGCTTCAGTCTCCACTCAGACTTTGCCAGCTCTCTCTGGAGGCAAATAGCAGTGCTATTTTGTGTTAAGTGCTATTATTGTGCTAAGTCCTAGATAATAATAACTGTCACTTATGTAGCCCTTTAAAATTTGCAAAGCATTTTACAAATGTTATCTAATTTTATTCTCACCACAACCCTGGGAGATAGGCTATTATTATCCCTATTTTGCAGATGAGGAAACTAAGGCAGAAGTTAAGTGACTCACCTAGGGTCACATAGTTGCATTTTAATTCAGGTCCTTCTGACTTCAAGTCCAAAACTCTACCTACTCTTCCACCTAGCTGCCCTTTGGGGTATATTTTGAAGAGAAGATTCTTTTTCAATTGTAAGTTGGCCTATATAGCCTATAAAGTACCTTATAGCTCTATGACTACTCACCAAATTCCTGACTTAGTTCTGTATCCTATAGTGTATACAATGGAAGTAGAGGGTATATTTCTGTGTCTTCAGAGACTGGGCTATTTAAATGGAGAGACAGATTTAAAATACATGAATCAATGGACAAATAATTGTTTATTGGTGTCGTATTAACTAAATTAATAGTGGTTCAGAGAGAAAGGGATCAGCTTGGATTAGACTAGAGGCTCTGTAAAAGGTAAGACAAATTGGTGTTAGAAGAGTAAGTATGATTTTAATTTGGATCAAATGAAGGCATTCCTGAATTAGGGTCACTGAACAAAGGCCTGGAAGAAGGAATGAGCATGATAGTATGTGGGAAATTATAACCAGAACAGGGGGGTGTATATTAGAGGGCAGTGGGGAACATGATTATTTGACATACTCATAGGAAATTAAAAGTATATACTTCAACAAAGAGGCAAAATTGTCCCTATGTGTACATTGACAGAATGATATACTTAGGAAACCCCAGAGGGTAGGAGAGAATAAGGGTTGTTAAGTTTTAAGTGGTGGGGACATATGATAGAAAGTTTTGGAAATGAGTGAAGTTTGGACTTGATTTGGCCAGAAATAGGGAGCCACAGTATTTCTTGAGTAAGAGAATAATGATAACAATAGTGGAAGTTAGGTAATAGTGTTCAGAGATAGATGGAGAGAAAAGGTATTGGAAGAAGTAAGATCAGTTAAGAGGCTTCACTGATAAGGCCTCACTGATAAGGGTCTGGTCCATAGTAGTGGTTTTGGGAATGGATAATAAAAAGTTGAATCCAAGAGGTATTTCGATGAAAGGAAAGACCACATTTAATGACAAGTCAGTTTGGAGAATAGAATGTAAGCTCTGTGAGGGTGTGCTTAGACTATTTCACTTTTGTTTTTGTAACTCCAGCACTTTTCACAGAGTTTGTCCCACAATAGGTGCTTAATAAATGTTCCTGGATAGCATGATAAAGTAGAAGAGTTAAAGAACTTAAGAGTTTTTAACCCGGGGTTGGAAAAAATGCACACCTAATAGAGATGGTATAGTTGGGAGGGGATGTCAGTTCACAAAGGTGAATTCAGTTTTATACATCTTGAGGAGATAGCGGGACATTCCTCTGGGAAGTTCTGTTAGGCAAATTGAAAAAGTGAGGCACAGATATAAGGATTGGAGAGAATTTTAGAGTTGTCTACAAAGAAGTGATATTTTAATGTAGAAGTAGACCTCATGGGAATGACCAAGGAAAGAAAAATATAGAGACATCCATAAAGGATACTCATAGACAAAAAGGATAGGAAATAATGGGGATCATGTTCCTTGACACAGGTAAGGCAGGAATGTAAAGATGGAAGAGACACCTAGACTAGGGATTGATAATTTTTATTCTACTAAGTAATACTCCTAGTTGTCTAATATGTGTAACTGAAAGACCTTTAAGACAAAATTAATGGAGAAGAAGAAAAGGAGGAAAAAAATACAGGAAAAATAAAAGGTAAGGAGAAGAGACTGAAAGGCAAAGAAAGAGAGAGAGAGAGAGAGAGAGAGAGAGAGAGAGAGAGAGAGAGAGAGAGAGAGATGCATATGATTGTGAATAGTAGAAATGCATCAGAAGTTGCCTCAGGTCCACTCATTGGCACTTGAGCCATAACAACACTTAACCCTGTCCTAGACCTTGACCAAAAATTTTTTACTTTATCTTTGAGAGATTTTAGAATTTGCATTAGTAGGAAACATTTCTGAATGGGGTAACTCCCCCTTGTCTAATAAGCTCCCAGTTGGTGATGTTCAATGTAGATAAACAGCATTATTATTTTTTTTAAAACCCTTATCTTCTGCCTTGGAATCATTACTATTTATTGGTTCTAAGGTAGAAGTGCAGTCAAGACTAGGCAATGGGGTTAAGTGACTTGCCCAGGTCACACAGTTAGGAAGTTTCTGAGGCTAGATTTGAACCTAGGACTTCNAGAGAGAGAGAGAGAGAGAAAGAGAGAGAGAGAGAGAGAGAGAGAAAGAGAGAGAGAGAGAGAGAGAGATGCATATGATTGTGAATAGTAGAAATGCATCAGAAGTTGCCTCAGGTCCACTCATTGGCACTTGAGCCATAACAACACTTAACCCTGTCCTAGACCTTGACCAAAAATTTTTTACTTTATCTTTGAGAGATTTTAGAATTTGCATTAGTAGGAAACATTTCTGAATGGGGTAACTCCCCCTTGTCTAACAAGCTCCCAGTTGGTGATGTTCAATGTAGATAAACAGCATTATTATTTTTTTTAAAACCCTTATCTTCTGCCTTGGAATCATTACTATTTATTGGTTCTAAGGTAGAAGTGCAGTCAAGACTAGGCAATGGGGTTAAGTGACTTGCCCAGGTCACACAGTTAAGAAGTTTCTGAGGCTAGATTTGAACCTAGGACTTCCTGTCTCTAGGCCTGCCTCTTAATGCACTGAGCATCCATCTGCCCTGATATGCAGTATTGATTATGAGAAGTTCCTAGATGATGTAAGATTCAGAAACTTATTGATAGGAAAGCGCCAACAAGAGCCATGGTTACCATATAATCTTTTTTAATAAGCAAATGACTGTCTGTTGGTGAATGAGAAGTAATGGGGCAGACAGACATCCTTTAAAAAAATCTTATAAATTATAATCAAATTGTTAATATTTATGAGGAATCATAGGATGACCAAGTGCTTTTTGCATATTACCTTATTTGATCTTAGGGGTAAAGCATGGCACTTAGTTATTTTTGTAATATGAAAGCCCATATGTGAATGTTTTTTACTGGTTTGAATCCACTATTTTAAGTCACTGTTTAATCCTACCTTTGACTGCATGGGGGTAAATAGAATATATGCTTCAGTTCCCTCTAAGAGAGGGACTTCATTAATGAAGACTTCTAGAATCTCAGCCTAATTCTCTAGTCACTTTTATCTTCCCAACTTCCCTTCTTGGCTCCTCTGATTTCCCTTCCCAACTCTAATATTTCTTCATTTCTTCTCCAGAGGTTTTCAGGACAGCCCAAGGCTCAATGCATTAATAGCCTTCTCAAGGCCATCCATTTTCCTCAAGAAGTGTCAGAGGAGATCCAGGCAGCTCCTATTTCCCACCACATTCAGGTTGCACATGAGAAGGAACAGGTATCATATTTTTCTACTTTTCCCTAGTACCCTTCTGTCCCTAATTTGCTTTATCCCTATTATAATAGAGGATTGATTAGGGAACCATTAGTCAATTTGGTGAGGCCCTCAATGAACTTGTTATGGTCTTGACTTTTGCTAGATGGATGCCTCCCTTAGAAGTACACATGGCCCCAACCTCTTACTGAAAGAACATAAGAAACTCTTTTGATCAATTCTCAAAAAAGGGGGCTGCCTTCAAGGTGTCTGGTGATCGTAAGCATGTTTGTGTGTGTGTGTGTAAATAGATTTGTCTTTTTCTGAAATCTGTAAGACAGAGTTGTGAAATGGCTCCCCCCCTTTTCTTTTCTTTCTGTGTGCTTTTCTGTGGACTTCCAGACCAAAGAGCAACAAAGGAGAAGGGGGAGAAAGGAATTTTCATTTTTCTTTTCTCCTGTTCTTCCCAGGAGTGGAAAATATCATAGGAGAAACACATGGCAAATGGCTGATGTTTGCCCAGGCAAGCTTGTGAAGAGTGCCTTGCTGCCTTCTGCCTTTCTGTTTATTTTTTGGAGGACAAGTCAGAAACTATAGTTCCTGAAAATGGACTTTTCATTCAAGTGACCATTTTTGGTTGCTGGAGGGAAAAAAGACAGATCACTTCTCACCCTGCCCTGCTCCACCTCCCTTTACTATGCTCTGTGTATGCCTTGGCTGTCCAAGGGAATGAGACTGCAAAAGGAAAAGAGAAGGGGGAGAATTATTTTATTTGCTTTATTATAAGCTTGCTCCTACAAGGAAAGGCAAGAGGTCACCCGTCCCCTCCCCACCCTGAGTTGTTTAGCCTTCTTGGAGGCAGCTCCATTGACTAGGGAACTAATCAGAAGAGTTCTCAGCATGGGATTACTCACATATTTGGACCTCCATAGAAAGGTACTATTTTCATAAAGGTCCATGTCCTGTAATCTCCTCAGGTTGTTTGGGGCTCACACCAAATTGATCAGTTGATCTCCTAATCAAACTCCTGTTAAGTCAGTTTTTATTATTTCTCGGGTCTGGTTGCTACTAACAGCATCATTTTGCTTCCCAAGCCACTGTTCCCAATCCCATCATTATACTCTGGTTTCTGATCCTCCTGTGAACCCTTGAACTCAATCTTCTCAGACCTCAGACTTTTGCTTCTCTTTTCCATAGGTGATCCCCATTGCACTACTGACTCTCCTATTTCGATGTTCCATCCCAGAAGCGAAAGCCCACCTTTCTGCTTCCCCCTCTGTTTGTGAGACCATTAGGAATGTCCTTCTCCGACTTGGTCGGAAGCGCAGTGCTGACTCAATCGATACTCTCAAGATGACCATTGGATAGCTCGGCAGATGGGAAGGGAACTCAGTTTGTGGAGAGGGGACCATCACACAAAGAGGAGGGAAAAAGAGCAAAATACTTCAAAGCTTAGGGCCCCCCTGGTTGGGGGAGAGGAAGATACTTCCAGGAGGTATGTCCCATTCCAGATTTTGGAGAAATATCTGTTCTGCTGCTTCCCTTGATTTCCTCTTCTGAAAAAATGTGGTAATTAGGCTAGACAATCTCTAATATTTACCTTTCAGCTTTTCAATTCTGTGATGCTATGAATGGGAAATTCCTGACCACATAATATGTATCTCTGATCGTTGCAGTCTATTCTTGTTTCAGAAATAAAACTTTTGCTTTTTGTTTCATAAATTTTTCTCTGAGTATCCAGATGGGAGAATTGGATATAGGGAAGAGGGGTAGCAAGTGTTGGTCTTAGAAATTATGGCACCCAGGGACTTATCAAGGTACATTGGCCTTCTTTAAGTAAGGAAATTCCTGTCTATGCTACCTACAGGTTTAACTTTTTGTTTCCTAGATGTATAGTGGATAGAGTCTGGACTTTGAGTCAGATAGACCAGAGTTCAAATACTGCCTTAGGCACTTAATACATGTTTGATCCTATCTTTTTCCCCTCTCTTAGGTCCACTTTTTCTATCTGGAAAAATCAATGCCTATAATAATCTCTTGGGAAGATCAAATGACAATAAGCACAAAGTACTTTGTAAACCTTCAGGTACTATATAAATATTAGCTCATTATTATTATTATTCCTTTTTTAAAGGAGAACAATCCACTCAGGCCCATTTACTTAGACTCAACCCTCCCTCCTACCTGACCCTAAACACAGATATTAAACAATGATAACTAACTGCAAATTACAAGATGTTCAACAATCAACATTTTGTGTTAGTAGAACTAAGAGACACAAAAATGGAATCAAACCAATATCTTAAATCCGACTGGTTATCCTCTTGGAGCTTAAAGCTACTATTAGACTTAAACAATTGATATACATTATATACAGAAGTGTTTTTGTTAGGATTTGAAGTAGCATAACAACAATGAGTAGCAAGTTGGCACAGTGTATATAAGACACTGGGCCTGGAGTCAGAAAGACCTGAGTTCAAACTTGACCCCAGACACTTTGTGTGACTCTGGGCAACTCACTCAATCCTGTTTACCCAAGTTTCCTTATCTGTAAAATGGCTAAATCATTCTAGTATCTTTGCCAAGAAAACCTCAAATGGGATCACCAAAAATCAGAGACCACTGAAATGAATGAATGATAATAAAGCATTACAAGTGCTATATTCTCTACTCTTAGAACCATCATTAGTATAGATGTTATGCTTTGACTTTCTTTCCTAGAATGAGATTGACTACATCTCTTCCTCAGGGTTCTTGGGTACCCTGAGGGGTTGGGGTATCTCTTCTCTACTGCCATTGTCTCCAGACCCTACCAGCTATGTTCCCTCCATTGATAGAGGCTAGTGACCAGCTCCCAGTTCCATTTAACCACTTAACACTAATTAGCCTTCATAAACTCCATCTACTTTAAAAGACAGAGCAACAACCAAGTCAAAATATTTTCCCCTACACCTTGGGGAACAACTCTCCTTTTACATCCATCGCCTTGGTCCATGCCAGGAATGGGGTAGTAGGTTCACTCTTAACTTAGGTCCTACTGGTACCACCAAATGATCCATAGCACTTGTCTCCACTATCTGTACTGGGGCCCCAAAGGTCACTCCTGAAGAAGTCTCCTCTCTCCTTGGGGCATCCATGCTGTACTGGCTACAAACTAAGACTCAGAAATGCTGGGATGCTCACATGTCCTTCTGATGTTTCAGAACACAAAAAGCCTGAGGCTCCACTTATATGTAATTTTTTTGTTTCTTTTATATGAAAATGTCCCTATGTAAATATTTGTCAGGTTCATAATAATAAAAATTAAAACAAAAGTTCTTCTGAGTGTGATAGTGAAACATGTGATGATTTTCCTCTATGATGGCCCTAAACCTTTTAAACAAAATCTTCCACTTCTCCTCTCTTGCCTATGATGAAGTGTCACTTTACTAAGGCTGACCTCACTTCTTGTAACCTTGGTCTCATTCCCTCCTATATTTCTTCATTCTCCATCTCTTTCAGTTGTACTGGAGACTTTATTGTCATAGCAAAAACAGAATACAATGGCTGAGACCAAAAGGGAAAAAAACCTCTTTTTATGACACAAATATGATATTGATTACTGTAATATAGAGGATGGCAGCATGGAATTCCTGCAAAATACAGGGTCAAGCCTCACCCAGAATTCCAGGGGACCCGGGTGAGGCTTGACCCTGTATTTTGCAGGAATTCCATGCTGCCATCCTCTACATTACAATAACTAAACCAGAAAGAAGTAAAACAGAGAAAGAAAACTATAAACCAATCTCCCTCAAGAATATTGATAGAAATTTTTAAATAAAATGCTAGCAAAGAGATTACATTCTATCACAAGAATTATTCACTAGAATATTCTATTCAATAGAAATAATTAACTTTAGCAAAGTCACAGGATACAAAACAAACTCACATCAATATTTCAATTTACGACCAACAAAATCCAACAGCAAGAGATAGAAAAGTAAATTACATTAAAAATAACTGAAGCCAATATAAAATACCTGGGGTATATAACATACCTGGGGGAGGAGGGGATAGAGGGAATGGGGGAATGGGACTGCGGGACTGGGTGGGCCTGGGGGGAGAGTGCTTGGTCTGGAGATGGGAGGGTCGGATTGGGGGCGAGGCGGAAGGACGGTCGAAAATTAAAAACCTAATTAAAATTATTGCATGTAAATATTTAAACCATAGCATCCTTCTGACTATTCTTATCAAAGAAAATATTTTTTCCTAAAACATGATATTTAAAAATGCTTTATACACTTAATAAACGGTCGGACTGGGGGTGGGTGGGTCAGGCTGGGGTTGGGAAAGTAGGGCGGAAGCATGGTGGGATAGAGGGGCTAGGGGATGGGACGGGTAGGACAGAGGCAGGATGGTGTGGAGGAGGGACTGGGGGGTGGGACGGTGGGTCGGAGGGAAGGTAGGATGGAGGGACGGCAGAAGGGAGGCAGGGCTGCAGGGGTGGGGGGCGTGTGGGGGCCCACGGGAATTGGGGAGAACGAAAGGCACAAACAAGGGGGTAAATGCTTAGGCTGACAAACACATAGCATGACACCGAACATCCCTCTTTGCCCGTTTTCATTCTAGTGCCTCTATTCCAACATCCTCAGCACTGCCCTGCCTACTTCTGTCACTACCAAACTCATTTTCCTTCCTGGAACTCAGGTACATATATATATCTGGATCCAGGCCATAATAGATTTTTCAAATTCAAGCTTGCTTGCCTAAACCCTAAACCGTAAACTAAAAGCAAAGCTTTAAAAAATTCCAATTGAAGTAAACTATCTCTTCCTTCCTGCCCTGGCTACTTGAAACCTGACTTCTTAGACTTTCATTCTTTTAGTTCACGGCACAAACAGATACACACAAACAAAAACCAAACAAACAAACAAGTTGTTCAAAATTGTGAGCTAATTTATTAAAAGGGGCTCCCCTGCTTCTCAAGACTTTTCTTGAGAACTAAATCTCCCAGAGAGATTTCCACATGGCCCTACTCACTCCACTTAGGGGATTCAGGATACCCTGGCCACTTCTAGTTTCTGGATGGCTTCCCCACTTCTCAAGAACCTATTTTTTTCTTAAAAAACAACAATAACAACAACAAAAACAACCTAAGTCTAACATAGACACTTCAACATAGAACTCCAATACATGCAGCTATTTACTCAAATAAACTCCATCCAACTCTCTCAGTCTAGGTTACTCAACTCCAGTATTATCAATGAATCAACTCTAGAATTCTCAATGCTTACAAATTTAGCATTTAACACACATACAGGTAACATCAAGACATAAAGACCTTACAAAACAATTAATTTAATATGCACACACAAAAGCCAGACATTTAACATATGTATGTTAACACACAAGACACAATTCTTACCCACAGAATATATCATCAGGAATAGGGATGAACTTCCTCTACCTTTTACTCATCAGAAAAGAAATCACAGTGGAAGAAAAGCCCCCATGTGGGTCCAGTTTTAGAGTGAAACTATTATGGTAAGCAAAAGGAAGATTCAGTAATCCCATTGTGGTCAGCCATAACTGTTATGATTAAAATGATCTTGAGAGACTGATTTTTTGGTAAGAATAGAAATTTATTGATTATATAAGGTTTATATATCATAACCAATAAAGTAATATTGGCCTCCGTGTTGTTTCTCATGACTAACAACAATTTGTGCAGGTAGACTGATAAATAGATTTTTAGGAACTCTCAATTCAGCCTCCTCCCTTGACCATGCCAAAACATCTTTAATTGGTGATACCTAATTAAGAAGTGGTTCATCAGAGTCTTCCACAGGAAAAGAACTTTTCTCCTTCATTTATTAATCAAATTCTGTTAAAAATGAAGACATACTTTGGAATTCCTAAGGACAAAGAAAATGCAAAAATCTGCAGAGTATATCCTATCTCTGACCCAGATGCCAGATACAGGAATACACAGTAGTTTTCTCTAATATACGGGAATTAATACGATATTTGAAAAATAAATTCTCCCAGCATGATTTGATCTGCAATCAGACTCCAACAGTTCCTTCTTTGGCTATAGATAGCATTTTTCATCATGAGTCTCTTGATTGGTTATCTTGGAAATTTGCTTTACTGATAGTGGTTTAGCCCTTCACAGTTGATGATTATATATTTCTGTTACTGTATACATTGTTCTCCTGATTCTACTCACTTCTCTTTCCATCAGTGTATAGAAACCTTTCCAGGTTTTTCTGAACTCAATCTGTTTGTCATTTCTTATGGTGCAATAGTATTCTGTTACAACCATATGCCACAACTTCTCATCTATCCCTAACACAAAAAAAGCTGATAAAAATATTTGGGTACAGGGAGGTCTTTCTCCCTTATATCTGATCTCTTTGGGACATAGATCCAGTAGTGGCATGGCTGAGTCAAAAGATATGCATAGTTTTGTGGCCCTTTGAGCCTGGTTCCATATTGCTCTCCAGAATGGTTGTATCAGTTCACAGTTCCACTAACTGTATATTAGTATCTCAATTTTCCCAAATCTCCTCCAACATTGATAATTTTCCTTTTTGGTCATGTTAGTCAGTCTCTTTACCTAGAATTGAGAAGAACAAATGGGGAGGTCAATAATTGAGGCCTGTTTCTTGGGGCCACATAATCTCAACAGGGAGAAGACCCCAAGACCTCTTCTCTTAAAGCACTGTCTCTTACTGGAAACTCTCCTTAAAGGAATCAAAGCACTCTCTTCCTTCCTTCCTTCCTTCTTTCCTTCTTTCCTTCCTTCCTTCCTTCCCTCCTTCCTTCTCTTATTCCCTCCCTACTTTTTTCCATTAGGATGCTTGGCTTATCATTGAACTGAAATTTCCCTTCTCTGGTGCCAGTGCCAGGCACACTATTTATAGGCCAGTGTCTTTCAGATGAGACAGATAGTTTAGGACATGTTGAATATAAGATATCTATAGAACATTCAGTTCAAGATGACCAATAGGCAGCTGGAGATGTAAGAATGGAGGTCAAAAGAGAGATTAAGACAGATAGTGGGTCTGAGAATCATAAATACAGATAGGATAATTGTATCTATGTGAGCTGAGATCACCAAATGAAATAGTATATAGAGGGAAAAGAGAACAGGGTTCAGGACAGAGCTCTGGGGGTAACCAGTAATCATTCAGGATTCTGGAGGACTGATAACGAAGAATGCTACCCACTTCTTGACAGAGAGGTAATGGGTTAAATATGTAGAACAAGACACATTTTTGGACATGGACAATATGAACATTTGCATATTTGCCACCAGGTTTGTTTTTTTTTTCATTTTTCTAAGATGGAGAAGAGAGAAAAACGAATGTTTGACAATTAGAAAAAAATAAAATTTATCAAATAAACAAAAAAGAATCACAGATAAGACTAACAAAATAAAAAATTAAAAGGTAAAGTAAAAACATACTCAGAAAAAATTGTTAAAAGGAATTATCCGAACCTATTAAATACAGGTATATGCCAGCAAAGCTGAGCACTCAGAAGACATTATTTTTAAAAAATACTTAAATTAACAGAACACCAAAGAGAGACATTAAACAAACCATCTTCAGAAAAGGCGATTGAAAAAATTATAATTAAATTACAAAAGGAAAAATTATTTCCTGATCCAGATGGTTTTACAAGAGAATTGTATCAAACTTGAAAAAATTAACATATATGCTACTCAAATTATTCTGAAAAGATCAAATTGTTTGCCGTTTTTTGAAAGGGGGAGGGAAGGGAGAAAGTGAGGAAGGTGATTTGGATTTTATAATTTCAGAAAATGTATGCTGAAAATTGTTATATAATTTGGAAAATAAAGTATTTTTAATAAAACATAAAAAAATGCAACATTCAAAAAATATCCTGAAAAGTTGTAAAAGAAAACATTACATCAAATTCATTTTGTGAGACAAATATTGACTTGCTACCTAAACTAGAGAAAGACAAAGCAAAGAAAAAGAACTATAGGCCAATATTGCTGATGAATATCAATTTAATATATATAAATAAAATGTTGGCAAAACGATTACAGCAATGTATCCAAAAAGCTAATCACTATAATCAAATTGGAATTATACCAAGATGCAAGGATGGTTCAGCATTAGGAAAAACAATTCATATAATTAATCATATGAAAAACCAAACACCCCAAACCACATAGTTGTCTCAGTAGATGTAGAAAAATTGACAAAGTATAATACTTATTTATACTTAAAAAAAACCTGTAAAAAGTATAGCCATAGTGGGATTTAAAAATATGACAAAATATCTATCTAAAATCAAAAGATAGCATATATACAGTAGTTAAACACTAGTAGTTTTCTCATAGATATTGAAGTTAAAAAGAAGGCTCCTTCCCCCCCCCCCATTATTTGACATGATTCTAGTAATGCTAGCAATAGCAATAAAAAAAGAGAAAAAAATTAAATTATATTCTGCAATAAATTCCAAATGGACTTGAATATTAAGATCATACCATAAAAAGAAAATTACGATTCAGATCATAAACTTTCCACAACTATGGGTAGGATACACACACACACACACACACACACACACACACACACACACACACACACACACACATTTTAACCCTTACCTTCTCTTTTAGAATCAACACTAAATATTGGTTCCAAAACAGAAGAGCAGTAATTGGGGTTAAGTGAGTCATCCAGGCTTACACAGCTAGGAAGTGTCTGAATCCAAATTTGAACCCAAGACCTTAGTCTCCATGTCTGACTCAATCTACCTAGCCATTTAACTGCCCTTAGGGCATGTATTCTTTTTTTATTTTAAGTATTTATTTTTAAGTATTTTTCCAAGGTTACTTGATTTATGTTGTCTCCCTTCCCCTCTTTGCTTTCCCCTCTTGGAGCTGACAAGCAATTCCACTGGGTTATACATGTATTATCACTCAAAACCTATTTCCATATTATTCATTTTTGTAATAGAGTGATCTTTTAAAACCAAAACCCCAAGTCCTATACCCATATAAATAAGATAAATCATATGTTTTTCTTCTGCATTTCTACTCCCACAGTTCTTTCTCTGGATGTGGACAACATTTTTCTCATAAGCCCCTCAGGATTGTCCTGGATCATTGCATTGCTATTAGCAGCAAAATCTATTATATTTGATCACCCATAACATTTCAATTACTGTGTATAATGTTCTCCTGGTTCTGCTCATTTCACTCCGAATGAGTTCATGGAGGTCTTCCCAGTTTTTACAGAACTCAAGTAGTTTATCATTCCTTATAGCACAATAGTATTCCATCACCATCATATACCACAATTTGTTCAGTCATTCCCCAAACGAGGGACAAGCTCTCATTTTCCAATTCTTTGCCACCACAAAGAGCGTGGCTATAAATATTTTTGTATAAACATTTTCCCTTATTTTCTCTTTGGGGTACAAACCCAGCAGTGATATGGCTGGATCAAAGGGTAGGCATTCTTTTAAAGCCCTTTTGGGCATAATTCCAAATTGCCTTCCAGAATGGTTAGATCAATTCACAACTCCACCAGCAATGTATTAGTGTCCCAATTTTGCCATGTTCCTTTCAACATTTATTATTTTCCTTTACTGTCCTATTGGCCAATCTGCTAGGTGTGAGGTGATACTTCAGATTTGTTTTGATTTGCATTTCTCTAATATCAGGAGGGATTTAGAATACTTTTTCATATGATTATTGATCATTTTGATTTCTTCATATGAAAACTGTAAGATATATTCTTAACCAAAGGATAGAGATACTTATAAAAGATAAAAATAGATAATTCTGAGTACAATAAATTGAAAAACTTCTGCATAAACAAAATTAATGCATTTAGAATAAAAAGGAAAGCAGTTGAATGGGGAAGAATTTGTCAAATTTCTCAGATAAGGCTTTGGGATACAATTTAGGGAGACAATTATTTGGCTTTTAAAGTCTTTCACAGTTTGATTCCTTCCTATCTTTCCAGTTTTCTTATGTTTTATTCCCCTGTCCATGAACCTTGCAGTCAAGAGAAATTGATTTTCTTGTCTCATGTGACAATATTCCTACTTGATATCTTGTTCAGTTCTTTCCCCCATACCTGCAATGTCTCCCTCCTCACGTCTGAGGAGGTGCTTCCTTCCTCTGCTTCCTGACTTCACTGGCTTCCTTTGCTTAACTCAAATCTACAAGAAGCCTTTCCTCCTCCTTTCTCTGCTAGTGCCTTCCCCTGCAACTTTGTTCCATTTACTCTGTATGTATGTTTTATCTGAGTAGCTGTTGCATGTTTCTCCCTATCACAATGTTTACACTTTGAGGGCAGGTAATGTGTTTTTGCCCTCTGTATCCCCACAATGACTAGAGTATAGTCAGCATTTAATTAATGCTTGTTGACTGGCTAAGAAGTAAAGTGGTCAATTGTGAATTTTCTTTTTTTTTTTTTTTTTGGAAAGAGTATCTTTATTGAAAATCTTTCTTATGCTATAGCTAAGAAAACTTTCTTATGTAAACCCTTGAATAAATTACTAAATGTCTGATTTCATTCTAGTATTGAACTGAGCTCAGTCAGGCCCACCTTCTACATAATGTATTTTTTTCTGTTTAAACAATCAAAGTTGGGTATTCATTTTTTCATTGGAGACCCCTTATTTGGTAGTACTATTTTAAGTATATTAATTTGTCTAGATCAAAAGATCTTTCCCTAGGAAAATGTTTCCTTGGGTCATCTGTGGTATACCAAAAAAAAAAAAAAAGTAAGGTTTGCAATTATAGTGTTGTACACATATGATATGTAGGTGTCGATTTTTCCTGGGGGTTAGCAAAACTTTTTATCTTTTAGCTCTATCTTAAAATTTTAAAACCCTCACCTCCTGTCTTGGAATCAATAGCAAGTATTGGTTTCAAAGCAGAAGAGCAGTAAGGGCTAGGCAATTGAGGTTAAGTGATGAGCTTAGGGTCACACAGCTAAGAGGTGTCTGATGCCAGACTTGAACTTAGGTCCTCCCATCTCCAGGGCTGGCTCTATCCATTTTGCCACCTAGCTGCCTCTATCTCTATCTCAATTTACATATAGGATACAAAGAGGAAAGAAGGTCAAATTAACTGCAATAATTCACATTGATAAGAAGAATTCAATTCACACTACGGTGAAAAACGCCCTGAAACTATTCCTTTGAAAATTCAATTCATATAGTGTTGGAAAAAAAAACAAAAGAAAAAATTATCACTAATTTCTAGCTGCTCCAGTAAGATTGAATCTCAGCTTGCTTAGGAATATACATTTGCTGACACTGTTTGTTTGGCAGATTGGGCAACAAAATGGTTAGTTAGCTTTGTATAAATTAGAGTAAGAATCTGGTAGGTAAAGAACGTTTCTTCACTGACATCCCTATACAGATTTCAGAAGGTCTCTTACAACTTAAATGGAATACTGGCATCCAGAGGAAAGCAATCTCTTATTGCCAAACTCAGCTGGGAATTAATCATTCAGGAATATAGCATCCAAATTATTGAAGAAACAACCTCATATTATGTTTGGAATCAAATCTATCAAAGCCACTTTTATTTATGTATTTATAGGTTTCAAACTCAGAGTATTTTGGATAAGTATCTCCTAACTGGTGGGCAGGAGGATGATTCAATTTTACATGCCCACATAAGGGGCAGAAATGGTGAGAGTTTTGTAAGGAGAGACATAATTGACTCCTTCTTCAAGCAGGATACACTTGCAGTTCCAGACTTAATTTGGGGGAAGAAATCCTTGGGGAAAGAGAAAAGTCTTTGGGAAGTGGCAGTCATGTAATCAGCATATATCCCCGATTTTCAGCTAGCCTTCCCAGAGACTGTGGTAAATTTTGTTTTGAATGAGATCAAGATCTGTCTTTATTGAATAAGACCTCAATCCACTCTCATCTATAGAGCTCCTTCCTTCCTTCCTTCCTTCCTTCCTTCCTTCCTTCCTTCCTTCCTTCCTTCCTTCCTTCCTTCTTTCCTTCCTTCCTTCCT
>NC_058131.1:231566114-231765731 GCF_016433145.1 Gracilinanus agilis | reverse complement strand
TCTTTCTTTCTTTCTTTCTTTCTTTCTTTCTTTCTTTCTTTCTTTCTTTCTTTCTTTCTTTCTTTCTTTCTTTCTTTCTTTCTTTCTTTCTTTCCTTTCTTTTCCTTTCTTTTCCTTTCCTTTCCTTCCTTCTTTTTTTGTTTTTCTTCACCTTCTCTCTTAGATTCAATACTAAGTTTGGGTTCTAAGGCAAAAGAGTATTGGAATTAATTGACTTGTCCAGAGTCACACAGCTAAGAAGTATTCATCTGAGGCTTGAATTGAATCTTGGACTTCCCATCGTTAGGCCCAGCTCTCTGTCTGCTGAGCCACCCAGCTGCCACTATAGAACTCTTTCACTCACGTATTTTTTCTGATATATTTAACTCTATAGAGTGTTTCCAGTTTCTGTGTACTATCTGCTTAGATAACTGAGTTTACTCAGTATTCACTATTCGTACTGGTTTTTTGAGTGTTTGGTGGGTTTAATTTTGGGAATATGCTCCCATTTAAGAGATAGCAGCCAAGGGGACAGGTAGGTGGCTCAATGCATTGAAAGTCAGGCCTAAAGATGGGAAGTCCTAGGTGCAAATTTGGCCTCAGAAACTTCCTTACTGTGTGACCCTGGGCAAGTCACTTAATCTCCATTATTTACTACTCTTTGGCCTTGGAACCAATACACAGTATTGACAGACAGAAATTTTTAAAAAAAGGTTTAAAAAAAAAAGACGGTGGCTAGGGGAATAGCTTAAAACTCTAAAAATCATGCCCCTAGACCAGCATTATTTAGGGATTCAAAAAGACATAATTTTAGTCTTGTATTCCTTCTTAGAGGAGAACAGAGCAACTGATATCTTGGCTCCTATTTTCTTTTAAGAAGGAATCAAAGTCTTCTTTGGAGAGAAATGGGCCATATTCCAGAGATATTTCTCCATGTCTCTCAGTAAGCCATATATATTCATCCCATATGGACAGAAACAAAATACTCACCTTACCTATAAGCAATCTTCAAGGAGATTCTCAAGCTTGGCATTCTTAAGAACTCTGAGATGCTATAAAGATAAAACAGCTTATAAATCAAATTAATCCATGGGGTTACTTTTTGTCAAACACTTGCATGAGGAAATGTTACAGACAGAATATAATTAGTTACATTAGTTATATTTGAGGGACCTTCTGGATATTTAGAGAACAAGATATGGCACATCATCTCAAGTTGGATCCCTGGTTGCACAATTTTAATTGCTGTAACTTTAGAACAAACAGTGTTTGATTCTTGGATGAATAAGCTGCTCTCCTCCCACCTTCATCACATGTACAAACTTTAGCTGGTAATGTTTTAAAGCCTGCTCAAATTCACGTCTATGGATTTTTCAAACCACAGAATATACAGACATTATTATCTCTTAAAATCCACATGGTAGGGGCAGCTGGGTAGCTCAGTGGATTGAGAGCCAGGCCTAGAGACAGAAGGTCCTAGGTTCAAATCCGGCCTCAGACACTTCCCAGCTGTGTGACCCTGGGCAAGTCACTTGACCCCCATTGCCTACCCTTACCAATCTTCCACCTATAAGTCAATACACAGAAGTTAAGGGTTTAAAAAAAAAATCAAAAAAAAAATCCACATGGTAGAAATTGATAGAGAAGTGTTCTTTGTTTTAGTATAGCTCTTTCTATTTCAGTCTTTCTGGCCTTGTAAACATCTGTTACTTCTTTAGTAAAGACAAGTTAGATAGCTGTTCAAAAGATTATTAGAGACATTTAGTTATCCTTTTCAAAGACAATCCTAATTTAAATTTATTGTACAAAAAGAATGGGAGAGAAACACCTATAGAGACATAATGTAGACTGTGTTCTGTCAATAGAGCACAATCTGCAAAGTTTAGATCTGGAAACTGCTGCCTGAATTTGCACTGTTTTCCTGGGTCTAGTTTCTTTGAACACTGTGAAGAGTTTTGTTTCAGAACTATCATTCATGAAATATGTATAAGAGTCCAGGTATTTTCCTCTTTATGTGGGCACTAGTGAAAAAGTAAGTGGGTGGGCAGGAATAACTATATCTCTATATAAAACACCAGGTGGTGTTCTGAGCTCAAGCTCAGTTTCTATGTGCCCTTTGGTTCCTCTAACACGTGTCTAGAAAAGGACTACCTGTGTGGACTCCTGAGTCTCTTGGCCTTCCAGCTCAATTATTGTGTCTCAGACTCTGTAGTAGCAGGAACAGCTTGGCCTGGATTTTCCTGTAGATCCCAGCCTCCTACTGTCTTGGCCCAGGTTCTAGCTTATGTCATTGCCGAAAATACAAAGATCATCATAACATTTCATAACTTTATTTAAAAAATGGCTCAGTCCCCACCTTATTAAAAATGCTTATATCCACTTTTAACTTCATATGACCTAAAAGGGCTACACATTTCCCTTTTAACTTAAAGTACTGAATGGAATTGATATGACATTAAACTCCATAGCCACTCCAGTAAAGGTCTGGAATCTCCATTCCTCAGCAGTGGCAATTGCTTTCAGTAAGGTATGAATTGTCAACCTCTTTATGACCAAGGTTATAGATGCAGAGACCATTTGTAGAAGAAGACTATCCGGCACATTCCCAAGATCAAAGTCAGAAAGAGCAGAAAGGGACCAATCTTCTCTTGTCAGGGATGACAATTCCTTCCTTCTTCATTGCCATTTCAGTCCATAGCAACAGCCACTTCCTGGTTGATCAGCAGTTGAAATCTGGAGTTTGAAGGTTCCACCGCTAGTCACAGAAGTTTCCACTGAGATCTCTGATATCAGCCTTCATGTGGCTGCCAAGCTTAGGATCTTGATGAAATCTGCTGCAAGCTCACTTTCCTTGATGCATGCTTTAGTGTTCTCGGTATGACTCCCAGATTGAGGCAGCTGCAGCCTTATGGAAGTTTGAACACTGCCAGCTCTGACCTGAGGATTCCAGGAGTAAAATAGAGAGGTCACTAATTTAATCGGTAGGACAACACCCTCCTCCCCCCCACCTTTGCACCACATAGCAAACATAGCTCATGCTGCAACAGACTGGCATCAAATAAGTAGTTCTTTGCTCTTAAGAAGCGTCTAAATGGTGCAGTAGAGTGGAATTCTGGAAGGCAATTTGGAATTATGCCCAAAGGGCTTTAAAAGAATGCATGTTCTTTGATCCAGCAATACCATTACTAGGTTTGTACCCCAAAGAGATAAAATGTTTGCACAAAAATATTTATAGCTGCGCTTTTTGTGGTGGCCCAAAATTGGGAAATGAGGGGATGTCCCTCAATTGGGGAATGACTGAACAAATTGTGGTATATGATGGTGATGGAATACTATTGTGCTATAAGGAATGATGAACTGCTTAATTTCTATATGACCTGGAAAGACCTCCATGAACTGATTCAGAGTGAAATGAGCAGAACCAGGAGAACACTATATACAGAAACTTAAACAATCAAATGTGATAGACTTTGTTACTAGTAGCAATGCAATGATCCAGGACAATCCTGAGGGACTTGTGAGAAAGAATGCTATCCACAGCTAAAGAAAGAACTATGGGAATAGAAATACTGAAGAAAACACATGATTTATCACTTGGTTATATATTTTTCCATGGTTCCATGATTCACGTTTTCTCCCTCCCCTCTCCCAGAGTTGACAAGCAATTCTACTGGTTTGTACATGTTGTATTACTCAAAACCTATTTCCATATTTTTCATATTATAAATAGAACCATGGAAAAATATTCTAAAAAAATAATAATAATGTGGAAAAATAGATGGTGCAAATAGATAGAATGCTGGACTTATGCAAAATTAGAGTTTAAATCCTGCCTTGGATGTTCACTAGGGGTAAACCTATCATTTAACTTAGCCTTCAAGTCATATACCCTTGGCTTCGGTTTCCTCATTAGTAAGATAGGGATAAAAGTAACACCAATTTCACAGAGTTATAAGGATAAAATAAGATAACATAATGAAAGTGTTTTGCAAACCTTGAAGTACTATAGAAATTCTAGTTATTTTGATTAAATATACCTCTATACTATATTATACAGCCTTTTTGGCAATTCCATCTTAAAGAAAGTATCCATGATATAGAAGCATGAAGATTTTGTATAGCTTACAAGTCTTTAACCTCTCTCATTCTTTCCTCCTAACTCATGCTTTCTGATTTAGTTCTTACCATAGTCATTTATTTTATCCTTTGCAATGAAGTCATTGAGGATGAAGGTATATGCTAATTTAAGTTAGAGAGTCTTATCCAGTTCTTTATAAAATTTCTCTATTTCTTCATTCTCTGATGTCCATGTTGGAGCTTAAGGTGCATTTGGTGGTCTTTTTGCAAATATTTATCATGAACTTTGCAATAAGAGATGATCAAATTTCTCACAAAATTGTTTCTTGTTATTTTGGGGGCATATGTTAAAACCCATTTCACCAATTCTGTCTGTAAAATACAGGAGTTGGATTAGATGGCCTTTGAAGTCCCTTATAGTTCTAAATTCATAATCCTATGTAACGGGGGATTTCCCTATACTCTAAGCCAGTGATGGGCAAACTTTTTAAAGAGGGGGACCAAAGGAAAGGAAATGCTCATCCGTCAGTCTGTTTCTAAGGCAACTCTTTCCAAGTTTCATTGTATTGTATACTAATAATGTCGGGGCTGGATAGAACATTTCAGGGGCTGCATCTGGCCCACTGACCATAATTTGCCAATCACTGCTCTAAGCAGATATTGGCAAGCCCACAGTTACTCCTTTCATCTATCCTATCATCCTTTCTTTGTCTCTCCAAGGAGTATTTATGAGCTACTCTTTCATTTTGCTGGAACTTTTATTTCTCTTGGTTTACTTTATATATTGAGCATGTCAGTGTTTATATGAGCCAGATGTAATATGAATGCATGAATAAAGCATGTATTAAATGTTTATTACTTTCAAAGCACCATACTAAGCCCTGGAAATATAGATGGAACAACAAAGCACTCTCTGATCTCAAGGAACTCACATTCTAATTTTGTTGTATAGTCATTGCAGTCATGTCTAACTCTTAGTGAACCTATTTAGGGTTTTATGGGCAAAGATACTGGAATGATTTACCATTTTCTTCTCTAGCTCATTTTATATATGAGGAAACTGAGACAATAGGGTTAAGTGACTTGTCCAAGGTCACCTAGCTAGTAAGTGTCTGAGGCCAGATTTGAACTCGGGAAGATGAGTTTTTCTCATCCCAAGATTGACACTCTATCCACTGTACCACCTAACTGTCCCATTCATGTTCTAATGGGAGAAACTATATATATATATAAAATGTTTCAATTGCAAGTCAGATGGTAAGGTAAGACCAAGTCGTCTTTAGGGTGCAGTGCAAAGTAGATGGTAATGCATCTTCTTTAATGTCATTTTCATTGATAAAACCATATCTGTTTTTGATGGTAAGTCATCTGACAGTGTCAGGATCTTTGGTAGGTCTTTTCTGGATTTTTAGGAACTGTGGCTAATGAATAGGCAGGGTAAAGTACCTATAAAAAATAGTTGCCAGATCTTACCTCCATAATTATGACTCCCCTATACAAGAATTTAAAGGGCTGGGCTGAAACATGGCTGGTGTCCTGGGAAGAACTGCTATTCCTGTGGTTCTTGGGCTTACCTATCCAGTAATAGCAGTTGGTCAATAGTTGATATTGCTAGTGATATAGATGGAGGTCCCTTCTCAAGTAGGTTTGTTCCCCTTCATGGTGGCTACGAGGGACAAACTAGAAACAGAGCTTATGGGTAGTGTGATATACGGTACTATTCCTAGGGTTCTTCGGACCAGAGTCCTGAGCTATCTTAACATTATATCCATTTGATGTCCAATGGACAGAAATTTCACATATAGAGTACCAAGGGCCAAGCTAAAATTATAGATAGACTGAAAATTGTGATTCATAGCATATGAATCAGCCTCTTCTTTCACAAACACTCTGTCAAAGACACTGCAGAAGTAGTAGAAGATCACAGAGAACCAATTGGGCCATTTTTAATTCATCTGTTTCATGGGTTGTGGCAGCCAAAGAATCCACTGCCAAGTGGTCTGCTTGATACTGATGAACCTCTCTATGTCTAGCTGGTCCTTGGAAAACAAAATTGGTCTTTTTTTTTAAGGACTATATAATAGGAGCATCGTGGAGTCAATTTTTAGGAGCCAGCTACTGAGAGCTGATTGTTAAATTTTCAGTGTGTGTATTTCGCATTAGAAATAAGCAAATACAGCAAATCAGGGCTTGACTTATTGTTCAGTTGATTATCTAGACCAGTGATGGCCAAACTATGGCCCGCGGGCCAGATGAGGCCCTCTGAAATGTTCTATTTGGCCACTCAACATTATTCCTAATCTGACAAATACAATGAGTAGGATACAACACAATGAAACTTCAAAAGAGTTGCCTTAGAAACAGACTGACAGATGAGCATTTCCTTTCCTTTGGCCCCTTCTTTAAAAAGTTTGTCCATCACTGGTCTAGACTCAACAGAGTGATGGAGAAATGCCATGCATAGTTTCCCCAGAGAGTTGGTTTACCAATGCAGTTTTGGAGTATACTCCAGGAGCATTTCTAGCCTGGTAGAACTTGCCTATATTTACATTCTTCAGGAACCCAGAGTCTTCTCCATGTCACAGTGAGTGAGGCATTAGTGTAGAACTTTGTATGGGTTATTATTAGTTGAAGAATAATCCCAGTCCTGATAAGGCTTGGACTCTGTGGTTGGGCAGAGGAGACTTTTTTTTTTTTCTAAACCTTTGTCTTCCATCTTAGAATCAATACTGTGTATTGGCTCCAAGGCAGAAGAGTGTTAAGGGTAGGCAATGGGGGTCAAGTGACTTGCCCAGGGTCACACAACTGGGAAGTGTCTGAGGCCAGATTTGAACCTAGGACCTCCCCTGTCTCTAGGCCTGGTTCTCAATTCACTGAGCTACCAGCTGCCCCTGAGGAGACTTCGTTTTAAATGATGTTCAAGATAAATTAGGTGACTTTAATCTGGGTTTATCACTATTTTATAATGACTCCCTATTGCTGAATATTCTCTGCACACAATCCTATTAGATACCCACTATTATAATGATGAATTATAACCATAGATTTAATAGTAAATTAAAATCCCAGTTGTTGATTGTATAATTATGTATGAGAATCAGTAATCAGTAATCATACTGTGACTAAAACAACAACAAAAAAATCTTCTGAAATTCCCTGGTAAGATATCTTTGCCAAGGGAAGTTGCATGCATGCCTTCAGCAACCTGGAATGTGTCCAGAGATGCTCAAAGACTGGAAATTTACGACATCTCAGTTGGCTTTGAAACTATAGAGTGCCCTTGGCTTTTTACCATATATGTAACAGAGATGACGTAATTGGCTCCAAGATAAGAAAACTGTTCCTTCTTGAAGAAGGAAAGTTTTTAGAAGATGAAAACTTTGGTTTCCCTCCCACCCCCTGGGAAGTCCTGGGAAGAAGCATTCAGCTGACTCCACCCTTTCTGGGGAAGAGTATAATCTGACTCTTTTGGGTAGATTATAAAGGCTTGAGTGATTCAAATCAGCACCTTTGGCTGAGCTGGGGTGGGTCTAGACCCTAATATTTTGTAATTTACAGTTTTTACAATAAAATGTCAGTTCGAGCTCAGAAATTGCTTCCCCAATATTTAGTTCCAACAATTGATGACCCATATGGAACTGAAGTTCAAACTCCTTGTGCCTGTGCCCCTCCAAGTGAATCTCCTAGGGATAATCAGGGACCTGGAACAACTCTGGACTGGTACTCTAACCCAGTCAAATTCTCCTCATTGCTGCTTCCAAGATAACGTTAAAAACTGATTTTAGGAGATTTTTCTGTTGGGCCATCCTATTGCATATATTATGCTTTTTAAGAGGCCACCCGACTCTGGAATTTGTTAGAAGTATCATCTTTTAGTTAGATTTCAAGGGTCTTTTGTGAACATTTCAAGGATTGTATGTGTCCATTTCAAAAAGGCAATTTGTGACTATTTCAAGAGTCAATCTATGACCATTTCAAGGTCAGTCTATGACCAGTCTATGTGAATAGGGATATTTCTTTTTATTCCATGTGCTTGTGACAAAAGTTCCTAGACTGATTTATTTAATATGTGTTTGTGTGTGCTTGTGTGTGTGTGTGTGTATGTGTGTGTCTGTATTATAGAGGGCTAATTATTTGTGCAGGCATAGGTAAATGTATAACTCCCTTCTTGATTATTCTGTAGGTGTATGTTTAGGGTTAGAATTGTTCAAATTGTTCTGCCTTCATGTCTGTGAATGCCTATCTCTTAAGTGATTTGATTTAAAAAGACATTTCTGAAAATATGTATGTTTTTAAGTAAGCTAGCTAATTAGTTAAAGAATTGGATAAAGCCAAACAATAGAATTTGTAGAGACTACACTTAAGAATTATAATAGAGATATACCAGGCTTTATAGATAGCAGTATTCCAGCTTTTTCACTTGTGTGTCCTTCACCTTCTCCAGAATATAATCAGACAGGGGGACTTTTCCGTTTAAGAGAAAAAAATCATCCACAATGAGACCAGGTTTGTAAATATCCCTATCACCTTTTTTAGCCCCTTGGACTTAGCTACATGGAAAGAAAGACATCCTCAAATTAGATGAGAATCTTTATACAATTATTAACCAGTCCCAAACCATTTTTTTACAGATTTTAATCCTAACTGGGAAAATGTCATTGATAAGAATGTTGTTTTCTATTCTGACTGGGTTCTGTACTAGTTCATTTATCAAGAGAACCTTAGGTCATACCTTTACCCTCCATCTAAACAGCCTGGGATGGGGGGTTGAGTGGGGTAAGAGATATAAAAGAAATAAAAAAACTTTAATATTGCTTATATATATAAATGTATGTGTTATGTGTTCTCTCTCTCCCATCATCATATTGGCCACATTGAAATGGGACTGAGACAAAAGACAGATATTAAAATAATTGCAAACTAAGCATATGATTATTTGTTCATTGCACATTTCTAAATTATGCCTGTTTCAATATAATCAGTATAGATGTTAAAGGTGGATTATTCTAAATTGGTAGATTTGGATTGTTTTTGAAACTAATAAATCTTAATTCTGAATTGTGCTCTTTATGTTTAGAATTTGAAGCTTAGAAAATTTCAAGTTCTAGATATGGAAATCATAATTCAGAATTGGGAAGTTGCCTAAAGATGAGAGTTTTCTTTCCATCATACTTCACAGGGGTAAAGATATTACTATGATCCTGAAGACTCTGTTAAAAGTACTCTTATTTTTAAAACTTTTTATCCCTTGTAAAATTAAGATGCTGGGAGACCCTAAGAGGCAAAAATCTGACTTTATTGTGATAGAGAAATCACAGAAGGTCTACAGATTACTCAGCTGAATCTGAGATTCTGAATTGCAAAACACACATAATTTTATAGTTTCATGTCTGTCCCCAACCATCTCACCCTGCCCCCTGCAAAAGGTCTTCAAGAGACCATTTCCAGACCATTTCTGGACCTCCTGGTCTTCATGACCTTTAGATGACCTTCTGGTTTCTATAACTTCTCCCATAAATTGGTTTGGTACAAAATACATCATAAAATGGATTCACACACAGGATGAATATAGTAATTTATGATTAATATAACACCCACTGAAAATTACTACAATACACACACACTTTAAATTACAACTCAGATGTTATCCTGGGACCATATTCTTAATCTGGTTACATACAAAGATTTTTGTCTACATCTTTATTCTTACTACAAGTCACACAGTTATAAAGTATCAAACTAAAGACATTCAAGTTAATACAAATGAGGGGCTGCTTAATTAAATTTCCTTCTTACACTCTATAAATGAACACAATTATAAGGGAAGTAAATGTTGATTCTATCACATGAAATGGTTGAATTGAAGTGTTATAATAATAGTGACATAATTTTTCATGTGGTTTGTATGGAAGAATCTGATGGATAAAAACTCAAGTCTCTATGTCTGAAAGTTTAAACCAGTTTAGATAAGTTGGTGAACAGCAAAAAATTAATTGAAATATAAATTTTACAACTACAACATTTAAAAGGTTTTAAACTGTTAAGCATCATAAATGGTTTCCATAATGGCAAAGTAAAATAAAACTTGACTGATGTTTTACTTTGAAAGTTGCTTTCTAAATTGAATCTCTGCTTAGTAAAATAAACAACCTGCTAATTAACAACACAAATATAGGTTCAAATCCTTTCTACAGATACCAAGCAAGTCCTATTATCAGCACAGAGAGGGAAAAACTTGTTCTTAGGCCAGAAAGCAATTAAAAACTAATTAAAACTTACTGTTTTCTGTAATAAGGCTGGGTAGGAAAACCGAAAAGATATATTTAATCTCTGAGTGATTTGAAAGGGAAGTGAGAAGATGCGACAACTAAAGCCTTCAGAAAATTACAGACTCCGTCAGATAGTGTTTTTTAAATAATGGAATCCTGTCAGCTTATTAATATTCCTGTTGATGAGTTTAATAAAAGAAGATATCGTAACTCTAAACATTATTATGTTACCAATCAGAGGTAATGCAAGGCAATGGTGACTATGAAAAGAATGAGGGAAATTTTACGAATAATAAAGGATGACAATTTGCTTTACTATCAAGGAGTTAGAGAAAGTGTTATAAAATCACCAGTGAAGCATATATCAAGGCTATGTAAGTCTCTTTATATAAATATATAGTAAAAAATGTACTATTATTTAATTTACATTTAATTGAACTAGTGCGATATGCACAATCACAGTTGCATAGGTGAATTCAAAAAGTGGTGCAATGAAGATTTCTATTCATTTAAGTCATCAGAAAATCAGAAAAAAGTAGCTCATTTTTTGATGGAAGATAAATCTAAATTGCTAATGCTTAATTAAATGCAATGATTCAATAAACTGTAATACTGGAAATTATTACCATCTTTCTAAAAGCAAGAGATAATTAAGTATTAAGATTTTTCACAGTAAAAAAAAAGTGTTCACAAGTTTCTTTCAGTTAGTCTGGAATGTTATTAAAATACAAACTTTTGGAATAAGAATGATGTCACTGATTAGATGTAAAAATATCATATTGGGCAATTTGTGCCATGTTCTCAATGTGATTTATACAATTATATGTATCAGGGATTTATTATGTGACTTTTGAGAAATTACCTGAGTTTGCCAATTTGTACAATGGACTAAATTATTGCTGGACATAAATTGGGTAAAGTAATCTGTTAATTCTAGTGTTTAAATAATAAATACTTTTTTAAATCTTGATTTTTTTTTGGTTATTGATTAGCAATAAAAATGATACTTAGTAGAGTATAGATTATTTGGAATGATGGTTGATGAAAGCAAATTAAAAAAAATATGAGGAGTGTTGGATCTTAATATGAAAAAAGAAAGCTGTGCAGTCTTATTAAGGGGGCTTAATCAAGGTCCAAAAGAATGAATGAAACACAGGAACTATTTAGAGGAAGTTTTAAATATGTAGAAATGAAAGGGGTAAAGAAAGTTAAAGAAATACTCTATTTGCATTAACAGTATAAACAGAGTTTAAAAGTAAAAGGTCTGAATGTTTTAACACTAATAAGTTTGAGCTCTTGGGACTGCAAATGATATTCTAATTTTTGAATTAAAGTATACTTGGCTGACATCATTGGTAATTATGTCAAGAAAAAACTGTAAGTTATTTGGAAGGAATATGATTCTGAACTGCCACCAGTGGAGATTTTAATCTGGAAGAGGTCAAAGGGAAGATTCTCAGCACATCTGAAGATAGGATCCCTTTTGGGTTCAGTATCGCTATTTTGTTATTTTCTTTTGAATGAGAATTTTTCCTACCTGATCATTTCTGATTCTGACTTTTAAGTGGAATTGTTACTACATGATTGGTTGCAAATTGTGACTCTTATCTGAAATAAGAGTTAAACATGTGTTGAATCACTCTATGCCTTTCAGGGTTATGCCTAAAAGGACAAGTTTTGATGCTTTTATCATTCTCTCCCTGCTTTTTCTTTTTTATATCAAATTTCTATAATCAGAGCAAGTAGTCAATGGAGGATATGAATACAATGCAAAAATGTAAGATGTTACTATTTTCAGTCTAAAATGTAGTCATTCCAGGGGGCAGCTGGGTAGCTCAGTGGATTGAGAGCCAGGCCTAGAGACGGGAGGTCCTCGGTTCAAATCCGGCCTCAGACACTTCCCAGCTATGTGACCCTGGGCAAGTCACTTTACCCCCATTGCCTACCCTTACCACTCTTCCACCTATAAGTCAATACACAGAAGTTAAAGGGTTTAAAATTAAAAAAAAAATCTAAAATCTAAAATGTAGTCATTCCATATTCCAAATAACCAAGTGAATTGGCACTTGTCATCTGCCTTTTAATGCTTACATAATCATATATCAGATTAAGCTTCTGAAATATCTTACTCTTTCAGAATGTAATTAATATTTGTTCCATTGAATATTGTTAACAACTGAATATGTCTTATTACAGAAACTCATTTGTTATACACTATTCTTTGTGTACAACTGGAAATGGATTATTTAAGCCCATCTGTGCCCTAACCCACATTCCTGTCTCAGTTGGAATTAAGTCAGCCTCTTGTAAATAAATTCATTTGTACAGTCACTGAACTTAGGAGTGGAGGAACTCTATCTGCAAAAGTATTATTACTTTTGTTTTTATATATTGGATTAGATCTCTAATCGCATCTGGTCTTCTTAAAGAAAATGGAATTCATTGGAGTAGAAAGTTTTGAAAAAGCAACAAATTAGACTGTCCTCTATGTCAAATGTAAATTATTCTAATGGAGCATGTAAAAACCTAAGTTTTCTGAATTTCAAGTTCATTGTGAGTTCTTGTTAATGCTACTGTTAATGAGAATAAGTGCACAGGATTTTGGATGATTTCTACTACCTCAACTAGTTATTGGAGAAATAATATTTGAAAAGCTGTACTAATTTATATTGAGATCTGCTTTACAAAAGATTTTAGTAGGAATATTTAAGGAATTTCTACAAGCAACTTGGAACCAAAGAAGCAAATCTACTACAGAGATCTATCCCTGAATATCTAAGAAGAGATGGTTTTTGGAGCACAAACAACTACATGAAACATCTGAGATCTAAAATGAAATTTGTTGATGTTAGGGATAGGCTACTCAAATGCAAAGAGATTTGATATTAATTAATGTTGACAATCATATTACCTTTGCTTTCTATTTCACTATATCTGTATACTAAGTTCTGTTTACAAGTTGAGAGGATAAACAGGGGACTTAAGACCACGAAAGGAACACTTTAGGCTAAAACCCACCTCAAATGGACTATTATTATGCTTTTAACTCTCTTCTACTTGCAGTTGAGACAAAGGGGGAATTATATGTTTCACCTTATGAAATGTTGTTTGGTCACCCTTTTTTCTGTGCTAAGCCTTTTTCTTAGTGTATACCTCTCTACTGAGAAGAAATCTTCCTTTTTCTTTTTTAAATTCTTATTGTGCATTGGTTTCAAGGCAGAAGAGTGGTGAGGACCAGGCAATGGAGGTTAAGTGACTTGCACAGGGTCACACAGCTAAGAAGTGTCTGAAGTCAGACTCAAACCCAGGACCTTCTATCTCTGGGCCTCACTCTCAATCCACTGAGCCACCAGCTGTCCCATCCTATTTCTTTTTACATCAGATCCATGTAGAGACAATTAAAAGAGCTAAACAAAACAGGCATTAATGCACAGCTTGGACCTCTTAATTTTTTTTTTCCTATGTGGATTTTCAACCTGGTGATTAAGTCTAAACAAAAAATTTCCACTGGCCTGGAGGTACTCAACTATACTGGAAAAGATTAGGTCAACTACTGTGAACAATTCCTACCATAGTTAAGGCTGAAGGAAAAGACTCTTGGATCCATTGTTCTCATGCTAAAACTGTAATAACATTTTCTTGCCTTCTTCACTGCTGCACGAAGCAGGGCTTGTGCTCTCATTAATCAGTCCTGCTTTTCCTAAGAAATCTGGAAAAATTCATTAGCCCCTATCATGATAATTTACAAATCTGTAGACAATAACTACATGTTCCATGAGTATGAATATCCATATGATGTCCCTATTGTATTAGACCCAAGTTATGACCTAACTTCTGATTATCCTTCTAGCTATTAAGGACTTTTCAGGCTATTCCTATTTTAAGTCTTATTTTTCTAGTGTTTGATAACAATTTATCAGAATTACCAAGAACCTTCAAAGCCCTTCTCATTTCCAGAATGTGGCCTCATTGATCTTACCAGCAAATCATTGCTAAAATCCTATGGCTCTGATCAATGTCCTTCAACAACCAGTGCTCTAGCAGAGGACTCAGTCAAGCAGCCACTATTATTGACATCACCTTTGTCCTCAGATACTCTTGTTCCATCTTCACCTGCTATGTTTTTTTTAATGTTTTATTTATTTATTTATTTTTTAAACCCTCAACTTCTGTGTATTGTCTTATAGGTGGAAGAGTGGTAAGGGTGGGCAATGGGGGTCAAGTGACTTGCCCAGGGTCACATAGCTGGGAAGTATCTGAGGCCAGATTTGAACCTAGGACCTCCCGTCTCTAGCCCTGACTCAATCCACTGAGCTACCCAGCTGCCCCTTCACCTGTTACATTTTTTTAAAGTGACCATCACTTCTAGATTTGTCACATTTTACCATGTTGCTTTACTACAGTTAACATTTGTGTAAACTATTTCCCATTTCCTTTGAAATCTTTATGTCTCAGTAAGGGAATGCCTGCCTCCTCTGGAACTGCTCCTCCTAGAAAACCACTTTTTCTGCATTTAGATTGTATTGGTTCATTCTTTGTCCTGGGTCTCTGGAGGTGGGTCAAATTAAGCAACTCTAATCAGTTTATATTCACAATTTTATGCCTCTGTATAACTGTGTATTCTCTGCATGTAATCTGATTAGATACCCAGTATTATAATGATAAATTATAACCATCGATTTAGAAGTAAGTAAAAGTCCCATTGTTGATGGAATAATTTGAGTATGAGAATTGGTAATCATATAACAAAGAAAATCCTCTGAAAATGCCTTGGCAATACCAAGGGAAGTTGTGTGTTGTCTTCAGCATCCTGTGCCCAGATACTCCTAAGACTAGAAATTTATGATACCTTAGTTGGTTTGAAGCTATAGAATGACCTTGGCTTTTTACCATATATGGAATAAATATGACATAATTGGTCCCGAGATAAGAAAACTTTATTTTCTTGAAGAAGGAAGGCTTTTAGAAGATGAAAACTTTGATTGTCACACAGATCCCCCTTGCCTCCCAGGCCCACAAAAAAAACCTTCAGCTGACCTCATCTTTTCTGGAGATAGTTTGTGTAATCTGACTCTTTTGGGTAGACTATGAAAGCCTAGACAGATCAGTTCCCAATTTTTGTTTGTTTGTTTTTTTATAACCCTTACTTTCCGTCTTGGAGTCAGTACTGTGTATTGGCTCCAAGGCAGAAGAGTGGTAAGGGCTAGGCAATGGGGGTTAAGTGACTTGCCCAGGGTCACACAGCTGAGAAGTGTCTGAGGTCAGATTTGAACCTGGGACCTCCCATCTCTAGGCCTGGTTCTCAATGCGCTGAGCTACCCAGCTTCCCCCAGTTCCCAGTGTTTTTGTTCAAGCTGGGGTATGTCTGGACCCTGATATTTGTAATTTATAGCTGCTACAATAAAATATCAATTTGAGCTCAAGAAACTGCTTCCCTGATGTTTATTTATTTTATAAAAACCCATGGCTTCCATCTTAGAATCAAAACTATACATTAGTTCTAAGGCAGAAGAACAGTAAGGGATAGGCAATGGAAACTAAGTGACTTGCCCAAGATCACACAGCAAGGAAGTGTCTGAGGCCAGATTTGAACCCAGCACCTCCCATCTCCGGGCCTGGCTTTCATTCCACTGAGCCACCAAGTTGCTTCCTATTTATTTTCAACAAAGATAAGACATAGAAAGCTCAGAAAAAATAATCCTGTTATATATATATATATATATATATTTATAATAAGGAGAGTGATCCTCATGAGATGAGGGTTTTGATTTCCATATGTAAAAGTAATAACAATAACTACCATTTAAATCAGTGGTTCCCAAACTTTTTTGGCCTACTGCCACCCCCTTTCCAGAAAAAATATTATTTAGTGCCCCCTGTCACATACTGTCACCGCCCCCTTACAGTTATTCTCCGCTCCCAAATGCACCTGTGGCCATCACCACCTCCCTGGATCTCTGCAGCACCCACCAGGGGGCGGTGGCACCCACTTTGGGAATCACTGATTTAAATGAAGCTTTAAGGTTTGCAAAGTAATTTACATTTGTTATCACACTGGATTGTTACAGAACCCTGGGAGGCAGTTCTTATTCTTATACTCACTTTTTGGGTGAGAAAACTGAGGCTGAAAGAAATTAAGTGGCTCAGCGTCATAAAGCTAATTAATGTCAGAGGCAAGATTCAAGCTCAGGTCTTTCTGACTTTAACTCCAACATCATTTAGCTGCCTAGAGCAAGTAGCTAAAGAATTTGCCACACATGTATCGTTGAATTAGGTTAGGAAACTTTTCTTTCTGTAGCAAACACTTGTCCCTCTTGCTTTCATCCAGATTCCTTTCAAAATATAGAAGAGGCTGGAGAATGGCCAGACATAAATGTAATGGGATTCTATTAGGTTGTAAGAAACAATGAATATTAAGAATTCAATAAATAATGCATGGGAATATTTATTATGGAGTGATAAAATGTGAAGTAAAGAGAACCAAGAAAACCATGTACACAATGGAAATGGAAAGGACAATAATAAAAAATGAAGCCGAACCCTGTGTAATTAAAATGATTATTAAGCTTAGCCTGGAGAAGAATCTAACAAATACACCTTATCCCTTGATTGCAGAAGTAAGGATTTATTATGGGTGGAATATGACATATGCTGTCAAACTCATTTGATACAATAGTTGTTTTTTGATGGATTGGGGTTTTTCCCTTTCTTTGAAAAATTCTTTGTTATAAGGGGGTGACTTGATATACAGGCAACAATGAATGTATATGACACCAGGCAGCTAATTGGTTCAGTGAAAAGAGAGCCAGGCCTGGAGACTGGGGTTCCTGGATTAAAATCTAGCCTCAGACAATTTCTAGCTATGTGACCCTGGACAAGGCACTTAAACTCAATTGCTAAAGAAACGCTAGAGAAAATTTTACCCATTTGTTTTTACCTATTTCTTTTGCTGTTATTGTGGTTCAGTTGTTTTTAGTTGTACTGGACTCTTCATTACCCCATTTTGGGATTTTCTTGGCAAAGATACTGAAGTAGTTTGCCATTTCATTCCCCAACTCATTTTACCGATGAAGAAACTGAGGTAAATTGGGTTAAATGATTTGCCTAGAGTCACATAGCTAGTAAATGTCCGAGGTCACATTTGAACTTAGGAAGAGAAGAGTCTTCTCTTCTTCAACAGTACCTGAGATTGATCTGTGGAGGAAGTGCTCCCTTTTATTATTCAAAAAGGACTTCAATTCTGGTCACAGAGATGAGACCCAATGAGGCTTCCTGAGAGGAATAGTTAAGGAGAGAATTAAATGATAATTATTGCTCTGCAATGTTAACCCCAAATTGTATTTTGATGAATTATAATCTTTTCCTTGCTAAAGATTCTTCTGTTACTTTAAATTGTCTTGGGGTTAGGAGAACATGTCTGGAAAAATGAGGGAAACTATGTCAATTTGGACATTTCTCTAAACCAGAAATGCTTTGAAAATCCAATAGTGTTAGTCTTATGCCTAAAATTCAGAATGGAGCATCAATATTTTTTCTTCAACATGGTGCAATGGGATGAACACTGATTTAAATTCTGGCTTAATCACTAGTGTGACCTGGGTGAATCAGGTAGCTTCCTTGGCCCCAATTTTCTCTTGTTTAAAATTAAAGCTCTAGACTAAATTAAATATGGTAAGTTTTGTTATGTAGTACTTTATATATTGTGTTATATAATTGATAATAACATGACTTTAATGCATTAATTAGCACATAGTAATGCTTAATAAATGTTTGCTGATTTACTGATTGATGGATCTCTATATTGTCCAAGTATATCATTGTATACTTTGCA
This sequence comes from Gracilinanus agilis, assembly GCF_016433145.1. Classification (NCBI taxonomy): domain Eukaryota; kingdom Metazoa; phylum Chordata; class Mammalia; order Didelphimorphia; family Didelphidae; genus Gracilinanus; species Gracilinanus agilis. The sequence goes on along the minus strand of NC_058131.1, from coordinate 231,747,575 downwards.
AAGAGGGATACTTCTTTTTCTTCTTAACATGTACACCTTCAGTTTCTTTCTCTTGCCTTTGGTAGAGCAAGTGTTTCTAGTACTATGTAAAATAATAGTGGGGAGAGGCAGCACCTACATCTCATCCCTATACTTACTGGGAAAGTTTTCATTGTTTCTTTATTGCAAATAATATTACCTAGGTTTTAGATATGTCCTTTCGATTAAAGATGGACATGTTCTCACCCAAGTTTTCTAGGGCTTTTAACATAAATGTGGGCTGTATTTTTCTAACGGTTTTCCCTGAATTTATTGATATAATCATGATGTTTTCTATTGTTTTTATTATTTAAATGATTATATATAATGCTTCCTCCGATGTTGAACCATTCTTACATCACTGTTATAAATTGAACTTGGTCGTAAGGAATGGTTTTTTGTGCCTTCTGCTTTGGTGAGGAACAAGGCTGCTTCTAAACTTTTTCAGGTGTGTTCCTGGGCTAGCTAAGAAACAAAGCTGACTGCTAGGCCCAGTAAGGCAACTAAAAAATAGGATTCCTTTCCTGGTGAAACTAAGGGTCAGCTAATTGAGTTATTTGTTCCCTAAGGCAAGGGAACAGCTTCCCCAGCTGAAATCTCAAGGCCCTGTTTGATCTCACCAGTCTGGCAACTTTATATCAATCGCAGATCCAAAGCGAGCTGTGAAAAGGCTGACTTAGGGGATAGGCATAAAGTAAAGAGAAATTCAAGAAAATTTAGGAAGATTGAGGGTATCTCAGATCGCCGTGGTTGGCCAAAAAATGTAGGAGGGAGATTTTAGGTATTATATAGATATATATTTAAGGTATGGCTGCCAGGAATCAATAATTCAGATTGATTCCAAATTTAAAATAGACCCAAGTCAGGATCGGGTTTAAGGCAGTTTATTTACAATTAGGAAGGTAGAGGCAAGGGAAATAGAGAGGGAGAGGCTAGTCCAGGCCTGCAGGGGCCCAGAAAGAGAGAGAGGGTTAAAAGGCTAATTAAACTAGATTACACCCCACAAGGCCTTAGCAATCAGAGAGGCAAGAAGCCTACTTAAGGTAGAGAGTCTGGAAAACGCCAAGGGTGGCCAAGGAAGTCAGCCTAACTTACCCACATGACCATTCAGAGTGGAAGCAGCCTGAGGTCTCAGCCTAGATCCTTCAGCACCAAGTTCAAAGCAGGAACTGCCCCAACAGGAAGTAACCAATACACTTGAAGAGATAGTGTCTCTTGTCACTTCCTGTGGGTCCACCTCTAATTCAAGTGGACAAATGGCAGCCTCTACACTGATTTGGACTGCCCAAAGGGCCGTCCCTTGTTCTTGATTTCTTACTTATTGTCACGTGTGGGTAACTCATCTCCCCTCCCCACTAAGGGGGGTGGGGATGATATTATCTCTGGTGAGTAGAGTTTTGACTATGAATGGGCTAGAGCTAATTCCATTTACACAATGTTGTCATAATCTTCATAAAATTATGTTGAAAAGCTTTTTATTACCAGTTTGGTTTCCTGTTTGAGGTAACAGTCTTCTTTATTATTAAGAATAATTTTTTCTAGCATCAGTATTTAATAGAATTCAATTGTAGGTCCAGCTGACCCTCATCTACAATAGCTTGCTGGATTTCTCCTCAAACACTCTTAGTGGGGAATGTGATATTGGAAATTTGGGGTTCCTTATGGTTCACTGAGCTTTAATATTGAGGGCTTGGGTATAAACTTCCTGTGGACGTTTAGGGGACTTGAAAACTACATTTCCCATGATTCCTCTTGTGTAATACAGGTGGGCAGGAAGTGTGATTATGTAGACAAAGGTAATATAGTCTTAGTGCCTAGGTGTGGTAGGAAGGCTTCAGGTCACTCTGATGGGTCACTGGTCAATGTTAGCAGGGTGGTAAATGGTAGGATTAATTACTGCTTTGTTTCAGGTCTGCCTCAGTAGATCCTAGGTATAGTATCAAGACCCCAGAGTTAATGCCCAAAGGGTGTTAAAAGACTGCCTGTCCTTTGATCCAGCCATACCACTGCTAGGTTTATACGCCAAAGAGATCATAAGGAAAAAGATTTGTACAAAAATATTTATAGCCACGCTCTTTGTGATGGCAAAAAAAATTGGAAAATGAGGGGATGCCCTTCGATTGGGAAATGGCTGAACAAATTGTGGTATCAGTTGGTGAAGGAATACTATTGTGCTTCAAAGGGAGAAAATAAGAAACCAGGGTTTTGCAACTTTTCAAATTTAGCAAGAGGCATGGGTTTGCAAAAGGGTCTGAGAGCACGTACAGAACTGAAAGAACAAGTTCCAGAATCTGGGGAAGATATAAAACCGAGGACCAAAGACTGATGAGTGTCCATTGTTCCCGTTCAGCCAGGATAGTGGAGAGTCCACTGCTTGTTGGCTGGTTTGTTTATACCTGTAGGAGGTGACTTGCCTTGCCTGTTACCCTGAGGCCCTGTAGTCCAACTAGTGAGAAGATTTCTACCTGTTTTCAGTTACCATCTCCCAGATATTGTTTGAGCTCCTGACTACTGATTCCTGACTGAGTGTGAGTGAGAGCCAGACTCTGATAAACTCTGTCTTTAGAACAGAGGCCTGCAGCTATCTTAGCCTCTGAAGAAGATACTGAGATCATCTAGATTCCAACTGACTACTCTGAAGAAATTCTACTGTGACTATCTTTAATTTGAGGACCAGTTAGCATAGATTAGCTAGTTAATCTGGGTTTTTAGAGAGATCAGAGTAGTGAAAGTGTAGCTTGAAGAACTTGAAGATGGCTTCATGAGAAGCCTGTAGAAAGAAAGGAGGAATATCTAGATTTTAGAATTAGGGACTCCTTTCTTCCCTGGTCCTCCATAATTTCTTTATTTTATTATAAATAAACCTATTTTACTGTTTTAAAAGAAGAGTCAGATAGCATTGTGGCCTAAGAGTTGACTCTGAGGCCTACCCAGGCCTGGAGAGTGAGTTCCCTGAATATATACCACCGAACAACTCTACAAACACTGTTGAGTCATCTTACCTATTTCATTCTAAAGGAATAATGAAATGAAGAAATTCCATGTGAACTGGAATGACCTCCAGGAATTGATGCAGAGTGAAAGGAGCAGAACCAGGAGAACATTGTACACAGAGACAGATACACTGTGGTAAAAAATCTTCTCTACTAGCAGCAATGCAATGACATAGGACAATTCTGAGGGACTTATGAGAAAGAAAATTATCTACATCCAGAGAAAGAACTGTGGGAATAAAAATATAGAAGAAAAACAACTGCTTGATCACATGGTTTGAAGGGGATATATGACTGGGGATGTAGACTCTAAACGATCACCCTAGTGCAAATACTAATATTATGGAAATAAGTTTTGATCAATGACACATGTAAAACCCAGTGGAATTGCCTGTTGGCTACAGGGAGGGGGGGTGGGAGGAGGGAAGGAAAAGAACATGATTCTTATAACTATGGGAAAATATTCTAAATAGTTAAATAAACTTAAAAAAAAAAAAGATTCCAGAGTTAATGTCAGCAAATGATCAGGTCTACAAGGGAGTTCAGGCAGAATTTAAGGGCCATTCCCTTGTCTTCCTTCTCTCCTTTAGTAACATCAGTGGGAAGTAGGCTGAATGCATCTGGAGAATATTCCTTTGAGGCAGTGTTCAAGAAAGGTGGTGTAAGTCAGTATGGACCTTGGAGGCAACTTCTTTTTTTTTTTTTATTTTTTTGAAAAATTTTTTCCATGGTTACATGATTCATGTTCTTGCTTTCTCCCCTCCACTCCCACCCACCCCCCCATAGCCAACGTGCATTTCAACTGGTTTCTTCATGTGTCATCGATCAAGACCTATTTCCGTATTATTGATAATTGTAGTAGGGTGGTTATTAAGAGTCTACATCCCAAAGCGTGTCCGTATCAACCCATGTGTTCAAGCAGTTGTTTTTCTTCTGTGTTTCTACTCCTATAGTTCTTTCTCTGAATGTGGGTAGCGTTCTTTTCCATAAATCCCTCAGAGTTGTCCTGGGTCATTGCATTGCTGTTAGTACAGAAGTCCATTACATTCAATTGTACCACAGTGTATCAGTCTCTGTGTACAATGTTCTTCTGGCTTTGCTTCTTTCACTGTATATCAATTCCTGGAGGTCATTCCAGTTCATGGAATTTTGGAGGCAACTTCTGAGGCAGTTCTTTAAGGTCTAAGTCCAAAGCCTCAAGATCATCAGGGCATCTAGGGTCCTGTTTTTCATCCACTAGTGAGCACTGGGTTCTGGGATAAGATTAGTAGCAGGTCCAACTGTAATGTAATGGTGATATAATAGCTGGGTAGTTAAGGCTGATAGATATTAGTTATCTCCTCCTCCTCCTTCTTCTCCCTTACCTTCTGTCTTATAATCTGTGTACTGATTCTAAGATAGAAGAGTGGTAAGGGCTAGGCCCTGGGGGTTAAATAACTTGCCTAGGGTCACACAGCTGAGAATCAGTTTCGAGCTTCTTTATGTAGGCCCAAATTAGTTTAAGGAAGGTCGAAAGTGGTTATGGGTGACTGTCACTTGATCTTGGATGCTTTTAAGGGGTGAGTAGATCTCTCAGTTGTAGTATCCTGAACTCAGGTTTGGTATTGTCAAGTGGTCAGCTCTCCAATAGGTTCAGCCTGCATGTCAGGGTCTGTGACAGCCAGTGAGTAGTGCTCAAAGGCTGCATTCCCCCTCCACATACAGCTCTTTTTCCCCTTCCCTGGTTTCAGCAGGGAGTGGTAAGAATGAAGCCAGAGACCCTCACACTGACCCCACTGGGAGCTTCCCTGGGACTCAGCAAAAGTGGTGAAAGCCAGTAAAGACTCTGTTGGTAGATACTATGGCCATCCTCCACAATTTAAACCAAAAGCCTCAAAGTGACCAGTATGTCTAGATTCTTCTCTTTCAGTCATCTGATAGGCACTGGGGGTGCTGAATTCCAGGCTAAAATCAAGAGTACAAAGAATTCAAGGGTTGTTAATGTTCTTGTTTCATGTTGGGTGGCTCTTTGAGTGACTGAAGGTCTAAATTATTGGGACTCTTAGAAGCTGCTACTGTTGTCCTCCAAAGCTTAGGGCCCTCTGAGGCTCTTGGCCTGAGGCAGAGACTTGCTTCCCTGGGAACTGCTGAGAAATATCTATCTATCTATCTATCTATCTATCTATCTATCTATCTATCTATCTATCTATCTATCTATTTATCTATCTGTCTATCTATCTATCTATCTATCTATCTATCTATGTCCACACACATTCATACATATAGTCCTTAATATTCCTATTCAGAAATAGTCATAAGTCCTTCAAAACTAATTTTCCTAATATGAGAGCAATTGTTGAATGTATCCAACTCAGAAAAAGGAATATTCAAGTCTCCTATAATTATTGTGTTATTATCAATGACTTATTTGCAAATTCTTTAAAAATTTTAGATTTGGGGGATAGCTAGGCAGTTCAATGGATTGAGAGGCAAGCCTAAAGATGGGAGATCTTGAGTTCAAATCTTGACTCAGACACTTCCCAGTTGTGTGACCCTGGGCAAGTCACTTAACCCCTATTACCTAGCCCTTAACACTCTTCTGCCTTGGAGCCAATACATAGGATTGATTCTAAGATGGAAGGTAAGAGTTATAAAAATTAAATTATATTAAAACTTCAACGTTCTACCATTTAATGCATATATTTAATAATGACATTGTTTCCTTGTCTATGGTACCTTTAAATATAATGCAGTTTTCCTGTTCATCCCTTTTGATTTCATTTAATTTTTATTGTTGTCTTATACGGAATCATGATTACAAATCCTGCTTTTTTGGAATTGCTTGAAAGATAACAAATTTTGTCACAAGGACCCATTTTCACTCCTAAAGTAGGTCTGACTATGAAACTACCCTATTCAATAAATTCCAGTGACTCCTTATTACTTCCAGGATCAATCTAAATAATTTCATTCATTTCGCATGTAAAACTCTTCACAACTTGGCCCCTTCCTATATATTCAGCCAAGTCAAGTCAAGAAGCATTTATTGGGTTTACTATGTGCTAGGCAGTAGCTAGGTGGTGTGGTGGATAGAGCGCCAGACCTAGAGTCAGGAAGATTCATCAAATTTGGCCTCAGATACTTACTAGCTGTCTGACCCTGGGCAAATCACTCAACCCCATTTGTATCAGTTTCCTCTTCTGTAAAATGAGCTGGATAAAGAAATGGAAAACCAGTCTAGTATCTTTGCCAAGAAAACCTCAAACCGGATCACAAAAAAATTGGACATGACTGAAAATGACTGAACAACAACAATGTGTCAGGCCCTGTGCTAAGTGCTGGGGATAGATATAAAGAAAGGCAAAAGCTGTTTCTGCCCTCAGGAAGGTCACATTCTAATAGTGGAAAGAACATGCAAACAACTAGGTACATACAAAATAGATATAGGTCCAAAAAAAGGCCAATGCAATCTTGAGCCAGATTCAATGGGGCACAACTTTCTGGAAGAGGTGGATAATAGTCACATTGCCCTCTGCCCTCAACAACCTTCCTTTGGAGCATTGTGTTCAGTTCTGGGCACCATGGTTTAATAAGGGCATTGGTCAAAAACAGTGACAAGAAGGCGGTGACCAGAATGGTGGAGGACACTGAGTTCCTGCCATATGAAGGAACAAGGGATGCTTAGCCTAGAGAAAAAGGTATGTCAGATGAAGGAGGGAAGAAGGAATAATAGGTGGAAATTACAAAGTGACCAATTTAGGTTTGAACTGAAACAAAATCAAAAACCAACTTCTTAACATATGACAATATCCACCAGTAGCATGTCTAAGATCCAGAAAGAATTAGTACAAAAGAAGCAACTCAAACTCAGATTCAAGCTTGCCCAGGCAAAGACATGTACTTTTGGACATAGCTCTGGGCTTAGAGTCAGGAAGACATGAATTCAAATCCTTCCTAAGATACTTACTAACTGTGTAATCCTGGACAATTCATTTAATCTCTAATAACTCAGTTTCCTCATCTGTAAAATAGGGATCATTATAGGAACAAATGAGGCACTTATTTGTAAAACACTTTGTAAAAAGTGTTCTGTAAAAGTTATTATCATCATCATTATCAACATCATACTATCACATGTTTATGGCTACATGGAGGCTAGGGTTTGGAATGATGGCAAATTGCCCTCCTCTTAGGAGATAGCTAGAAAAGTCCTGATTGTTCATAGACAGAAAAGAAGAGAGATTGAGAAGAATAGTTCCCTTTCTTTTGTATATCCACTGAGTTATCAGTTCTTTTGGTTATAGTGAATAAGGAACCTCTTCCTGTTGGTTCACTGAAACCAGAAATGGTAACTCTGAGCATGTCCAGCGGGAAGTCCCTATAGGCCAGTGATGGTGAACCTTTTAGAGACAGCATACTGGACCCCCCCAACCCCACCTTCTTGTGCCATACCCCCCCACCCCCCCCCCCCGCCCCGTTGCCTGACACAGGGGAGGGAGAAAGCACTCTCATTGGGCTGCTGGGTAGGTGAAGTGAGGAATCTGCTTCTCTCTAGCTCTGCTATCTGTGAGCTGCCCACATTACCCCTTGTGTGCTCCCACTGGGCTGCTGGGCAGAGGGGCAGAGATGTGAAAAAATGTCTTTAGGTGCAATGGAGAAGGGGAGGGGAGCAGCTCCATCCAAGTCCTTCTGCCTTTCTAGTAACAAACTCTGCAGGGGATGGGGAGGGAAGGCCCAGTGCTCATTGAGAGTGCTCTGTGTGCCAAACTGTGCCATAGGTTTGCCATCACCGCTATAGGCCATTTGAACCTGGTTCCAAAAGGATTTCCTATTGTAATTGATACCTATGTCACAGTCTTCATACCAGATCTATTCTGGACAGGCATTTGTTCCAGAGCCTAGAGTGGTGACTGTTTATAGAGAAAGGGAAGGAGAGTGGAGAGTTTCTGTTGGCTACATATTTTCTTTTCTTTCTCATCAGAAGGTTTGCAACTTTTCTCTCTCTCTTTACAGGGGATTCAGTAAGCACCTGAAGGAGCAGGAAACCAGAAGGAAAATATAAAGGGTAGCAAGATTTTTGCATAGGGGTTTGCACTAATTGGTCCTTCACCCTTCACTTCATTTCTCTGTGCCAGTTTTGCCCTCCAGAGACTTCTGGGGGTCCCATTCTAGTCAATGCAGTAGAGAGAGAAGAGAGAAACAAACAGTACATAGCAATGGGCTTGGAAGGTTCATCTCCTATATCGTCAGTTCTGACTACAAACAATACTGTGTACTATGATCAGGCAGTGATTGAGGCCTATAGTGATCAGGACTTGTGACAAGATCAGCATTGCAGAAGCTGCTCAAAAGCAGGAGATGGGACCAGATGGATGACCTGAGAGACTGTGACCTATAATGAAGCATAGAAAAGTGTGGACCAGCATCAGGGAAATTGACCTATTTAAACATACAAATCCATAAATGGGGCCAAAGATACACACATATTTTATAGGTTCTCAGTTCTCTCTCACTCACTTTCATCCTTCTCCCCTTCCTCTTTTCTCTCTAAAACAGATGAATGGTTATGAATGTGATACTTTTTTAAAAGAAGAAACTATGGGACTATCCCTCAGGAAAAAAAACAAAAAAAGTAGAAAAAGAAGCAGGAGGAGGTTAAACAAGTACTTACTGATAATGTAGCCCTTGACAGTTTCTCTTGCCTAAGTTCAGCAAACCAGATGATCACAGAAATGTATACTGCCTATATCATCTAAATATAGAGAAGTAGATTGAGTTAGGAAATTTTCCGAATAGTGAATTTCCCATAATTCTCCAGTAATTTGGAGTCATTGGAATCATATTTCATATTACTCCCAGGATCAATGTTGATTCTGGGACAGAGGGAGTTTTAAGCTCCTGACAAGATGGCTTTGGTGGGGTGACCAAAAGGAACTAGAAAAGAGAGGGTAATGAAACTCAGAATAGGAGAATGGAAAGAGGAACTGAGAACATTTATACTGGATGGCTTCAACTTTAGTAAAATAGTTTGAAGTATAGGAGATACTTCTGACATTTGTATGGAGCTTTAAATGGAATGTAAGCTCCTTGAGGACATGGTCTGATTTTGTTTTGTTTTGTTTTTTATCCTTGTACTCTTAGAACCCTGCTAATGTCTTTCACAAAGCAGGTGTTTAGTGAATGTTCTATGAGTCAGATGTTTGAAAACACTTGATTGTATATCATTTGATGCTCAAAACAACCAGGAGAAATGGTACTCCCTGTACATATTGTCTCCATTGTACAGCTAAGGAACTATACCTCAGAGAGGTAAATGATTGGCTCTTGGTCAAATCACTGGCTGACAATAGCTACTACTTTCAAACTCCAAAAAGCAATAGATCCTAATGGTGGTGATACCATGAGGAAGCATTTGAAATAAAGCCTCTCCTGAGTTCAAATCCAGACAGTTTCAACCATAATGCATTCGGTGGCAAGAGGAGTAAAGAAGAGGTTTGGAACAATTCTTACAAGGACAGTTTTGAGGTTATGTACCATTTAGGGGGACAACATCAGCAATGTCCAAATCTCATAGATAATCTCTCAGAAAATATCCTTTGTCTGGGTCTTCTGGTAAGGAACATTCCCAAAATTGACTTAAAAGCTACAGAGACATTCTACAATTCTTTATTAACAAAAAAATTAAATGTGAGTTTTAAAAAAAGTTTTGATAATGTCTTTTGTTTTTGCCTCACAGTCATTTCCAAATATACCTCTCCCATTTCCCCCAATGAACCTTCTCATGTAGCAAAGAAAAATTGACATCAAAACTGACACAGTGACTTGGGCCAGTGATGGCGAACCTTTTAGGAGGTGGGTGATATGAGAAATGTCCTCAGGCATGCATAGAGAGGGGAAGAGGAGGAACTGGGCCCCACGTCCTTCTGCCTTCCTAGTAATGAACTCTGGCAAACTCTGTGCTGGGGTGATGGTACATGTGTCCACAAAGAGGGCTCTGAGTGCCCCCACTGGCACATGTGCCATAGCTTTTCAACCATGGACTTAGGTTGATGCTGTATCATTCCATACCCATAGTTCCCCACCAATTTAATGAAAGGAGCCTAATTCCCCTATTTCTTCTTCAGAACAAGATTATTCATTAGAATTGTACAGTGTTTAGAAGCTTTGCTCTTTTGAAATGTTGTCTCTGGACACTTTGTCCTATTATTTCTAGAGCCTACTCAGAGGAAGATTGTTCATTGGGCTGAAAAAGTTTGTATTTTTCCCTTGAGTTTTGGCAAGCAATAGAAAGCCTCCTGGTCACCATAGGGAGAGGATACAGCTGAGGCCTTGGGAGTGACCAAATAAAGGAAAGGCAAGAACCAAGTTTTTGTCCTACCTCAACTTGGAATACTCATTATGATGTCATGTGAGATTACTACATTGCAAGCTGTTGCTCTTTGACTGAAAGGAGGCATGGGGTGGGGTGATGGAGCCAATCCTGGGGCCTGGTCCCCCACTGCCACCATCTTTCAGTCTCCTTCTATTACTTGGTCTCCTTGTCATTGGGGTCTGGTCATTGCTACCTGGGGCTCGAAGGCAGGAGCTATTGTCAGCCAAGTTCAGCGAGGTACATGGAGTTACAACCCTTGCCCCAATCCTGGGCAAATGCAGAAATATGGGGAGGGTATCTTTGGTAAAAGACTTGTTCTAGCTCTTTGACTCTCTGGGATTCTTTCTTTCTTTGTTTACCTCCTTATCAGTCTTTCTCACCTTAAGGTAAGATATGGTAGGGCTAAGATCTCCCCTTCTCTTTGGCCGTACCTCACTAACTGACTGTTTTTGTGTGTGTGTGTATGTTTTTTCAGACTTTAAAACAGCTAAGATTTCCAGGGACCCAAGATGTCACAAAAGGTACCAAAATCCTTATTGATTCATCAAGAAGAACTGTATAGTAAATAAAAGCTAAATTGTTTAGGGACCTGAGTGGTGGAGAATGAGTGAGAAGCTGGCAAGGGGCTAGTAGAGATTCAGTAACTGTGGAAGTAGCTAAAGAGGGGAAGGAAGTGGTCATTTCACACTTTTGTTATTTTTCTTTCTATAGCTGAACAAATATATCCCTTCATCTGAGGGAGTACAAATAGCTTTTGCATTCTTCCCATTTCTTCCTCTCTCCTTTCCCCTTAAAGTCCAAAGTGATTGAGTGGGAGAAAAAGAAATCCATTACATAGTGGATTCTCATTCTGAAGGTTCCTCTCCTCATTGCATTATTAAGGGAATGAAGAGGCAATGAAAAACTGCACTGGAAACCAGGTTCAAAGCAATTAGCATTTATGACTGCTTACTTCTACTTTGTCATGTCCTATTCTAGGTACATTGGTGGCATACAGTATGTACACAGTTATGATGTAAAATAAGTACAAAGTAATTTGGGGATTAGGCATGGCACTAACAATTGGATGAGTTAGGAAAGGCTTCTCTTAGAGGAGGTAGCATTTAATCTGAGCCACAGAGGAAGCTAGTAAAAGAGAGCATTCCTGCCATGGAGATAGATCTATAACCCAGGTCAGCACAGGGGCAGGAAGACATAACACTGGGTACTTACAGTAGGCCAGTTTGACTGTGCCATGGAGCAGAAGTGTCAAACACAGGTCCCATTGGCTGCATATAGGCCACAACATTTCCAAATGTAGCCCAACCCAGATTAAAATGTAATTGGGAAATATTTAACAAAACAAAAAAGATATTACATTTAAAAACTGAGTTGATATGCAGCCTGCAGGGATTCTTATCTATAGTTTAGTAAATCCATTTTTTTTTAATTTTAAACCCTTAACTTCTGTGTATTGACTTATAGGTGGAAGAGTGGTAAGGGTAGGCAATGGGGGTCAAGTGCCTTGCCCAGGGTCACACAGCTGGGAAGTGGATGAGGCCGGATTTGAACCTAGGACCTCCCATCTCTAGGCCTGGCTCTCAATCCACTGAGCTACCCAGCTGCCCCAGTAAATCCATTTTTTAGTTCGACACTACTGAAGTAGAATAGTTGAAACAATGGGAAATCAGTTTGGAAAGTTAGGCTGGAACCAGATTGTCAACGACTTTAAATGCTTTTATCCTAGAAGTAGTAAGGAACACTAAAACTTCATGCATGGGAGAGTAACTGTCAACCTGGATTCTATTCTTAGCTCTTCTACTAAGTAGCAAAGTAAATTACTTTACCTTTGAGTGTTAGTGTCATTAATGGTAAAAAGTAAGGATAATACATGAAATAGTTATCTCACAAGGTTGTTGTGAGGAACAAATGAAATTTGTTACTGAAGCTTAACACTACATTAACACTACATTAAGGTTTGCTCTGCAAACCTTAAAGCTCTGTGTAAATGCAAGACATTATTATAATCTCCAGAATGAAAGTGTTAGATTACATCAGCTTTAAACAAACCCTAAAGTTTAAAAAATACAAAATCCTAAAGGCATCAGCCCCTTAACTAACATTGTTTCCTATTACTCCTAGTTCCACTTCCACATTGGGAGGACAATGTCCAGATAGGATATACAGGAGCTAATCTGGCCTGGTGAGTATGGCTTCCTAGCCTCCCCATATCCATAGTCCTTTCCCAAGCCTCCCCTACTATGTTCTTTATTATTATTTTTTTTATTTTTAAAACCCTGAACTTAGTCTTAGAATCGCTACAGGTAGCGAAGGCAGAAGAGTGGTAAGGACTAGGCAATGGGGGTCAAGTGACTTGCCCAGGGTCACATAGCTAGGAAGTGTCTGAAGCCATATTTGAACCTAGGACCTTCTGTCTCCAGATCTGGTTCTTTATCCACTGAGCCACCTAGTTGCCCCCCTACTATGTTCATTAAGAGCTTTCACAAGTTATACTTGATACTAGCTATCGCCATTTTTATCCCTTCAGTTTTACTGACTGGCACCTATTTCATTCAGTTTTTCAGGTCTTCCTGTGGGCTGGGCCCAGAATTATACTCTCTGGTCAATGGATAAAAGCTTCCAGCATATTTTCCAGCACTTGGACATTGCAAGGTCAGGGGCGACCACCCTAGGGAAAAGCACCTCTAGGGTTGGGGGCAGGGATGGGCACCTGGAATGAGATCTTTGGTGGGTACTCTCATCAAAGGGAGCATGGGGAATATCATAGCATTAACTTGGAAATAACACAGAACTACCAAAGTAGACAGAAAAACAACTCTTTAATCAGGGAAAGGGATAGGTTCAATATTTCAGCTGCCACACAGAGTCTGGCGCTAAATACCACACAGGGCTCACACCCTGGGGACTCTGGGAACCATATCCCTTTGGAAGAAGGCACCCCCCCACTAAATGCCAGCTCCAATGCTAACTCCGCCCTAGGAGAGAACACTGTGCTAAGTGCCCACTCCCTCGGGGAAGGCCAATCGCTCTAGATTGACAACTCCCTAAAGAGGGACAGAACTTGGGGGTCCTTATACCCTCTGGAGAACTAGGTATGGAAAACCTGCACAGACAAACCCCAAACAGGTTGCAGTCCTCTGCAAGCCAGAAGCTAGGGTATTAGAAAGCCGTCAGCTGTAACAAATCGAAGGCAAAGGTCAAACTCACAAGCTGGGTTTCAGAGAGGGGACTTTAACAAGGGGAGCTTCTAATACAAATAAAAGGCACTTAACCTTTACTATGTCCACAAATTCCCATCCACACTAGGGTCCCCAAACAGTCTTAAAGCCCATAGTTCAAACCAAAACAGGTGTGCCTGGCACTGGGGTTTCTCAAAGGGCAGGGGTAAACTGAGGCATCCAAATTTCATGTTGACAATGATCATCATCTCCCTGATTAGATAATAAAAGCTATCTCTCATTTCTTGAGAGAGGACCTAGCCACATAGATGACTGAAACGTAGGAAAGGAAATTTTCCTTTCCCTCTCTATAATGAGAGAGAAAGGAGCTCTGTGCAATGTCCATCCTTACCCCATTTACTTTTCCCTTTTCTACTCCACAGCAGATAACTATATTTCTCTCTCTCTTTCTCTCAGATCCAGCCTCATGAACTTATCGTTCTCTTCACAAATGTCCTCAATTCCTTCCTCCAGCTCTTCTACTAATGGGCCTGAGGACTCACCAGCCCTGACATGCTATGAGGGCTATTTCCCAGAGTTTGACAGAATCCAGAAAACTTCTTCACTTCATACCAATCTTGGTGCAACTCAATCCCTTGCCTATATTTTTAGCAATAGTCTACAACACCGGAGCCAAAGTGTACCACTCCCCTCTAAAAAATACTTTGGACAAGCACAGGTCTTCTCTCTGCCTCCTTTTCTGTTTCCTGAAGCTAAAAATGATACCAGGGGGAAGAATATCTTTCTGGACAAATGTACCTATAGAAACCACATTCATAGATGGAAATTCAGTGACACCAAAGTGGAGAAGGAAGAGGACAGCTGGGTCCCCATAGAGACCAAGAATTCTTTGGAGCTCCACATAAAGAGAAAGCTTACCCAACGTCTGGTAGTTTCTCCAACTTTCAGAACCATAAAGCTCTCTCTCAGACCTGAGAAAAAGACAACAAACAAGGGGGTAGGAAACAGTGCTCATAAAATTTCAAATCTTCATGAGAGACCCCCACTCTCAGTCTGGGCTCCAATTCAACTATCACCTTCAGCCCGGTTGGTGCTCGAGGGGCACATGGCCTGGAAAGTATGTACACTGAGGGATCAGACAGTACCCACAGCTGTGAAGCAGTCATGGGCAACCCTAAACTGTATCACTGAAGAACAGATTGAAAGCCATAAACCAGGAAGTCCTAGACCCCAGGGACCTGTGTCTTTCCATCAGAACACTGTGAAGAGTGCCAACAAAAAGTCTTCAAATGTCTCGTGCTCTCTACTTTCCAGGGACTTGGAAAGGGATTTGGGAACAAACCAAAAAAAGCCAATAACTCCAAAATCAACTAAAGCAGACAGAGAGTCCCAGTCAAGACTCCTACGCGTTACACAGGATGCCTCATGCTCAGGAGTGTATGTCATCCCAGGGAATGCCATCTTCCTACAAGAGGACACAAAAAAGAAATTAGAACTCTGTATAGAGAAGAGGGCCGCTCGTCTTCTAGAAAAGGATAAAAGGCAACAAATGGAAGCCCTAAAGGAGGGTGAAGAATTGAGCACTGGACAACTTCAAACTGTCATAGACAATGATAGTACAAACTTGCTAGAAACTATGGAATCTGTGTCATTGGATCCAGGGTTCCAAGTTCAAGTCAAAGATTCTAAAAAATTGACTTCAGAGTCACATAGTGAAGTCACAGATTCTTCGGGGCTGAACTCAGTGCCACAAGTTCAAGATAGAGATTCCATGGAGCTAACTTCAAGACCACAGAATCAAGTGCCACAGGTTCAAGGTATAGATGAGGGGGAGCTAATTCCAGTGCCACAGAAGAAAGATGTAGATTCTTTAGAGCTCAAAGGTTCAAGTTCAAAAGTTCAAGGTATGGATACTATAGCAACAATCTCAGTGCCAGAGAAACATGATACAGATAATGTGGAGCTGACCCCAGGATCACCAATTCAAGATGTGGATTTCATGGGACCAACCTCAGGGCCAAAGATTAAAAATGTGGATTCTGGAGGCCTGACCCTAGGGTCACAGGTTAAACTCACAGATTCCAAGGGTCTAAACCCAGGGTCACAGATTACATTCACAGATTCCAAGGGTCTATTAAGTCCAGGGTCACAGACTACATTCACAGATTCCAAGGGTCTGAGCCCAGGGTCACAGATTACATTCACAGATTCCAAGGGTCTATTAAGTCCAGGGTCACAGACTACATTCACAGATTCCAAGGGTCTGAGCCCAGGGTCACAGATTACATTCACAGATTCCAAGGGTCTAAACCCAGGGTCACAGATTACATTCACAGATTCCAAGGGTCTGAGTCCAGGGTCACAGATTACATTCACAGATTCCAAGGGTCTGAGCCCAGGGTCACAGATTAAACTCACAGATTCCAAGGGTCTGAGCCCAGGGTCACAGATTACATTCACAGATTCCAAGGGTCTGAGCCCAGGGTCACAGATTAAACTCACAGATTCCAAGGGTCTGAGCCCAGGGTCACAGTTTAACCTCACAGATTCCAAAGGTCTGAGTCAAGGGTCACAGATTAAACTCACAGATTCCAAGGATCTGAGCCCATGGTCAGAGATTAACCTTCCAGATTTCAAGAGTCTGAGCTCAGGGTCACAGATTAAACTCACAGATTTCAAGGGTCTGAGCCCAGGGTCACAGATTAAACTCACAGATTCCAAGGGTCTGAGTCTAGGGTCACAGATTACATTCACAGATTCCAAGGGTCTGGGCCCAGGGTCACAGATTACATTCACAGATTCCAAGGGTTTGAGCCCAGGGTCACAGATTAATCTCACAGATTCCAAGGGTCTGAGCCCAGGGTCAGAGATTAACCTCACAGATTCTAAGGGACTGAGCCCATGGTCACAGATTAACCTCACAGATTCCAAGGGTCTGAGTCCAGGGTCACAGATTAAATTCATAGATTCCAAGGGTCTGAGCCCAGGGTCACAGATTAAACTCACAGATTCCAAGGGTCTGAGCCCAGGGTCACAGTTTAACCTCACAGATTCCAATGGTCTGAGCCCAGGGTCACAGGTTAAACTCACAGATTCCAAGGGTCTGAGCCCAGGGTCACAGATTAAATTCACAGATTCCAATGGTCTGAGCCCAGGGTCACAGATTAAATTCACAGATTCCAAGGGTCTGAGCCCAGGGTCACAGATTAAATTCACAGATTCCAAGGGTCTGAGCCCAGGGTCACAGATTAAATTCACAGATTCCAAGGGTCTGAGCCCAGGGTCACAGATTACATTCACAGATTCCAAGGGTCTGAGCCCAGGGTCACAGATTACATTCACAGATTCCAAGGGTCTGAGCCCAGGGTCACAGATTACATTCACAGATTCCAAGGGTCTGAGCCCAGGGTCACAGATTACATTCACAGATTCCAAGGGTCTGAGCCCAGGGTCACAGATTACATTCACAGATTCCAAGGGTCTGAGCCCAGGGTCACAGATTACATTCACAGATTCCAAGGGTCTGAGCCCAGGGTCACAGATTACATTCACAGATTCCAAGGGTCTGAGCCCAGGGTCACAGATTACATTCACAGATTCCAAGGGTCTGAGCCCAGGGTCACAGATTACATTCACAGATTCCAAGGGTCTGAGCCCAGGGTCACAGATTACATTCACAGATTCCAAGGGTCTGAGCCCAGGGTCACAGATTACATTCACAGATTCCAAGGGTCTGAGCCCAGGGTCACAGATTACATTCACAGATTCCAAGGGTCTGAGCCCAGGGTCACAGATTACATTCACAGATTCCAAGGGTCTGACCCTGGGGTCACAGATTAAATTCACAGATTCCAAGAGTCTGAGCCCAGGGTCACAGTTGAACCTTACAGATTCCAAGGGTCTGAGTCTAGGGTCACAGATTAATCTCACAGATTTCAAGGGTTTGAGCCCAGGGTCACAGATTAAATTCACAGATTCCAAGAGTCTGAGCCCAGGGTCACAGATTAAACTCACAGATTCCAACGGTCTGAGCCCAGAGTCACAGGTTAAACTCATAGATTCCAAGGATCTGAGCCCATGGTCACAGATTAACCTCACGGATTCCAAGGGGCTGGCCCTAAAGCCACATGTTCAAGTCAAAGATTTTGTGGAGCTGACCCCATGGCCACGTATTCCAGTTGTGAACTCTGTGGAATTGACTCCAACACCAGAAATTCCAGTCATAGATTCCAAGAAATTGACTCTAGATTTGCAGTCACCAATTGAGGATTCTTCCTATCTTAGTAAAGGCTCTACACTTCAACATATCTCAAGTTCTGGATCTTCAAGTAAACTAAAACAAGGCCTTTATAACCCCAAGACACAGGAAATTCTGAAATCAATTTTAGACTTGACTGAGAACATAGTCCTTCAAAAGCCCTTGTTTTTCAGACCATCTAGCAAATTCTATAATATAGTACAACCTTCAGCTTTTCTCAGACCTCTATTTGTGCAGCGCTCACATTCCTTATCCCACTTGAGGCTGACTTCTCAGCATCTATTCCAGTCTCCTCTACTACCTTGTAGATCAAAGAATAATTTCTGCCCAGGATTAAGGCCCAGGAGAGACCTAAAATTTCCTGTTTCAGGGACTCAAGTGAAAGCCTCAGAACGGCAAATTTCAAAGGGAAGAGTGGAAAGGAGATCATCCTCTACTTCCATATTAAAGAACCTGTTGGCTAAGATACAGAAAGCATATCACATCAAGAAGGCTCATGTCCAAAGACCGCCTCAAGTTCCCTGTCTATATGTCCCTAACTGGCATTTTGTTTCACCAAGGCAAATGGTTTTCCAAAGCCAGCAAGAGAGTACCAGTACCCCTCCTAAGACTTCACTTTCTATTAACAACATTCAGAGATGCCAGCTCGGAAGGAATAACTTTGCGTCCAATGAGCAGCTAGAGCACTGCAGATTCTATACAACACAGGACTATCCCAGCTTTACTACAAAAGAAGCCCAAGGCAGCAGTAGACCTATGAAGGAAAGGAAGGAAAGGGAACAGGTACCCTCAGAGTTAAGTGAGCTACCTCAGAATAATATTGAAAAGGACCCTGCTTCAATGGAACAGAATGAAAAACCAGGTATCAGCTCACAGATAACTTCTGAATCTCAGCATAGGCCTCTACCAGTAACTTCTTCGCATGAACAGGCCCAGCTACTACAGGACCTGCAGCTGAAAATAACAGAACAGCTTCTAAAAAGTCAACTGTCTCCTCATTTCATTCCATCCCAAACTAAAGGAATGGTCCTAAAGTATCCTCTGTGTCTGCAATGTGGCAGATGTTCAGGCCCCAACTGTCCCCACAAATTCCATGACTCCCTTAGTTCTTGGCTTCTTGTCTATCCACAGCTCCGCCTTGTTCGTAACTCTGAGGGACATGGGGAGTTTCGAGTTCATCTTGGCTTTAAGTTGAGAACCCGAAACCAAACTCCAAAGCATCAAAGAGAAGTAGGACCTTTGGTGTCAACAAGACATGAATCATCACAGTCTGACCCATCAGAGAAGAGGAAGGTTAAGGTTTCTACCTGTCATGCCACTGAGAAAAATTTTACTCTAAGCCCCTGTCATAGAACAGACTTGGGACCTGAGTCTTTCCATATTCCTAAGCCTTCCCAAGCCCCTGAACCCATTCAAGTTCATATCAAACGAAATTTACCTAGCAGGCGTGTAGAGGTTGCAAAAGCAGGAGGAGAGTCTGGGCAGAATGACTTTACAAAAGTCTACTCTTTACTGGATACTGATAATGAAGGTAGCCGGGCTAGGGTTAAAGCTGAACAGATTCCTGACTTAGAAAAAGTGAAGCTCCCAAAGGAGATCAAAATCACAACTCAGAAAACTGAAGGGTTGAGACAAAGTACACCCAATGACATAAAGCCACATCCGAAGAGGAAGACATCAGAGGCCCAGAAAGTAGCTCCATCAACCAATCATTCTGAGAAATCCACAGGACTTGTAAAATGGCTCTGTCTCAATGTAAAGAAAGCACTAGGTGTGGCTTACCCACCAGTGCCTTTCCAACAGATACATGCTTCTAGAGCAAGGCCACCCAAACAGCAAGGCTATCCAAGCAAGCAACCATCTCATGTGCAGCCTGGTTCCGAAACTGAGGGGATGCACATAGTCAAGTCTCTGGGTACAACTGGTCTAGCCACAAAAATGGAGAGGAAGAGGCCAGAGAGCAAGAAGACAGAAACATTAAGACTCGGACCACCCCTTAATAACCCAGTTTCAAAGGATGTCAAGATTTCCTATTCTAGATCATTTCTCAGATCCATGCCCCAAGTTCCAAAGAATAACAGAATTTCTGAGTCTAGACCATCTCATAGGCTCACATCCCCAGTTGCACAGTAACAAGATTTCCCCTTTTCTATCATCCTGCCACTACACATCTTCAAGGTCAAAGGGAATGCTATGGTGGATCTATAAAGAAGTCCAACAAAACTAAACTAGCCAGGGACATAAAGTCATAAAGTCTAGTAGGATCAATGTCAAGACAGAAGATTCAAAAGCAAGATTGTTAGGGTGATAGAACAGGTAAGCTGACTTGGAAAAACACCCAGTTTTAGAGGGAAGTTCAGTTCTGTGCGTTGGGCAAAGAAGATCCAGGAGAGCTACCAAGAAAATCCTCTTCAAGCACTCAATCATTTTGCTCTTCTCCAGGCCAATCTTTTAGCTTTCCCTTCACCACCACTCATTCACCCCATTTGCATGATCCCTAAGCCTGTGTCCAAAAGAAAATTATCTGGGGGTCTAACTTCTTTCCAATAAATGAAGTAAATATAAAGTGTGTTAATCTGAGTATCTAGCAAACACCAGAAGGGTAACTACAAAAGTAGCCAACAGTCTCAGTCCTGAGCTCCAGTGTGTACTTGAGTTCAAATCCTACGATTTCTAGAACCAATTACTTTAATCCTCAGTTTTTCTATCTGCAAAAAAAAAAAAAAAGGGGGTGAGGGTTAGGGAGGGCGTTTTGCCTAGATGGTCTCTAAAGCCTATTCCTTCTACACTTTAATATCTATGATCAATGGAACATATTTAGGGATGCTATACAGAAAGGAGAAAAGTGGACGTCATCACGTGACACTCTGGCTTCCGGTGTGCGGGCGGGGGAAGGGAGCGGACGTGACGTTATTTTCTTTTCCTCTCCAGCCTCTTGGGGTCGCTCTGTGATGACGTTTCTGAAGTAAAGGCTGGAGGGGGCGATGCCTTCCGGACGTTCTGCGGTAGCTGCTGTGAGTAGACGGGTTTGGGGAGGGGGGGCGCCCTTTTCTGGAATCTTGAACCCCTGATCCTTCACTGCGAGCCTGCGGCGGTCCCCACTGAGATTCCCGGCGCCGTTCGGCTGCTTCTCAGGCCGCCCGGGTCGGGGGTGGGGGGAGGTGGGGAAGGGAGATTGGGCGCCTCGGCCACTCCGGGGTCTCGGGCCCCAGGCCCGAAGCTCTCAGTGGGCAGCGCTGTAGCCGCCTCCGCGATCCCCACCCCCTCTTCTCCTCTTCCATATCTTCTTCCTCTCCCTCCTACATCTGCCTTCGGCCCCGCTTCTGAGCCCCGAGAGCGGGCTTCCTTCCCGCCCCCGCATTCTGGTTCCGTGGTGGGGGTGGGAACGGTGCGTCTGGCGCAGTTAGCTGGGCCTCAGGCCGGTGCCGGGTCGAGGCCGACGAAGACTTCCTGCTCTTTTCCCGGAGGCTGGAGAGACGCGTTCCCAGCCCTGGATGGTGAGGTGAAGATTTTCCTAGGAGAACGCAGCCTCCATTGTGAGCAGAGGGTTTCCTCCTCGTGGGGGCAGATTCGATTCCGAGGTCGCTGATGGCAGTTACATAGGACTTTATTGGTGTAGGGACCTCCTGGTGACAATCTCCCTCAAGTAATGCCACTGGATCTCTGCTCCGAAACTTAGAGTTGCCTGGGAGCACTGAGAGGTTAAGTGACTTCCTTTTCTAGGATCACCGAGCCTGTCTGTGTCAAAGGAGGGGCATAAACTTAGGGTTTACGGTTGTGAGGTTTGTCCTATCCACTTCACAGTGCTGCCTCTCCATATAGTAGTAACTTCCCTGTTTGTGATTTGCTAGGCCCCCGGACCCACACACTTCAGGCAGCAGAAGAACAAGAGGAGTGTGGAAGCCAAGAAGTAAGTGAGGTTTCCTGGAATTGGTGTGATTGTTTGATGAAGTAGGTTATCAAGCTTGGGGCTTGAAAACAAATTAGCTTGCAGAAAAGAATGAATTACAATAAAGGTTGGAACTATGACCCACTTCATATTTGTACTGTATTTCTTATGGTTTTTAATGTTCACTGCCACCAGATATGTAGTCCCAAGGCACTGGTAAGAGTATTATGAGCAATTATGAACTGGTAAGAGTATTATGAGCAATTTTTTTCTGTTTTGGAACTATTTCTCTTCAAGACTGGTTATTATTAAGGGTGCTGAGCTTTAAAGACTTCCTTCAAAAGAGAGCCTTTGGCCTTTAGATATTTCTGTTTTGAATGACATGGACAGTCATATCCAGTAATTTTCTCATGAGATCTTGATATTTGAATTGAGAGAGGGATTTGCAGATGAGGCATTAAAACTTTTATCACAGAAGAGAGAACAGAAAGAAGTTGAAGAGATGTTTTCTGTTTGAGATCAGAGACTGAGAGTGAAAAGTAGTCAAGATTATGATGATAAACTCATTAATTAGCTGCTTCATTGAAGGTAGTTATTTTGCTTTTGTTCTAATAGAGTTTTTATGTAATTTGGAAAAAAATTTGGGATTAATTATTTGAATAGTTGCATGGGTGCTTCAAAGAGTGTATCCGCAGAGAAGAAATTTGCCTTGAGAATTGCTGTAGATAAACCTATTATCAAATGCAAAAGACAGAAAACTTTTTCATTTCTTCTTTGGTCTTTTCTTTTGGTATGTTCCATCCAAAAGATGTTTCATCTTTGGCTTTAGATCTTTCTGATAATAACTTAGAAGGGCCTTGTTTTTGCTAAAACTTCATTTTACTACTACACCCACCCTCAAGATTGGATTAACCTTTTTATTTCACTCTTGAAGGTGTGAGAAAGTTCAGAGGACCCTGACCTAATTAGAAAGAGATATGGACTAATCTGCCCAAGAAAAAGAAAGGCATGTAAGACTTTGAAATTTGAAAGGTGAAAAGAAAGTCCTTAACAGTCATTTTCTTTCTAGCAGTTTTCTTAAAGTAATTTTGAACTTTGTCTACCATTTCAGGCATAGCATCAACCTCTCTTTAGAAATTTATAGTTTCTAATTATTCAGAATTTTAAAAGTTGGAAAGGATTTCAGAAATCATGTAGTCTAACCTATACCCAAACAAAAATCTAATCTATAATATACCTACCAAATTTGCCCTTGCTTGAAAGACAGGTATTTATTAAATACTTGATATGTGCAAGGTGCTGAGAAGACTGAATAGCCCTTTTCCCCCCCAATGAGATTATTTTCTCCTGGAGGAAACTATATTTAAAAGAAAAGTTGGAAACTGTCCAAAAGAGAGCAACCAAGATGGGGATGAGCTTCAAGATCTTGCTATATGATAATTAGTTGAAAGGATGAGGGTTGTTTAGCTTAGAACAGACTTGGTAGAGGTGAGAGCACGTAATAGCTGACTTCAAGTATGTCAGTGGCTGTTATGTGGAAGGAGAATTACTTGTTTTGCCAGGCACCAGAAAGCATAACTCAGGTGGCCCTGAGTTGGGCCTTAAAGGACACCAGAGGTTACAAGAGATGGACAGGAAAGGGAGCATTCCAAGCATGAAGAGGAGCTTGTGCAGATACCAAATTGTGAGATGGGATGTCAAATTTTGGAAATGGCAAGTAGGCCAGTTTGACTGGAACGTAGAATGAGTGAGAGGGAGTAATGAAAAACTAGTTTAGAAAGATAGACTTGAGCTAGATCTTAAAGGCCAAAGAGTATGTATTCTAGAGAGAACTGAGATCCACTGAAGCTTCTTGAGTAGGGAAATTCCATAGTCAGACCTAGCTTCAGGAGAATCAATTGGGCAGTTATGTGAAGGATAGATTAGAGTGGAATAGGATGCAGGAAGGCCAATTGGGCTTTTTTAATAGTTCAGGTGAGGTAATAAAAAAAGCCTGAACTAGAAGGTAACCAATTGTAAAGAAAGGAACATTGTGAGAAATGTGGAGTTAGATTTGACAAGATTTGATAACCAATTGGATATGATATTTAAGGTGAAAGGAAGAGCAGAAAATAACCAATAAGGTTCAGAACTGGATTGATGGCAATGTTTGCCATAAAAATAAGAAATTAAGAAGAAGAATTTGAATGGAAAGAGTAGTTCTGTTTAGGACATGTTGAATTTGAAATGTCAGTGGGACATATGGACAGAGATGTCCAGTAGGCAGTTAGAGATCCAGGCCTGGAAATCAGAAGGGAGATGATGACTGGATAGATTTGGAAATCATCTGCATAAAGACAATTGAAGTCTCAGGGGAAGAGTTTATGAGGTCACCAAGAGACACTAATAATCAGAGAAAAAACAGTTTTCAGGCACTTACTCCTTAAGCCTTAATAATTTGTAATTGGCACTGCCATTTTTCTCATTTTGCTAAATTTTAAAATTTTGGTTTTATCTTTGTTTCTTTTCTAACCCTCATCTTTCCTCCAATTATGAAGTCCATGTTGAGTCCATATCACTTATTTGTTCTTTTAACAAATATATGCACAGCCCTTTTTATGTAACAAGATTGGCAAGAATAATTAAAAGCAGCAAAACACATTCCTAGTGGTGTGGTGGAAAACAGGTCCCAACTATCATTGCTAATGAAAATGCAAACTTGTAGAATCTTTTTTGGAGAGCAATCTGACAACATATAGTAAAAGTTAGATAAATAACAGTGATTCCATTGTTGAGTGTTTTCAAAAACAAAAAAAGGTTCCATTCAAATATTTTCACAGTAGTTTTGCATATAATTACAAAAAAACTGGAACCAATTGAAATGCCCTATTAATACATGACTGGTTAATTATGGTAAATTAATGGAATTGAATCTTTTTTTTTAAGATTTTTTTTTCCCCAGTTATGTAAAAACTTTTTTATAACTTTTTTTATTTTAAGTTTAAAATTCTTTCCCTCCCCTCTCCTTGAGACAGTAAGCCGTCTGATATAAATTTTACATGTGCAGTCATGTAAACTATTTTTCTGTATTAATAATTTTGTAGAAGAGAACTCCACCCCCCCAAAATGAAATAGTGAAATAGTCTGTATTCAGATTCCATCAGTTCTTTCTCTGGAGGTAGATGGCATCTTTCCTTACAAGTCCTTGAGGATTATTTTGGATCATTGTATTGCTGAGAATAAGTCATTCACAATTATTCATACAATATTGCTGTTACTGTGCACGTTTTCCTAGTTCTGCTCACTTTCACTTTGCATCAATTCATGTAAGTCTAGGTTTTTTCTGAAAGCATTCTGCTCATCATTTCTTATAGTACAATAGCATTTCATTACAGTTACATATCAC
The DNA here is from genome assembly GCF_016433145.1 of Gracilinanus agilis. Classification (NCBI taxonomy): domain Eukaryota; kingdom Metazoa; phylum Chordata; class Mammalia; order Didelphimorphia; family Didelphidae; genus Gracilinanus; species Gracilinanus agilis. Next base: position 231,722,502 of record NC_058131.1, on the reverse strand, counting down.
AACTTATTCAGGCATTCCCCAATTGATGGACATACCCTAAAATTGAATCTTTAATGTAATTAAGACATTATGAAGAATAAAAAGTGGAGAAAGCAGAACTAGAAAAAATGGAATACGTTTCAGGAAAAGCAAAAAAAAAATTTTTTTAATAGCCAAGACCAAATAGACAAAAAATAGTAATGGAGACTTTCTGGCTTTATCAGGAGGAAATTCAATATCCTATAATCCATAGAAATAATATATTAACTGTGGTAAGTACAGTATCCTAACCCTTCCATCATGCAAGTTAGCTAGTCTTAAAGGGTACTGAGACATTCTTCAAGACATGGTTGATTTGGGAGACTTAATATCACTGCCTTATAACCTGGGTACAAAGCAGCTACAAAGAGCCCAGGGATTCTCAGATGTTTGATTTGTAGAGTACAGCTGGAATTTTGTTTAGCTGAATCAATTCAAGGGGTTCTCAATGTCTGTCTTTGCTGAACACCTTGTTATAACTAAATAAAGCTCTCTCTCTCTTTTTTTTTTTTTGCCAACTGTTTAAAATAAATATATAGTGAACCTGGGTTATTAGGAAAACGGTGGTGCCATTCTTTCTATATGTCTGAAAGTGTAGCCATTTTTCTAGATTGTCATCCATGTCCAGTTCCCTTTTTGTAGGTGTACCTTAGGATTGTCTTAGGCCTATTTTCTTTTTACACATTCTCTTTTCAATTTTTTCCCCTCTTTAAATTATGCTACCAAAGAGTGGTGGTTAACAGTAATAGGGAAGTTAGGAGATTTAGTAGGTTTAGAAGAAAAGGAGTTCTGTTTTGGACTTGTCGAATTTGAGATGCCCATGGAACATCCAAGTGGAAATGGCTAGTAGGCAATTGGAAATTGGGGCCTATAGTTTAGGAGAGAAATACAGTTTAGATATATACATTTTGGAGCCAGCTGTCCAGAATTGATCCTTGAACTCCAAGGAGCTGATGAGATTCCTGAGATAGGGTATAGAGCAGAAATTCTTAGCCTGGGATCCACAGACATACAGAGTATCTGGATGGGTTTCAAAGTGGGGGTGGGGGGAGTTCTATGAACTTGGAAGGGTGGAAAAATTATATCTTTTTATCAATATAATTGACTTCTTTTGTGATTCTATGTATTTTTCTTTGTATATTTTAAAACATTCTGAGAAGGAATAAATAGGCTTCACCATACTGCTAAAGGGGTTCTATAAAAGTTAAGAATTTCTGGTGTAGAAAGAGAAAAGAAGATGCAGGCTAGAGTCTAGGTGTACTCATTCATAGGTATACATCTTCTCCTTTCATTTCTTCCTTTTCCTGTCTCGATCTTTTTTTTTTAAACCCTCAGCTACCTAGCTGCCCCTCCCCCCCACCTTTTTTTTCTGTCTCTTAATCTTCTATAGATTGAAAATAGTTTCCTACTCTTTGCTTTTCATATTTTTTTTAAAGCAGTTCTGCTTTCAAACCTGTTTCTTACTTGGAAGATCATAGATGAGATTGACCTCCCCAGTCTTTAGAGATTCAGGTTCTTCATTGTTGAGCATAGGAATCTATTGACATGAGCAGAGGGGAGGCCACTGCTCCTAAAGTTTATATTATTTAAGTGGAAGAAAACTGGGAATAGGTGATTGGGCTCAACTATTTTTCAGAAAATAGAGATTTTTTTGCTTTAGAGGTTTCAAAACATGCAGAATAAAGCTTTGTGGAGAGCAGAGCTTCGTGAAGATAGTGGAGTTTTGAGGAAAAATATCAGGCATCATTGCAGGTGAGAAGAAAGTAATTTCAGTAACAACATATTTAGTGCTTTAAGGTTTTTTAAAAATTTATACTGTGTTTTTTATTATTTAAAAAATGATCACTATCTTTTAATCACCTTCATTTTCAAATAAAACCCTTTTTGAGAGCCATTCCTTATAAGAAAGTAAGAAAAACAAGCAGTTCAGCAAATAACTGACCTGGCAGCCAAGTGCAACAGTGTATGTAATGTTTCATTTCCAGAGTTTCATCTTCTGTAAAGAAAGGCGAGTGAATTTTCATATTTATTCTTTGGGTCATATTTTTCTTTTAGACTTCCCATACCTCCCCTCTCCCAAATTAAAGGACATTGTTTTAGCTAGCCACTCTCAAAGATAGGAACGGCCATTGTAATTAGTGTTTAATTGATTTTGTTGTGTGTATATTCCTGGTTCAGCTTATTTTGTTTTACATCAATTCATATAAGTAAGTTCTCATGCTTCTTTGTGTTTTTGATATTCGTGGTTTCTTATGGTACAGTAATATTCCATTTTATTCCTTTGCCACAATTTGTTTAGCTATTCCCTGAGGTGTGGGGTTTTTGTTTACAGCTTTACCATTACAAAAATTGCTGCAATAAATATCTTGATGCATATATAAGATCTCTCTCCCCTTGCCCCCCCCTTGTCTTTTACCTCCTTGAAGTAGATATGTGTAACAGTGGGATCTATGGGTCAGGGTGTATGGACATTTAAAAAACTTTCTTAGCATAATAACAAATTAGTTATTGCAAAGAGTTTTATATTATTTCATCTTATTTGCAGCACACATCTCAATGAGGTGAGGTCTGTAGCTACTTTACACATTTTAAAGATAAAGATATTGAGGTTGAGAGAGATTATTTTTCCAGGCTCAAATAACTAATGAGTGCCTGCAATGGGATTGAATGAACCCTGGGCTTTCTGACTTCTAGACCAACACTATCCATTAACCTGTTTAGTGGCCTTGGGTGTCATAACAGAAGGAGGTGGAAGTGAATAATGAGTTGGAAGAGAGTTCATGGTATTATTGAGAAAGAACAGGAAATTTAAGGAAAGATACTTTGAATAGGAGGTATGAGTGGAAAGAAAGCTTGATAGAAGGCATTTGAATAAGTAAGTATAAGTCACTGTGGTTGATGGAGTAGAAAACCTGTTGGAGGTGACCTTAGGCAATCATGGTTTCCATCCAGTTCCCATGAAATAAGTTACTAGTAACCTCTTGGCTCACAATTTCTCATGTAAGATGGTTCCATAACATTTATACTACCTCACAGGCTAGGTAGAGGTATAAATATTATTGTTTGTTGTTTAGTCATTTTTTAGTAATGTCTAAATGGTGACTATTTCAGGTTTTTTTTGGCAAATACTGAAATGTTTTTAACACTATTTTTCTCTTTCTTTAATACAATTCTTTAACATTTATGAACTTAACAAACATATCAATACACAAAGAACAGAATAAAGGTTATATTTGAAAAAACTTAAATTATGTGGTTGTTTTTAACCATGTAGTTAATTAATATAATAGTTTTAAAACAGTTCTACCTCCCTATGCCCTGTCTGAACATCACTCTACTCTTTTGTGGTTATTCTAACATTTCATTGTCATGACTATTCATCTACTTCCCCTCTCAAAGATACTGGAATGTTTGCCATTTCCTTCTCTAGCTCATTTTACAGATGGAGGAAACTGAGGCAAACAGTTATGTGGCTTGTCCAGGGTCATAGAGGTAGTAAGTTTGTGAAGCCAGAATTGATCTCAGAAAGACGATAGGCTTGTACTCTATCCACTTGGACACCTACCAGCCCCAAATGTTATTATTATTATTAAGTGCAAAATCATAGGACTTTAGAGTTGAAAGGGGCCTGATTGATCTTTTAGTCTAGCATCTTCTTTACTTAGGAAGAAATTGAAATTGGGGGCATTAAATAACTTGCCCCAAATTAAATAGTGGCAGAGTTGGGACAGTACTTTTCCCCCTGTGACATGTTGCCTTTGTGGTTGCTCTGAGTTCAGGAAAGGCTTTAATCATTTGACGGATTATAAATCCTCTGTTAGGTGCGTTGCACCTTTGTTGCCCACACCCAAAGAATTTATAATAATTTACAAGACTATAATATATAAGAATTTTTTTTCTTTTTTTCTTTTTTATTTAGAATATTTTTCTCTGGTTACATGATTCATGATCAATTCCTCCCTGCTCCCAAAACCAACAAGCAGTTCCACTGGGTTATACATATATTATTGTTCAAAACCTATTTCCATGTTACTCATATCTGCAGTAGAGTGATCCTTTAACATCAAAGCCCCAATCATCCCTGTCACATTACGTGATCAATCACATATTTTTCTAATGCATTTCCATTTACACAGTTTATATAAGAATTTATAAAAGAAGTAATTGTGTGTTATGAATACACACACACACACACACACACACACACACAACCTTTCTCTTCCCTTTTAGAATCAATACAGTGTATTGGTTTCAAGGTGGCCCCATTAGGGAAGTTGTCTGAGGGAAGTTAAAGTGACTTGCCCAGGGTCATATTGCTAGGGAGTCTGAGGCCAAATTTGACTCAGGGCTTCCTGTCTTCAGGCCTGACTCTTCATCCACTGAGCCACCTAGCTACTTCCAATTGTGTATATTTCTTAAGAGAAATATGAAGTACCATAAGTTCACTTCTAGCTAGAGAGGTTCGGGAAAGACTTCACAAGGTCAGTGGCATTTGAATTAGTCTTTGAAGGGATGGCTAGGAGGACGGGTAGAATGTAATAGGGGAAAAAGAAATCAATTGTGTTGTGTCCTGCTACTCCTTTGGATATAGCTCTTGCCAAGATGTAGCCAGAAAAAGAGGGAAGAGAGGGACTTTGTTAGGAAACCAGTAAAAGGAAAATGACATCTTAGTTTGTGGTAGGGAAGAAGGGAGATAGCCAGGAGATCTTGATAAAATTGCTAAGGGCAATGTTTGTCTTTGGTATTTTCCTGACTCTTTTATCTCCTGTTGTCATCATCTGTTTTTCTAAACAGATGCTTTTCCCTTATCCCTCTATTCAACCGGAGTTCAGTATCTTTTGTGATACTGATATTCCTTCAATGAATCTTAATTATGTGAAAGGATAAATAACCAATAGCTTTTCCCTTAAGCTTTCAGGGGTTTTTGCTAATGAAAACAAATCAACTACTAGAAAGATACAGAGGATCAAACACACCTGCTAGGAAACCGAACAAAAGTATTTTATCTTGTTTGTTGTTTAATTCATTTGGTTCTACCTTCTTAAGTATTAAGGAGCTTATGTAAAATGTTACTCCTTCATTTATTTATTTAATTTGGGGGAGGGGGTTGATAGTTATTAAGTTGAGAAAAGAATTTAAATGCAAGTACCCAAATTAATCTCTTTAATTGGTGGAATTTCAGGCTATATGAGAAGGAAATTTTTGAACTAGGGCTTTAAATCATATCTACTAAGTAGAAACTGGAATTTTGTCTGAGTTGAGGGGATTGATGTGGGGGTGGGGATATTCATCCTGGTTCATAACTTCATTCCTTCAAGCAGGCAGAAAGAAGAAGAATATAGGAGAAGGCCAAGTAGGAAGCTATTCTGAGACCTGCAAGACCTCTAGAATCAGTGAGCTTAAGGAACTAAGATAGTTGGATCTCTCTTCTTATTAGGAGACAACAAGGATCTGAATGTTCAGATAGCCCTTGAATGACATATATTCCTGGCTTTAGCGTTTGGGAGCAAAGGCAGGATAATTGAGTCCTGGAGTTGGTTTGCTTTAGAGCATGATTATGCTTTTCTGTCTATTTAGAGGTGAATCCTGGGTTCTAGAAGTAGAGTATAAACTTTCGCAGGTTCTGCTAACCTGGGAAGACTTGAAGGATAATCTGAGCAAAGATTTGTTTTTTGGGATTGGTCTATCTAAATATGAAGAGACCATTAGGTTAGCCACTTACAGATGAATTCTTTGATTATGGCAACCAATGCAACAAACTGTTATACAGTAAAATATCATTTAGTACTGTCACCCTCTTCCCCTTCTCCAGTGACAATGGCAGGTGAGTGGAAAAGGGTTCACAGTGTGCTAAGAGTCATATTTTAGACTGTCTATAAACATTAATGTAACTCTTGGTTCTATAGATAAGAGGTCCTTGTCAGTGACCAAGTAGACATGACTACTAATGGAAATGAATTATGTAATTCTTGACATGCTCATTGAACATAAAATCAGAAGATACAGAAAGTTACAATTGGCTTTCCTTGGATAGTTGGTACAGGGTTTTTTTGTTAATCAGTGTCCAGAATCAATAAGAAATATCTTTTCATAGGGTACTTGGTCTTCTTGTCTAGTAATGGTCAAAATAAGCATTTGCAAAAAATCACTGGGAAGATCTATTGTGTTGTGGTGTGTTGTAGGAGATAAGGGGTAACGCAATTCTGTGAAGATGTTAATAAGATCCTTCAAATTAATAATAGTTAGCATTTATGTAGCACTTACTGTATGCCAAACACTGTGCTATGTATCTCATTTAATCTTTACAACAACCTCAGGAAAGTAGATACTATTATTTTCCCCATTTTACAATTGAGGCAACTGAGGTAAACAGGTTAAGTGACTTCCCCACGGTTTTTGAAACTGGATTTGAACTCTAAGCCCAGCTCTATCTATAGCACCATCTAGCCATCTGTAGGCAACAAATAGGAAAGCCCTACTTCTACTATATGCTAGGCACTGGATATTTAAAAAGACAAAACTGAATACTCTTTACTTTCTAAGAATGTCTATTTCTGTGGAGCGATATAATGTGTATGCAGGTAAGTAAATACAAAGTGATTTGAAGAAGGAAACTGTCCTAATAACTAGAGGGAAAAGGAAGAATAAGAAAAGGTATGTAGGAGACTTAAATGGAAAAAAAAATGGACTTGGGAAGGATAGGGGAAATTATATCAGAAAACAGAGTTATGGAGTAAGAGATGAGAAACCAAAGACTGGTGGATGATATAGAAGCCTCCTCATATTGGCCTATCATGGAGACTTTTTTTTAAAAGGGAGACAGGAAATGGGAAAGGACCTGTTTGAACAAAAATATTTATAGCTGCTCTTTTTGTGGTGGCAAAAAATTGGAAACTAAAGGGATGTTCCTCAATTAGGGAATGTCTAAACAAATTGTGGTACATGATGGTGATGGAATACTATTGTGCTGTAAGGAATGATGAACACGATTTCAGGAAGAGCTGGAAAGATCTACATGAACTGATATAGTGAAATAAGCAGAAGCAGGAAAATATTGTACATAGTAAGAGCAATATTGTAGAATGATCAAATATGATTGACTTAACTACTAACAGAAATACAATCATCCAGAACAATTCTGAGGGAATTATGACAAAGAATGCTCTCCACCTCCAGAGAAAGAACTGTTGAGAGTAGGAATGCAGATGGAAGTATATGATTTCTTACTCCTTTATATGGGAATATGTTTTGGAGTTTTGGTTTTATAAGATTATTTACTTACAAAAATAAAATTAATATGAAAAATTTAAAAAGTGACCACAGCAACAACAAAAAAAAGGGAGTCAGGGAATGCTCAACATGTCAAACACCAAATGTCATAAGAATAAAATTTGCTTCTATTTTAACAGACAGGAAACTGCTAGTTGCTGATGTGGAAGACATTTCAGAATTAGCTCTCTTTGAATGAAATAGACCATAAACTTGTTAGAACAAATATCAGAATAAATAGCAGTTTAGAAGAGTCAGAGAAAATATGACTTGCAATTAAGGCACCTTTAACCTGACAAGCTGTTGGTGCCAAAAATGGGAAATGAATAAAAGTAAAGAAATTGACACATACCTTTACTCTTTCCTAAGGAAGCTTAACTGTTACAAATCACTCGTCACAAGGAGACCAAAAGAACTTACCACTCACTGTCTCAGCCATGAAGTATTCAGTCCCCTTGCCAAATGGAGAAATATGAAAGCCAAGGACAGTGCCAATTAAAACATAAGCTCTTTTGAAAATCTTATGGAGGAGAATGATAGAAGATTGTGAGTAGCATCATCTCATAAAATAGCAAGAAGCAGTGAAGATAAAAAGTTTACAGAAAACTTGGAGAGAGAACCAGCATTCCAAGGCCATTTAAGGATGGCCCCAGGAGAAAGTTGAAAGATGAAAAAGGGAAAAGATCAAGATTTCTGTAACAAAACTCCTTTTACCATCAGTGATGGAGCTACTACAGTTAAATTCCAATATCACAGTTCCTGATAGCATTCAGGAGGAAATAAAAACGAGACTAAAGTAAAGAGGATGGGGAAGAGCAACTGGCTTAGACCATATTTGTACAGATCTGTGTTGGAGGCAACAAAATTCTGAAGGCATTGCCAAATGGATTCTCAAGATATATGGAAGAGGGGAGGAGTGTCCTAAATGTTTGGAAAAAATCAAGGACTTTTAATGTTACCTTAAAAAAAAAAGGTGACAGAAAATATAAGTAACTACTGACATATGTTATTTATACTTTCTATATAAAAATCTTTGTGAGAATAATCTAAACTCATCAAGAGTACCTTTGATGAAATCACAAGAAGGAAACAGGATGACTTTTATAGATTATAGCAAACCATATCTTCAGTCTGAAGATTTGACTGAAAGATGCAAGAATCCAACTGTGTTTATTATTTGGTGACTATTAAAAAGCATTTGATTTTTTTTAAATAGCAAATTGCCCCTTAATGACCTCTTCTCTGAAAAGGGATCTCTCATACATATGTTAAAATTCCTTAAAAATATTAACAATAGAGAATTTTCTTTGACCCTGTCATTATTAATGTCAAATGTGGCATAAAATAAGGAGACACATTTACCCAGGCTGTAGTCCAGATTGAATTGGGTTTCCCTAGAGAGGTTCTTTTAAGTGTTTCTGTAGGTGGCATTGATGACATTACTGATTTGTATCAAACTTGGGAACATTGAAGAACCCTCTGAATTAGAATTATGTTCATAAGTACTCAGAAGAGTTCTGCCTAACTGTTCACACAGGAAAACCCAAGCGGATGAAGTGTGCTTGTTATTCATTCAAACTATGATATGTGTTTGGATGGACCACCCATAGAAGTTATATCTTGGCTAGAGTATATACATGAATCATTTATGAGCTGGGTCCAGAGTTTAACCAGGAGAGTAGTCTGGGCTGACTGGAAAACAACAATGTAGTGATTCTAAAGACATTAAACTCCTGGAAACAAAAGATCATATATTTTAACATTACTATTCTTTTGGTGATACCATATATCTGTGAGTAATGAAACACATTGCTCCCTGAGGAACTAAATTTGTAGATCACTCAAAGAATGATGGAGAAGTACACGATATATGTTAAGTCAACTAGTATTCATTAAGCACCCACTCTGCTAGGCACTGTGCTAAGTATTGAGGATTCAGAGCAAGGCAAAAACAGACCCTGTTCTCTAGGATCTCATAGTCTGCAAACAGTTTTCTACAAAGAAATATATACAGGGTAAGGTGGCAATAATTTCAAAAGAATAATACTAATACTAAGGAGGATTGGGAAAGGCTCCTTGAAGAAGGTGAGACTTTAGTTGAGACTTGAAGGAAGCCATGTGGTAGAGATGATGTAGGAGAGAGTACCTGGAACAGCAAAAAAGCCAGTGTCACTGCATCCCTGAATATGTGGGAAGTGTGGGGGGAGGTCTATGAGATGGTAAAAATAGGAAGAGGCCAAATCATGGACAGTTTTAAAAGCCAAAAGATATTATATTTGATTCCAGAGGCAATAATTGAAGTTGATCAAATGGAGCTTGGGAGAAGTGACATGGTTAGACTTATGCTTTAGGAATATCAGATTGACAGCTGAATGGAGAATATATTGGAGTGAGGGTAGAATGACTAGTAGGCTATTGCAGTAGTATAAATATTGGGTGATAAGAGCCTACACCAGAGTGGTGACAGTGTCAGAGGAGAGAAGGGGAGATGTTATAAAGGTAAAATGACAGGATTTGGCAACTGATTGGCCATAATGACAGTGAGGTACCTATGTTGTGAATTTGGGTGACTTGCAAATTGGTGGTACCCATTGCAGTGTCAGGCAAGTTAGGAAGAGGGGAGGGTTTTGAAGGAGACATAATGAGTTCCATTTAGGATTGAGTTTAAGATGTCTCTTAGATATTCATATTGAGATGTTCAATATGCCATTGGAGATGTGAGACTGAAGGTCAAGGGAGAGGGTGGATCTGAACAAATAGATCTTAGAATCATCTTCATAGAGATCAATTCATGGAAGCTGATGAGATCTCCTAGTGAAATAGTATATAGAGCTCTGCTCTGGGGGAACAACTGTTTGTTAGGAGATGAATTTCCAGCAAAAGAAACTGAGAAAGAATGGTCAGATAGGGGAACCAGGAGAGTGTCAGAGCAGTGTGAAAACCTAGAGAGAAGAAGTTGACAGTACGAAAGGCTGCCTAGAGGTCAAGAAGGACGAGGACTGAGAAAAGGGCTGTAGATTTAGTTATTAAGAAATCACTGGCAACTTGGTAGAGAACAATTTTATTTGAGTGATGAGGTCAGATGCCAGACTACAGAGTTAAGCAGGGACTTGAGAGAAAAAAAGTAGAGGTGTTAATTATAGATGGTTTATAGATTATACACTCAAGGGAGTATAGCCACAAAAAGAAAAAAAAAGTACAATAGCTAGCAGGAATGGATGGGTCTATTTTTGGAAGATGGCGAAGACAGCATGTGTATAAATAAGCAATAGGAAAGCAGTCAGTTGATTGGGAGAAATTGAAGTTTGTTGAGAGAGTAAGGATGATAGAGAAGATATCTGTTAGAAAAGATGGAATGGAATGGGATCATTCATGCATATAAAGGGTTGGGGATGTGAGTAGGCTATATGATGCTTATCAATTTATTCAGGAGAAACTATTAAAAATGTCATCAGACATCTGTGACCAGAAAAGGAGGTGGGTTGATGATGTTGGGAGAGGAAGGAATAACTAACTGAGGGACACTTTATTTGGATTTGAACAGTGTCAGGAGATGAAAGGCTCCAAACACTGTCTAAACTCCTTGAGGAAGATTTATGGAAAGACATGGACAAGAGTCTGTGCAAGATAGAAGAAATTAGATGCGTGATATTCAGCACAGTGGGAAGAAGGTACCAATAATGAGATCACACATGCTTCCGAGTCTGATAATGGAATTTGACAATGAGATGGGACACCTTAAAACTCAGAATCTAGGGAGAATTGGGACAGTCTGGGAGCCATAAATTGCATTCTTTCTGCTCTGTCACTTTTGTCTACTCCTTAGTTTTCTGCTGACTCCTCTTGGATTCTGGATCCAGAGCTCCTTATATGGCATTTAAGGTAGTTTCCTGTTCTACAAAATTTCAATGCCCTTCTCCTAATCCCAGTTCTTAGTATGAACTTTGTAAGAGTAATAATAATTATAATCATTGATGCCAGTTGCTTGCCATTTCCCTTGATTATCTTGTATCCCAACGGTGATTTTATATCATTAAATCTGTCTTACGTTTTGTTTTCAGGTTTATTTGATTGACATTGAAACATATTCTTTGATGCTCTGACTTCATAGCTGTTTGCTTTGGGAATATATTCGCTCATTGTCTTTTTTATAATTAAAAACAAAAAAGCAGAAACATTGCTCTTTGGTGTGTACCTTTCTCTGTATTGTATTACTACCAGGATCCATTGTGCCACAGAGGATAGCAACTTCCAGGAAACTTCACCTGGCCATGATTCCCAAAGTGAAGCATTCTCTTCCTCTTCCTCTTCCTCTTCCCGAAAGTTGGTGAGTGGTGGTCGTACGTCTATCCGAAAGCCGACATATTGGTTGGAAATGAGAGGGATCAAAGCAGCTTCTCAACCCCAAGGTGAAGGTATGAACCCTGCATTCCTTACAGGAATGTTTCTTCTTCCTGGGTCAGGGAGTTGACTTTCTAGTTAATAAATGCAAATTCCTTGAAAAAAATACTTAACTGTATATTAGGCATAACCATATTTTAGGGCTTTATGCCATCCTGCATTACTAACATTTTGTTTTTCCTGTCTATAAAACTTTTATTATGGATATCTCAGTCCTAATCATAAAGTACCAGCTTATAGACCTAGGGGATCATGGTAATGATAACTCTACTCAGCAATTTCTTGGATTGTTGGAGCCAAGATGGCAGCTTAGTAGCAGCAAAAGCTGAAACCATTCTGACAAGCCTTTCAAACCAGCAATTTCTGATCCTCCCTGCTACTTTAGTGATTAGATTTAATTGCTAACCTCTCTGTTCCCTGACTTATGGTTTAATAAGTTATTCTTTAGATTGGCTTATGTCTGTGTATGTCCATGTAGAGTTCTTTAACCTCTGTTCCTCTGTCATATGTGAATGAAGAGTAAGATGAGGACTCAGTGGTCTTTGTGCAAAAGCTATGCTCATACATTAACTAGAAATGTACATAAATATCTTTGTGAGGTTTATGACTTTTATGACCCTTCCCCTGGATTTTGTGTTGAGTAAATTAAAACATAATGGATGTCTTGACAGTAGACCTAGATAGCCTCAAGCTGAGTTGCTTTCTGTTCTGTGCTTACAGGTGGAGTGACAGGCAAAGGGAAGAGGAAGACTAGTGGGGAAGAAGATGAAGACTATGAAGAATTTCCTCAGAAGAAGCAAAAGCTTTCTGGTAAAGGAAATGACATGTACCTTCCCTCATGGGGTGGCTGAGTTTGAGTCCTTCAGAGGCAAAAAGTAGACTTTAGTACTGGTTTTCAAATCCTTGTCTGATCTACTAGCTCTGAGAACCATTTCCATTCTAAGAAACTGGAAAAGACCTTTGGACTGCCTTCCTATTTTTCTGTGATTTGACAGGAAGTCAGATTTTTTGGGGGGGTTAAAAGTTTTGGGGGTCAGAAAAACTGATATTTTGGGTTTCAACTGTCTCTTGCAATAGGAAAGAAACAGCGGACTAGAGCTCCACATAGCCCTAGAACCCAGAGCCGTTATATCCGGAAAGATCCACCAAGTTATCCAGCAGGTATGTTTATCATTGGAAGATTTCATTAGTTGAATGAATGAGTGAATGAGTATTTATTAAGCACTTAATATGTGTGAAGCATTGTACTGAATGCTGGCCATACAGATAGAATGAACACATGATCCTTAGGTAATAGCCACACTGAGGATGGTAATGCTGTATATTATTTAATTCATTTTCACAGAAAAAACATTATTTGCTTTTTACTTTTAACTAATTAATGGTGCCAAGGAATTTGTTGGTTAGAATTTCCTTTTCCAAGTCTTCAGTAGTCATAACTGCAAAGAAGGCAAGGTTTGCACCTGTAGAAGCAATTGCCAAGGTCAGTCTCCGAAGGGATTGCATCTTCGGATGGTGGCAATGGAGGCTAGGTTGGAACTGATGGTCTGGGAAGCACTGCTATGTTACATATGTCTCAATCTCATCCTTCCCAGTATATTTGTATTGAAGCTAAGAGTATTGGAAGTTACTTCTGTGATAGTTGAATTGACATTCCATTGAAGTCCTCCTATTCTTGATCTTGTGGGGGAGGTTACCCAGCATTCTCAGAGGCTGTGGCAGGGAAGCTTTGTCAGAGTCTACCAAACTGAAAGAGCTTTGAGTATGGGGCCTAATTATGGACACTTTTGAGAACTAGCCTAGCTGAATTTGGAAAATGTTACCACCAAGAGACTGACCACCAGATAATGTTTTTTGCTCTAGCAGCTCATGAAGGTATAAATGAATCAAGAGAGGCAGTACTCACACAGGTGAAAAAAAACCAAATTTTTGAAGTGTTGAAATTACTCTGACTATTCCTAGAGTCCTTGAGAGGTTTGTTGTTTCTTTTGGAGGCATATCTTTCCCCCTTAGCATTTTTTTTAAAGCCCCTACCTACCATCTTAGAATTAATGCTGTATATTGGTTCCAAGGCAGAAGAGATGTAAGGGCTAGGCAATTAAGGTACTTGTTCACAAAGCTAGGAAGTATCTGAGGCCAGAATTGAACCCAGGACCTCTTGTCACTAGGAGCCACCTAGTTGCCCCCTCCTTATTACTCCTTATGCCCTAATGCTGGTTCCTCTCCCAGAGAATGAGACCCCAAAACATTTTATTGTGTTCTCACAGGCAAGGCAATCTTTGGAGAGTGTCTTTCTCTAGTTATGTGACTGTGCTCTTTTGGGGGAGCATCCATCCATCCGTGAAGTGCTTCTTTCCTCTGCAGGCAGTTTGGAGGAACAGTGGTATCTGGAGATCTTGGATAAAGGCAGAGTCTCTTGTCCAACTTGTCGGGCAGTGGTGAGAAAGACAGTAGAGGGTCTGAAGAAGCACATGGGAAACTGCAGACAGGTGAGAATGGGACTGTGAAACATTTGCACTCATGTCCCCAGATCTCTGGCTCTAAATACTGTTAGGCAATTCAGATTAACTCAGTAAGCATTTATTAAGCAAGTACTGGCAGATTGAGCTAAATGTGAAGCACTGGAGATACAAAAACAAAATAGTCTCTGCCTTCAAAGAGCTTCTGTTTCACAATAAATACATGCTAATGAGCTGTTTTTCCTTATCCTTCTGGATGCATATGTGAGTAGTTTGGGTTATATGGACCTAGTATGTGTTGGGTTGGTGGGGAGGGGGGTGACATATATGCAGATTTGAGCAGATTTTGTGGCTTATGTTCTCTATTGATCATTCTTGCTAGCTTTTATTTACTTATGGCACTGAGGGATTCTTTAACCTTTCAGGAGATGTACACCTGTCACCACTGTGGGAAGCAACTTCGGTCTTTGGCAGGGATGAAGTATCATGTCATGGCAGATCATAATAATTTGGTAAGAAAACTTCTTGTTTCACTGGGCCAGGGGAAAGGGCCTAGGGCCTAGACACTTCTCATCTGATTGGTAAAAAGCTCCCAGAGTAAATGTTCAAGACTGAGGCTTAGACAGCAGCATGAGCTGATGGACCCTTTTAGTCAGAGGACTAAAATTTAAAGCTGAATCTATAGCTAGTTCAGCCAACGTTGCTGTGTTAACCTATTGAAGATTAATAGATATGTCCATGGTGACTGGTCCAAGTTAAAGGCAGGGCTCAGAGAGTATATTCTGATTGCAATTACTGTTGGTTTGGGGGTTCAGACAACTTATTGCTTGGCTTCCTTCAGGCATATTCTATCTCTCCTCTCCTTTTTTGTTGTCTGACTTAAAAGGAGATATTTGTAAAGCGCTTTGCAATCTTTAAAGTTGTATATAAATGTTAGCTATTATTGTTGTTATCTAGGTATTACTAATTAATATTTGTCCTTTTCCCATCTTCCTGTCTTTTCTTGTTCCTTCTTAGCCAATCCTAAAAGATGGAGGAGAGCTAGATGAGCCAAATGAGAGAGAGAGACTCCGAAAGGTCCTGAAGAGAATGGGCAAGCTCAAGTGCACACGGGAGGTAGGACCCTTTTCTGAGCTGGAGTCTCTTGACCTCTCAGCTTTGCTTCCATTAGTCTGTTTGAGTCCAGGAACAGCTTAGCTTCTCTTATCCTGAGGATACATTCTGTTCTGTCCTCCAGAATCATTCTCCACCCTGCCAACCTCAAGGATAGTTTCCTCCTAGTTTTCTCAAACCTAATGAAGTTCTTTGCCCTCTAGCTATTGCCTCATTAGTGTACCCTTGCAAGACAGCTTTTTTCTTTCAGTTCCTTTTCCTCTAGAGATTTCTTTCCCACCTTCCAACTTTGGGAATGGTTTATTCTTCTTTCTGAAATGGATGGAGAGAATCCAAACATTCAGCTTCTTAGGAAGTCTGGATTGAAGTTTTTGTGTTGGTATATATTTTGATATTTGGTTTAGGCTGAATCTCTACAGAACTAGTCTTTAGTCGAGACATGTTCTCCTTTTAGTTGTAGTCATGCTGGGGCTTGGAGTAGAGATTGAATTGGGAGTGAGAAAGGATTGTGTCAGATAGGGGATGTTGGAAAGGCATATTCATGTTGTAATGTCAACAGGAGATATGGAGGCTGTGAAATTTGGGAGTGTGTCAAAGGGAATAAGGTTAGATTTTAGACCTCCTTCTCATGTTTAGAGTTGCTCTGGCAGCTTCACAAGCATCATGGGCTACTTGTATCACATCCGAAAATGTGGCAAAGAAGCTGCAGAGCTGGAGAAGATGACACTGAAATGTCACCATTGTGGGAAGGCATATGGATCAAAGGCTGGACTTATGTATCACCTGCGGTCTGAACATGGACCTGTGAGTACTAACTACCTAATAATTCTCCTTTCTTCTTTTTGACTCTTGACACATATCTTTTTTCATACTCATTTCCTTCTTCATCTCTAGAATATTAATAAATTAGAAAAGCCAGAGCCAAGAACATTTTTAGTAAGTTGGTATGGTCTTCCTAGAGACTGAAAATTTCTTATAATTGCCTTACACAATCCTACCTCTGCCTAGTGTCTTATTGGGGAGAACCAGTATTTGTGGGCATCGTTCCAGAGCAAATAAGAAATCTCTGTCCTTGGTACAGCATGTTTACTAACTTAAGAACCAGCTCCTTTTTGTTTTGAATTGTAGGTTTTATACTTGTAAAGATGGGCTAGGTTTGCTAATTGATTAGCATCAATTAGCAAACCAATAGTGGTTGAGTTATGTTGAATATTTATTTGGTGGTGGTGATATTATAATCATATTTTCTGGTTCTGACTAAGATTGCTCATCTGACTCGAGTCTCTCCGACTCCTATCTCCAGATGCCCTTCTTTCCAGAGTCAGGTCGACCAGAGAGCTTAAGAGAACTGAGTTTGGAGACGGGTACTGGGGGTCGTGTGCAGAGGCGATCAGCCAAGGTGGCTGTATACTACCTGCAGGAGCTAGCCAATGCTGAACTGGCCAAAGAGTGGCCTAAGAAGAAGGTGCTTCAGGACCTGGTTCCTGATGACCGGAAGGTAAGGTTGAAACCCAAACTCATCTTATGGAATACTATGCTCACTTTTATAAAATAACTTCACTTTGGCAACTCCTTGCTATATGGTACCAAGACTAACATGTATCCCCATTCTGAAAATTAGTCCAGTTCCAAATATCTGATCCTGGAGGAGGTGCTAGATAATCTTTCATTCTTTTCCTTCAGGAGTTGTCTTAATTGGACTAGTTCTAATAAAGCCTTGAATCCCACTATATGGATCGACCCTTTGCTTAGCATTTACTTCATTGGGATACTCGTTTAATGGCATATTTAGGGGAATTGAGGTATGGAAGCTGCATAGAGTGTTTAGATCACCTAGGAAAGGAGCACAATCTAGATAGGAGGTGAGGATGATATATGGTGGAAGGGGAGGTGATTGCATGAATCACCAATTTGAATAGGGGATGGGCCAGAACTTTGGTTTGTCTGTGGTTCTAATTAATGAAGGGCAACAGCTTAGGTCTAGTCCAGGACTTTGAGCACCATACAAAAAAAAAAACTTAACAAAAGTGTCATAGCACAGACACTTACAGTTACTTTTCCTTTGATCTAAAAACTAAAACAGTTTCTTGACTTAATAGTGGATAGGAATTTATCTCAAGTTCTTGAATTGAAAATAAGTACTATTTTGAAAAAAGATTCAGTTAGTTTTTCATACTTGTTTCTCTTCCAACAAGGATAAAGTACATATATATTATAGCTTCCTAAGAACTCTTCTCAAAGGTCCCCTCTGTCTTTACTTTTACTTTTTTTTTTTTTTTTTTAAACCCTTGTACTTCGGTGTATTGTCTCATAGGTGGAAGATTGGTAAGGGTGGGCAATGGGGGTCAAGTGACTTGCCCAGGGTCACACAGCTAGGAAGTGGCTGAGGCGGGGTTTGAACCTAGGACCTCCTGTCTCTAGGCCTGACTCTCACTCCACTGAGCTACCCAGCTGCCCCCGCCCCCCGTCTTTAAATAAATGATTGTAGCATGATAAATGTTGACATCACAAGCCATAATATACACACCGAAGTCTTTCTGAATAGAGGACTTCCTGAGAACTTACTGTTATGTTCTGTATTTAATTTTAATAGTACATTAACCAAGAGAGCATAGGATCATAAATTTAGAGTTGGAAAAGACCTCAGAAGTCATTTATTCTGACTTTATTTTACAGAGGAGGAAACTGAGGTCTAGAGAGATTAAGGAATAAACCTTGTTTGCAAATTTAAGTTCAATCCAATTCAACAAAAGTCTAATGAATACTTAATTAAGGAACGTAAGAGTTTTCTCATGTCAAGGCTTCTAGGTTTCATAGTAGGGTGCTGAGCCCTGGAATCAGGAAGACATTCAAATCTGGCCTCACTTATTAGTTGTGTGACCCTGGGCCATTCTCTTAATCTTTCTCAGCCATAGTTTCCTCATTTATAAAACAGGGATAATAAAATAGTACTTATCTCTCAGGGTCATTAAGGAGATCAAATGTCCTGGCATATGTAAACTGCCTTAAATACTTTAAAGCATAATATAAAACATTATTCTTATTATCATTATTATTATTTCATGCAGGACTCTGGAATTCCATACTTGCCAACATGAGGGACTTGGGGTAATACTTAAGAGTATATTAGGTAGGGTCTGGGTTTTCTGACAAGCTATATTCTTGACCTGTAGCTGAAATACACTCGTCCTGGACTACCCACCTTCAGCCAGGAAGTACTCTACAAATGGAAGTCAGAGATCAAGATGTATCATCGTGTCCATTGTCCCAACCAGGTGATTTCTTCTTTTCCATTTATTTAGTAAGAATTTATTAAGAGTCTACTGTGTATGTATAGTACTGTTGGGCATGTAGGAGGGGTAACATGGTAGTTTGCTTGTTAGCTCTTCATTTCAAAATAGCCTGTTTTCATGCACAAGTTGAGAATCAGATTTAAGCATTTCTGATCTCTTAGCTGGATTTAGTATACTTGTGTGATACCACCTTTATTACTTGGATTTTTTAAGAGACAATCACTATGAACTCTGAATCTACTTTTAAAAAAATATATAGTTATAGTAATTTAGAGAACTAAATACATTTAATACTCATTTCATCTTAACTCTCTTTTCCTGTTTGGTCATTGATGTCAGAGGGGAAAAATCAATTAACAGATACTTTTGTAGTGGAATTGTTACTATATTCATTTCATACTCAATAATATGGCACAGTAACTCAAAAAGTGAACATGACCTTAGGTATCATTAAGAAAGACATAGAATCTTGGACAGTGGATATAATAGTTCTGCTTGTCGTAATCCTACTTTTCATCCTCACTGTGATTTCCAGTCCCTGATCCCTCAATTCTCTCCCAGGCCATTTCTCCGGCACTAGCCACCCTACCCTCTTTTCTACATCTTGACCTTTTGGTGAACCAATTCTACTCAACACTATCCCCTCTTCTTTTATTTTATTATTCTTTATTTTTGTATCCCCTCTTCTTGAATCCCACTGATTATACCTTAGGAAACCTCAGCCTGGATCACTCCTATTAGTCAGGTCTTTTCACTCCTACATAGGTGCTGTCAAAACAAAGATGGAGAAAATCATTAAACTGTTCTGACTAGTTCACTGCAATTTTATGTTAACAAAAACTCAACTGGGATTTTCACTGGTACTAGGCAGTTCTTTTATACTTGCCTTATCAACTCTCAATCCCACTTTCCATGATGACTCTTCCAAACATTTTCATTCTTCCTCAAACTTCTCATGGATATCACTTTCCCTACCACTCAGCTAAGAACCTTGTCTCATATTTAATAAAAAATTGAGGCTTTTTACCTTGAATTCCCTCTTTTCCCCTCTTCTTCATCTCTTATCTAGTGCCTCCAAGTTGTCGGCTCCTGGCATTTTCTCTGGCTATGCCCCATGCCTAGAATGCTACTGATCTCCTTGGCTTTTTTTAACTCCCAAGTAAAATACCATCTTCTATTAGAAGCTTTCACCAACCCTTTTAATTCTAGTGCCTTCCCTCTGGAAGTTATTTCTTATTTATCCTCCATGTAGTTTATATATATTTATTTGTGTATTGTCTTCCCCATTAGATTATATGCTCATATACATATGAGGTCAGGGACTTTTCCCCCCCTCTTTTTGTATCCTAGCACTTAGCACAGTACTTTCACATAGAAGGCATTTAATAGATGTTTCTTGATTGATGGATATGGACTGATTGTTATACTTGGTCCTGATCAGATTACTCTGTGAGTATTTTTTTTTTCAGTTCCAAATATCACATTTTAGGAAGAAGATAAGCTGAAAGTATGTCCAGAGGAGAGGGACCTGTGTGGTGAGGGGACTAGAGACCATATTACAGAACAGCAATAATTACAGTAAAAATAACTTGACATGTAATATAATCCTTTCAAATTTGCAAGACTGCTTTATGTGTATTATCTCATTTGAGCCTCACAACAGCCTTGTGAAGTAGGTACTATAAGTATCTTTATTGTAAAGATGAAGAAGTTGAAATTCAGAATGAAATGATTTTTGCATTGATAAATAATTTTTAAGTATTAGAGATAGGATTTGAACTGATGCATTCTGTTCTACTGCCATTCACTACAACACATTGTTCTTATGAAATTTGAAGGAATCAGAGAAGACTTAGGAAAGCATAATAGCTGTCTTCACATATTCAGAGAGCTATAATATAGCTTTTAATATATATTTAATTTAATTTTAATGCATAATATTTAATATGTAATGTTCATAATTTATATAGTATATATAGCTTATAATTTCTATGATATAATATTTAATGTATAATAAAATCAATATATAATGAATCTAATTATTTAATATATAAGTTTGTTACATTTGATCTCAGAGAGACAAGGAAAAACTTTTAATGATGAGAATTGGTTAGGTTTGTAAAGGCTCCCTTGGGAAGCAGTGAGTTCCCTGTCCCTGGGTATCTTCTGTTAACATTCTGGATGTCAATTTACCATTGTTGTAGAAGAAATTCTTCACCAGATTTGTGTTGGACTAAGTGACCTGTGAGATCCTCTCCATCTTGTGAGAGTCTACAATTCTCTGCTTTTTCTCCCTTCTTCTTACTTTTCCTTGTTGCTTTTCAATATGTGAACATTTTAAATCATTTCTCTCTTATGCTTGATGTGCTGTTTCTTAGTCTCCTTGCTCCTTCCAACAATGTTGGACTGCAAAGAACTTGATCAGACTATTGGGAAAGAATTTTATTTTGAGTGGTATTAACCCTATTTCCTCTTTTATCCCTCAGGGCTGTGAATCTGTCTACAGTAGTGTGTCTGGTCTCAAGGCTCACCTGGGCACTTGCACATTGGTTTGTAACTTTATTTACTGCCTTACTTTGTACCCTTCTATTGCCCAAATATCTGGATCTGAAATCATCTGACATGGAAGAAAATGCAATTAGGGTTAGGGTTAAATTAGGGTTAAACATTGGTTCATCGGGCATCCTAGCATTTTCAGAAGCTAGTTTGGGTTCTTGTTTGGTCTCAGGGCTCCAGGTGTGATTTGGGTTTTAAGAGTTAACTGTAGTCATAAAAGTCCTTGAAAGGTCCAGCCTAGCCACAAGTCATCTCTATTTTGGAAGAATTTGGAGATTATATTAGTTATGAGTCTAGTCTAGGGATCCAGCTTTGCTAGATTAGGCTAAAGCCTAGAATAAACCTACCAAAAATGCCATGTTGGCCTGATACTTATCTTTTTCAGGACCAACTTGGATGCTATTCCAGAGTGAAGATTCTCTAAATCAGTCAAAATTGTTCTGGCCTCTGGGGTTAGGAGATAGAACAGGATGCAAATTTAACATTTGTTTACCTTGTTGAACTCTCTTTCATGTTGACCCATGTGTCTTACAGCTCAGAGCTATGGGTTGTATCATGGAAAGGCACCTCTTACCATCTCTATTTGGAAATTACTTTTTACATAAAATGAGCATCATGGAAACCTGAAGCTTCAGGAGAGTAGAAAAATCTCAGTCCAGAGTGGTAAGGGAGTTTTAGACCTCCAAGCCAAGATCTGTTCAAGAATGGTTAGAAGTTTGTCACCTTAGTTTTTGTTTCAAAGAATCTATACACTAAGGTGTTGTGGATGATACCCTTTATAAGGCTCTCTTGGTAGCTGCAGATATTATAGTGGAGAATTATAGGGTGGAGCTCTCCAAACTGCTTTGTTTCTTTTTTAATGTAGAGAACAGCAAATTATTACCTCTAGAGTTTAGATTAGGGACTTTGCAGTAAGTGACCCTTTTTGGAAGCAAGGGAACTTGGGTATGAAAGTGGGAAAAGAGAAACACTGATGTTCAAGTGGCAAAGAGAGAAATACAGATTCTCTAGAAGGTGGAATTATAGTTTGGTGCACAATGGCTTTAAGGTATACATGTCCTTGGTTGTGTGAAAGCAGAGCCAGTCTGCTGACAAATCCTTTCCATGGTTTTTTGCCCTTCTGTC
Organism: Gracilinanus agilis; assembly: GCF_016433145.1. NCBI lineage: Eukaryota > Metazoa > Chordata > Mammalia > Didelphimorphia > Didelphidae > Gracilinanus > Gracilinanus agilis. The sequence continues at coordinate 231,700,268 of NC_058131.1, read as the reverse complement.
CTTTGCTAAAGTCATCTCCCTCTTCCTTCATTTTTATCCCTCAGGATTCCTAGACCTAATGGTAAGTTCTTGAATTTACCAAGAAACTTTCTCTCTCTCTCTCTCTCTCTCTCTCTCTCTCTCTCTGAGACAGGGAGACTTTGTGGCTGGAAAATATAAGTGCCTCCTGTGTGAGAAGGAGTTTGTGTCAGAGAGTGGTGTCAAATATCACATCAACTCTGTCCATGCCGAGGTGAGATTTCTGTTTTATGTTATTCTATAATTCATGATCCTTGGTGTTGGAAGCATGAGAGTCCTTTTCTCCATTTGTATGTTCAGAAGTGACACTATTAATGTTTTTCAATAAATTCTTATCGATAGCTTTTGTTCTTACATTATCTAAATTTCTTCCTATATACCTCCTTTCCTTTGCCCTAGAGAGCCATCCCATATACCAAAGAATTTAAGAAAAAGAAGACAGGGCAGTTAGGTGACTCAGTATATTGAGAGCTAGGATTAGAGAAGGGGGGGGGGGAGGCTGGATTCAAATTTGGTCTACTTAGGAAGGAATGTCTATCTATGACCTTGGGCAAGTCACTTAACCCCTATTACCTAGACCAGTGTTGGAGAAGGTTTTCCAGTTCGACTGCCCAGAGAACAAATTCAAACTGCCTATGAGGCCCTCTCCTCCTCCCTTCCTCAATTGCCCAAGACAGCCTCTCCTCCTCCCTTCCTCAATTGCCCAAGACAGCAGAGGGAGGAAGTGCTTGCTTTGGGCCCCTGAACAGAGGAGTAGGGCATGTAAAAAATGTCCCTCGGGTGCTGGGAAGAGGAGGGAATGGAGCAGCTCCCCAAGGACCAGCTAGGCACGTGTGCCAATACTTCACCAACGCTGGTCTAGCCCTTATTGCTCTTCTGCCTTGGAACCAATACACAGAATTGATTCTAAGGCAGAAGGTAAGAATTTTTTTTTTTAAAAAAGGAAAAACATTCAGTACATTGGGAAAAGACCTTTGCAGTCAATTGCTTAAAAATGGACTGCTCCCCTATGCAAAGGAGTAGGTATAAAGGTTTCTTCTCATCTCTTTTTGGGACCATACTTGATCTTTGTAATTTTGCAACATTCATTTTCAGTTTTGTGGTAATTCTTTTCATTTACATTGTTGTAATTATTATGTATATTAACTTGGCTCTGCTCACTCCACTTGGCCTTTTGTAGTCATTATATTCATTGTTTCTTAGTGGATAGCAGTATTCCACTACATTCATGTACCATAGTTTTCTGTAGTTGTTCCTTAATTGATGGGCAACTACTTTATTTCCAGTTCTTTGCAACCACAAAAAATACTGCTATAAATATTTTAATGTATACAGATAATTTCTTTCTATCAGTGATCTCCTTGGGATATGTGCTAATCAGTAGAATCTCTGGGTCAAAAGGTATGGGCATTTTAGTCATTTGATTTGCAGTTTAAACAATTCCAAAAATGTTTTCCTAAAAAATTTCCAACTCCTCCAAATACAGCACTAATGTGCCTATCTTTTTTTTTTTTTTTTAAACCCTTACTTTCTGCTATAGAATCAATACTATGTATTGGTTCCAAGGCAGAAGAGTGGTAAGGGCTGGGCAATGGGAGTTAAGTGACTTGCCCAGGGTCACACAGCTAGGAAATGTCTGAGGCCACATTTGAACCTAGGACCCTCCTGTCTCTAGGCTTGGCTCTCAATCCACTGAGCTACCCACCCCCCTTCATATAATTACTACTGCATTAATTCTCATCTTTTTTTCATCTTTTCCAGTTTGCTGAGTATAATATGAAAATTCAGAGTTTTTTTCTTTCTTGTATTTCTCATATTAGTGGTTTGGAGCATTCTTTCATGTTATTAATAGTTTGTAATTCTTTGAGAACTGTTTACACATATCCTTTGACTACATATCTACTGGGGAGAGTGGTTTTTGGCCTTAAATATATTTGTAAGTTGTCTGCACATCTTGCATAACAAATACTTTTTTAAGAAATTTGATACAAAGATTTTTTTTTCATTATCCTGATTCCCTTCTTATTCTAGAAGCACTAGTTTTGTTTTTGCAGATGCTTTTCAATTTCATGTAATTACAGTGACCTATTTTTTCTTTCATAGTTGCCTCTATCCCTTGTTTGGTTAAAAATACAATTATATCTATAAAAGGTTTATGATTTCTAATTTTTTTGGTGGTATGGCCTTTACATTTTTGATCACACATATACAGTTAGTATTCTATTTAATGAGATTGGAGTTGGGGAAAATCCTAAAATTGACATTTAAGATTTTTTTATCTAAAGGCATGAGAGTTATTTTAACCATATTCCCAAATCTAGTTAACTTGTATTCTCCAAAGTCTTTTTTTAAGTGATTCTTTGCCTTAGGACCAACAGAAATATTTACCATCTCTAAATTAGGATCTGCTTTGTTTCTATACAGAAATGTTAAATCCCTTTCTCCAGTTGCCTATGTCTAGATTTATAGAAATATATATATTTTTTAACTTAGTTAGCCCACTTTCTCTCCTACCCAATTCGTGTCTCTGATCTTGCTACCTTTTTAATCTGTTACTCTACAGAGAGTTGTATCTTTTCTTTCTCCACTGTCTTGCCTTTCCCCTGTACTTGTTTTCACTTATTCTTCACACCCTTTCTTCTGAATCCTCCCCACTTGTCTTGAACTGATGACCTTTCTCTTCTGAATCCCTAGGATTGGTTCATGGTAAATACCAACACAACCAAAAGCTTTGAGAAGCTAATGAAGATGCAGCATCAACAGGAGGAGCAGAGACGATGGCAACAGCACAAGAAGAGGAGGTCACCAAGGGCCAGTAGAAAACAGCAGCGGCCGCCAGAGGCTGCATCTGACAAAAAGGAACCAGATCGTCGGGGAGGGAAAGGCCTGGCAGGCTCAGTCTCTTGTGAGAACGGTGAAGGAGAGGAGCTAGAGCCAGAGCAAGTACCCATGCCAGTGTGTTTCCAGACAGTGAAGCTCTCAAAGACCAGCCATAAACGTGGAAGGAAATAACAGGCTAGTGTGAGAGCATCTCTGCATGAAGGGATGGGGCACTGTTGGCCCAGAGGCCCTTGGCCTGGGGAGTCCTCTCAATCCCTTCCTCTTTAGTAAATTTCTCAGTCATTCCTACTTGTCCCCTTCCTCTTGGACTTCTGGGCTCCCACTCCTCAGAAAGTCTTGTCTCCCCAACTCTTGTGCAGCCTTAAAGTTCTGCTGTTATCTTTACCATGCTGATGTCATAACTTCTTTCCCTCAAGAAGACTGGGAAACTCCTGGCTGTTGGCTGTTTCCTTCTTGAGGTGAAGTGATTATAATTAGACTGTATTAAAAGCTGAGGTTTAGGGTTTGGGATCAGGAAAATTTTCTCCTGCTTTTCCTTACCCAACTCCTCTACCCACTACTGAAACCCACTGTCTAATCTGTAAAACAGCCCAGCCTCTCTTTACTACACATACAGTTTATGATATTACGCTTCGTATATAACTAGTCTAGATGCCTCTGTTTTGGTGCCGGTATCTTGTCAGGCATTTTTTTCTGTTAGCCCAGTTGTTCCTTCTGATGGCATGACCTTGACACGGGGCTAGATTAGACCCAAATAGCCCAGTTCAACATGGACTCAGAGTGAGTCAGAAGACTGGTCTTATACATTGGGTGTGCTGGGAAATGCTTCTTGTACTGAATTCATAGTCTTGAAAAATAGGCTCCACAGAAGTTCATGAATAACTGTAAAATGAGTAGAAAGGATTGAGCAAAGCAAGCATTACTGTCCAGCATGAGGTTTCCTGGTGTTTGGGATCACATCTGTTACTGAGGTCAGCTTGTTCTGCACTGCATTAGTTTTAATTGTTTAAGAGGCATCTCACTAGGTGTGCTTGGTGTCTTGCTGTTCCTAGTGATGCCATGTGTGTCAGTAGCTTAAATGCACATGCCCTTTCCCTTGGGCTTCCATTTATTCACACTGAACTTTAGCCATTCTCCACAGTTTAAACCCTTACCTCTCCCTCCAGTCATTGTGCTGCCTCTTTTCTGAATTCTCTGTGGGTTTTCACCCTTTTGCAGGGTGGTAATTATGGGACCCTCTCTTGGGAGACCCCTTAGTCTAGCATCCTGAGTTTTCAGGACTGGATATGAGCACTTAGCTGGAGCTGGAAAAAAAGAGACTTTCCTCTTTTACCCTCCTGCATATCCAGCCATCCCTATTAGGATGTTTATTTCCGAGATTGGCATTCTTTGGAGTGTCATTTGTATCAGCTCCTTGTTATTCTTGGTCTCTCTACCTTCTTCCCCCAAAATTCAGGTCACATTGCCTTGCTCCTGTTTGTCTCATGTGTTGTAGAACATGAAGAATCTGATCCTTGTCTCTGGCACATGTTACAAATAAAGGCAAGTGGCATGTATCACTTTTTCAGATTCTGGAAGATGAATTCTTCCAGTTTGCTGTTGCATTTCTTAACACTCCCCCTTTCCCCCCAATAAAAAGAACAAAAAACAAAGATAAAACAGGAGTTTGGAGAAATGATGTTAAGTTGGCTATCTCAGTTGATCTCACCTCAAGAGCACCTCACAAAAAGTTCTGTTTCTAATAAGTGGGTAGTAAAACCTGGCCTCAAGTCCCAGGAGCAACAAGACAGGAAGAACCTTCTGTATTTACTCTATTCTTTCTTGCACGACTGTGCCCTGAAATCCAGGCTATACAGCAAATGGGGACTATGGAAGAGTGATGTATACATCCGGTATAAGTTAAAACTTGAGGTGTAAGTGGTAACATTGAAGGAAATAAATGTCCCTTTACTAGACCAATGTCTCTAGCTGTTCTTTGACTCCCGTTTGCTGTTGGGCTACTCAGTCAGCATATAACCAAGGAGATCAGCATGCTGATAGAAATGGTCAATGAAACTAAATCTGAAGTAAATTAAAGGTGAAAACAATTGTACAACTTTACCTTAGATCTTTTGGAGGCAGTCTATCTTTGCCTTTCCTTGGGCCATAGTCAAAAATAATTTAAACTAGTCTCTTTAAGGCAGATGCTTATCTTGAATATACACATTCCTGCTGTCTCCTATCATAAGGTATGAATTATGTGGGTACAAGGGAGAGGTAAACCCATTGTTGACAAAATAATTATTTTAGAATTTAGTTTATTTTTAGAGATTAATTCCTTAATCTCCCTTAGAGGCAATTCACACCTTGGCTTGCCATTGAGTTTATGATTGTTAATTGACAAATATTTGGGTAGAATTATTTTTTAACCAGAAATATGTTTCCTTGATGGCTAGAAATTAACCCAAGCTTATGAAAAGAAATTAGAGGATGAGACACCCGAGTTGCCCATCCATTTGAGTTATTTTGACTCCTATCAAGACACAGTATTCAGACTCCTTCGTGTTCTCTTTCACAGAACCCATTTTTTTTTTTTCTTAATGATGAGAAAATGGAGAGGAGGCTGCAACTCAGCATTAACAGCAAGATGATAATTGTGATTTCAGTGCCATTCTGCCTAGGTCAGATTCAAAGCACTATCCATGTTCTGCCCAAGATGCTCATCCATAACACTTGAGAGATGACTGTGGAAGAGAAAAATCAGTGTGCTTGCTGCTATAGTTTAGTACTGAAATGGTGACCGAGTCCCTATATGAATTTTAGGACTGATGCTTAGAGGTGCCTAAATTTCTATATGAACTGGCATGTTAGTGACTAGACCTTCCTGAAACAGCAAGGACATTTGTATTTTCTAGATTCCAGGTATTTCCTCTGCCCTTTAGACACCTTGTGAATACAAGCCTTCTATCCCCCCCTTCCATCTTCACTTTTCATAAGATGAACTCAAGTACTTTCACCAAATGCTGAGAGGAGTATAGGATAACTCTGTAGTGCTATTTGATAGTTCAAATAGAAGAGACAGGTTTGTGAACCAAGGTGAATACCTCCCCTGTAGATCACCTATACATTCACTAGAACATCTTGAGCTACTCTCAAACTTCATATTTGACCAGCTTTTTTTTTTTTTTTAAACCCTTCCATCTTAGAATCTCTGCTGTGTATTGGTTCCAAAGCAGAAGAGCACTAAGGGCTAGGCAGTGGGGGTTATGTGACTTGTTCAGGGTTATAGTTAGGAAGTATCTGAGGCTAGATTTGAACCTGTGGAAAAAAGTTTAGTGCAAGGATTCCTAACCTGGGGTATTTGAACTGTTTTCTCCTAATATTTTTATAACTATATTTCAATATAATTGGTTTTCTTTGTAATCTTCTGTATTTATATTGCACATTTAAAAACATTCTGAGAAGGGGTCACCCGAAACACAAAAGAGGTTTAAAATTCTTGGTTTAGAGGAAAAGAAGAGAATTCTTTATAATGTCTCCTATCTACTTCACTAGTGGGCTTTCAGTGTGGTCTTGAAGCCTCAAGATTCAATATGTGATAATAGTAATGATTCTTGATCTTAGGGATTCAAAATACCATTGTATCCAACTTTAGTGGTCTTTTTCTTAAAGATTGTTGGCTTTCCAGAAGAAAAGAAATCACCCATGAACTTGGGCAAGTAAAAAGGAAATTAGCAAGCTTTTTCCTCCATGGTGAAATATGAAACTTTTTGTCTCTGATGTCCAGAAATAACATCAAAACAAGGAACAATATGTCCAGCAGGCTGGAAATACTCTTCCCATGTTTTAAAAGAATGGAAATGCGGAATTGTTTTCAGAATAGCAAGAAGGAAATGATTGCTGCTCCTTGACTCCTAGTCATATTTAACTGTTTTCTTTAGAAGCAAGTGCTTCATCTTTCATCCCTAGTTTCTTTGGCTATTTCCCATACTGCCTCAATGTATATGATAACTGCGCAAGCAATAAGAAAAGCCATTTATTTACATGAACCTTCTCTAGACTATGACTCTTGCAGCCTGGTCCTACAACTTTGGGCCTTTTCCAGTTATAACCCCTGCTCTGAGTTAGCATTTGTGTCTGTGGGTCATACATGTATTTGTGTATGTTTATGGGTCTAAGTAAGTATACACACATGGGAACACTATTGACTAGGAAAAAAAGGTATGGGGAGAGTACTAGGCACCAATAATGACTAGAGTGGACACCTAGGCTATGTCTGATTTATATTTAAGATTGGGCTTAAAAAAGAATTCATTCTAGGTTTGTAGCTAGAAATCTTAAAAAGGAGGAAGGGGGAAGGATCTGGAAGTATGAGATGCAAGCTGACCATGTGTTTTATAGCAAGTTGTGGTTCCTGTATAAAGAATGAAGTTTTGTAACTTAAAAGCATGAACCAACCAATAGGTATTAATAAGGAAGAAGCATTGTGGTGTGTTGGAAAACAGTGGGCCAGTAATAAATCATACCAGGTCAGTGAATAAATTGTAGTTCACTAGTTTTTATGCAAAAAGAGAAAAAAATGTCTTTTTAGGAATAGGAGACTTCCCCATACCAGTACAGGATGATACCTTCTCTGCAATTTATAGTTGACTAAGAACTCCAAAAGATTGACTTGTTCAGCTGCCACACAGAGTCACAGGTAGAACTTGAATTCTTTATCAACAATATTTTGGTAATCACTCGTTTCAACATATAAAAAAATAAATTGCTGGTTCCAAGTGTTGATGGCAACAGTGAAGAGATGTTTAATTTGGAGATCCTTATTTTGTAGTCCTTATTTATAAAGACCCCCAAAATTCCAAAGACAAATGTTTGAACAATTTATTCAATAAGAATTACATCTGAATTACTAGGCTCTTGCTATTGATGGCTTTCTTGACAATGAATTCCTGAAAACCACATCATAAAAAAAATTTTGTTTTCTTTTTTGCATGATGTTACAATTGAAGGTTTTTATCTTGAGCAAGCCATTAAATATAACATTCTTATGATTAAAAATGTTATGAATAAAGATAACTACTATAAAACCATAATAATCTGAAATAGTAATCCTATGCTTATAGTCCTAAAAAAAGGAATGTATTCTAAAACATTTTTAGACGAGGGCCCCAATACACTACAAATGTACATATATAAAAATATAATTTTGAACTAAAATATACATTAAAATAATCTTGGAATTCAGAAGTTTGGAATCAGATGATTTGAATGCTGCTGCTTTTCTCTTTCAAAAGTTATCCAAGGAAACCTGAACTGAAACAGCTTTTTCTCTCAAATGCCCTAGTAGTATAGGTATCCTAAATCATTTCATTGGCTAGAATGCTACAATGAAAATTATTTCTCCCATTGCAAAGCTTTGTTTAAAAAAAAGACCAATCCTTACATCTTTTCACCTACTATCTCATTTAAATAAAAAATTAAACATAAGCTACTCAGTATCAAATCAAAACAATGCTACCAGAAAATAGAGAATTCTATTAGGTCACTTTCTTGACCTTCAGTTGACATGTTTCAAGAGTAGTTCATGCTTCATTGGAACATCAAGACAAACCAAAAGCTAAAAGGCAATTGTTAGGTCTTTGGCACACAAGTATAACAATCCCTTCTCACACCATCAAGTTTCAGGTTTGCTAACAGCATTTTGAGTAAGTCTTGTACTTCCTGGTTTGTGTTGGAATAGTTCAAACAAATGGGTGTAAAGACCAAGGCAACAAGAATTAAAAATAACAAGTGGGGACTACATGTATTTGCTAACCTAAGATTTTGGAATGTCTATACTAGCATTCTAGAGTCAACATAAATGGTTGCCATCAAAGAAATAAGTTTATCATTTGAAGAAAGATAAACAATGAGGCCAAAAGAAAACATGAACAACCCATAGCTTGACTTGCACTTCTTCTGAGCCATTGTAGGGAGTGTTTGGTAAACAGCCAGGAAAGCCTGGTCAGTTTAGTGTTGAGGTACTAGGAGATTTCAGGAAGATGCTGTTTGTCATCAGAGGATGAGGTGAGTGAGGGAGTTACAGGTAACTCCAGGAAATAAACATTAAATAGTACTGTAGAGGAAGGCCCAACTCCTTCCCCTAATAATTTCAATAAGCTATTAAAAGTCACTTTCAACAAAAGTTTTACAAAAAAAAGGTTTTTTCAGTATGGTCTTTTGCCACTTTTGTGTTTCATCCTTCATTCTGTAATTTGATAGCCTGTTATTTTATATTTTTTTTTCCCATTTAAGTTGCTTTGTACAGTAACTAAAAACATCTATATAGGTGGACATATAATAAATATTTTCCCCATTTAGGATGGATTCAACCTTGGTTTGGTACTTTGGAGAGGAGCCAGTATGGTCTTTGGACTGATTTGTCCTTTCTGATAGGGATTAGCTCGTGGGAGTTTAAGCTTCCTCCCTCGTTTAATACTCTCCTGGCAACACTCCTCTAGTTGTAGCTGCTGCTTCTGCCTTCGAAGCCTAATCCGCTGGGCCTCAACCTCCTCGGCTTCTTGAAGGAGCTGCTTTACTTCCTTATGCAAATGTTCATTCTCACCTTGCAGGTGTCGGGTGAAACTCACAATAGATTTATCTGCTGCCTGCTCCAGGATACGGCTATACTTCCCAATCTTACTTTTCTCCAGCAATAGCTCTACATCAGACAGCTGATGCTTCAGTGCTCTCCACTCTGCAATGAGAGAGCCTTGTGCCCTACGAAGCTGTTCTTCTGCCTCCTTCTGGACTAGAGGTTCTAACATTTGCAGCGATTTGATCTGCTCCTCTTGGGTCATCTGAACTATTCTCCTGGCATTTAATCCTTGAATCTTCTTTTTCAGATGGGCTTGGAGCATCTCCAGTTGCAGTAGCTCCTCCTGTAGATTTAATATATTGGACTCATAACTGGAGACCAACTGCTGCTGTTCGTGTTTGATCTGCTCCTGCTGCTGTGTGTGTTGATCCCATACCTTAATTGGTGCCACTTGTGTTTTCTTGGTTGGGTCAGGAAGGTATCCCATCAGGATATGGTTGTCACTTAAAAATGGTTTGATTTCATTTTGTATCTGGCAATGATCTTCTACGAGCTGCTTCCTTTGGGCTCGTGCTTTGTTCAGTTCCCCATTCAGCTGGATCATTTCTTGTTCTACTTGTGCCTTTATTGTCAGTTCTCTCTGCATCTTTTTATCCAACTCTTCCTGTGCCTTTAATAACTGTTGTAGCCTTTTGCTGCTTGTTAAGAAGGTAACATTTCGAGGCAGATTCTGTAATGTAATTTTGGGACTCTGAGAAAACCTGAGGGAAAAAGTCAGAAACACATTATCTGTCCATTACACCTTCATTATTATTTGTGAACTATTATTACCATTATGTCACGTATCTTCTATGACACTTAGTGTCTCATATCTTTCATTGTCTCAAGACCACAGCCTTTTTCTTTCTCCCCTAATTAGCAAGCAACTCTCAAAAATTCTGGAGAGTGTAAGTTACATTTTTTGTTACATTCAAAAGATAATATATAGTTTTACTGACTGTTCTCTACTGGTACAGATTGCAACTTCTAATGTGCCTTTGCAAATGTTTTATGAGTTGCTATGGCCAAAAAATTCATCAGTTGATGATTGTTTAGTTAATGAAGGGTTTTCTTATTAAGTAGGCTGGTCCTTGGATGGCAATATTGCCCAATCAATCTACTTTTTCTAGCTTGAGAGGATTCATCACAGCTTTTGCCCTCTAGAACTAGCTAAAACCCAGGTAGGTAGGAGAGATTATAAGAGTACAAAAGTATGCCACAGTATTGTAAGAATGGAGTCAGTAATAGTAAAACTCAGTGTTCAGAGGCTGACAAGGAAGTTTAAATTGAATTCATAACTCGGGATCATTTTTAAACCTTATTTTGAAAAAGATCAAAAAAGGGAATCACTGATTGGAATAGATGGGACAACAAAACAGACAGAAGACAGAGCTAGCCATGCCATAAGAGAATTAGTTTAAGGAACCAGGGATTTTTAGGCTGGAGAAGAATCAGTAGTGTGGAATACTTACTTGATAGCTTTACAATTTGATAAGCCATCATGGTAAAGATTAGATTTGTTCAATTTAGAACCAAGAGAAATGGGAAGCCAAAAGGAAGGGGAACTTGCTGAGGCAGATTTAACATAAGTAATAATTTCATAACAATTAGAGCAATTCCCAAAGCATAGACTTGTATATGTACTCATCTCACCCAACAGATTTTGAGCTCTTTGGAAAATTGCTGTATTTGCATTTTTATCTCTAGTGACAAGCACAGTGTATGGGATATGTGCTTAATAAATGCTTTTTGACTGATTGAATGGTTCCCTCTCTGGAAGTCCTCTAACAAAGGCTATTATTATTTGGGCATCTTGTAGAGAGGGTTTTTTGTTTCCTGAGTGGGATTCACTAGAGACTGAGGTCCCTTCCAACTACTTAATCCGAGGCAGGTGGCCTGCTGGGAGCAGAAAAAGCTTTTCCCCCTTAGCCTCTTCCTAGCTACCCCTTCCCTTACCCTACCCTCACCCCGCCCAATCGGCTTAGAAGAGGGTTTCCCCTTTTGTCCTCTCCAACCCACCTGCCCTGGGCACTCAACTGTTGATCCCAAAAGTGCTGGATATTGTATACAGGGCTGGCAGGGGTAGAAGCCAGAGAAGTAAATCCTCGAGGAAGTTGACTCTTCATCAGTTCCTCCTTCCTGAAGCATCTGGGCAACCAGCAAGTGTCGATGTATATCCCTATAGGTGGCACCCTATCCAGGATCTGCCCAGGGCCGACTTGCTCAGAACTCTTGACCCTTCCTAGGGGAGGGGGCTTGGGCCCTGTACAGAGGATGCAAAACTCTCCTTTACCCAAGCCTTTCTTGCTTGTGCCAGTGGAAGTGGCAGTAAAGACCTTGGAGCTTAGGGTGTCCTCGCTGTCTTCCTCCCCGCTCTCGTCTTCTGAGGATTTTGGACTGCCCATGCCCCAGGACTTAGACGATAAGCCCCAGCGCGACTTAGCTGATAAGCCTAAGCGTGACCTGGCCGATAGGACCAAGCGCGTTTTAGCTGACAGACTCACGCGCGACTTAGGCGACAGACTCACGCGCGACTTAGGCGACAGGCTCCAGCGCGACTTCGCTGACGGGCTCAAGTTTAATTTATCATCCAATCTCTCCTGGTTCTCCATTGTCGACTGATTCAGAGTCTCATTACCTGTGCTCTCTAAAGCCTTCGGCTTTGAGGTAGACAGATCTAGAGACGCTATAAGCTTGGGCGCCGGAATAGGGATGGTTTGCTGGGAATCTGGCTTCGCCTCGGACTCTGCTCCATTCGCAGGTTGCGGTGCAGACTCCTTTTCTGGCCTCCATTCCTCCAAGGTCTGTAGCCCCCCTTTCATATTCGAGCCACTACGCCACGGCGATTTCCTAACTAGACTCTGGCTCTCTAAAGTCTTCTCTAACGACTTCTGGTGCTGGCTTGCCTTTCGTGGATGGGCAGTTGAAGCCTTCCGGGCCTGCGAGTCAGGAGACGGAGTCGCCAGAAACGACGCACGCTTTGATCTGGCTCCATTTTGCCTGCTCACAGATCGGCTTTTCTGTCCCTCTAAAACCATTTCTGGCGGCTTCTTGCACAGGCTCAGAGGGCAGGAAAAGGGACGGAAAAACGAAGTCTTACGTTTGGGTTGCGACTCTGGAGGGAAAGGAGAGCGCAAAGCCACCAAATCCTCCCAGGTCTTTGGCCCTGTCCCCAGCCCCGCCCCCAGCCCCGCCCCACTTTGCCTATCCCTAGTCGGAACTCTACTCGGTCCTCCTAAAGTCATTTCCGGCTCCGCCCTGCGCAGACTCATCTTTACGTTGGGGAAAGATGGATCCTTCTTCAGGACCTGAGGCTCGGGAGACTCCAGAGGGCCCTCATTCCCAGCCCCAACCTCGGCCTCCTGTGTGTCTCCTTGTACTGGGGATGGCTGGGTCTGGGAAAACGACCTTTGTACAGGTGTGGCGCAGAAGCGAGAGGCAGGAAAAAGCCCACATTTTAGGGGGCCGGGCTGGGGCTGACTCGGGAAGTAGGGGCAGGATGGCGGGACCTTCACCTTCCCCTTGTCTCCCGCCGCTTTCTTCCGCAGAGGCTCACGGGATACCTTCACGGCCTGGGCTCGCCGCCCTACGTGATCAACCTGGACCCCGCCGTGCACGAGGTCCCCTTTCCAGCCAACATTGGTGAGTGCGCGTGCACGGGCCAGAAGTTACCCGCGGCATTGGGAGCCCTGAGAAATGGTGACTCGAGTACTGTAGGCCCGTGTTCTCTTGCATCTCGACCACTTTTGTGCAGTCTTCAGAGGCCCACCTTGCCCCATCCCTCCCTTTTTCCTGCCCAGCAGCCCTGTTTGCTTAGGTGAACGTGATTAACGTTATTTGCCAATATTTGAGAAATTAAGGCGACACAGGTCAGCTTTGGCACTATGCAACACCATGCAAACAGGATAAAAAGGTAAAAGCTCCTCAAAAGGAATTTACAGTCTTAAGTGAGATGACAGCATGGAAAAAAATTATGTGCCAATACAAATATGTGTAGAATTGATTTTAAACTGGTGAAGCCATTTAACTCAAAAATAAACATTGAGATAGTCTAAGAGACTCAAAACTCTCTTAAGAATTGGAAGAAATCTGGTCTGTCTAGCACTATGAGGGCCATAACAGTTTTATTTTTATGCATGGAAGACCTTTAATGCTTGTTGATTGATCTAATTCTACAGTCAATCACACATCTGACAACGAAATCACTCATTCATTACTACCAACTATAATATACCTGACACGTGCTCAGTCACTCATCTTGTCCCTCATGAAGGCTCTCTAGTGATTAGGAATCTTCTCCAGGCCAGCGCACCTCATTACATTTTTGTACAGTTTAATTGTGCCTACTTAAAGAACATCTTTTTCTAGACTACATGACTTACACTTCCAGCTCTAAATCTGTGATCCCAAGTTGTTGATTCTAAGGATTGCATGGGTTTGTATTTTAGGGCTTTGTGATCCTCAAGCCATAGTTTTATTCTACTTCTAACCCTTTCTAGTAACCTTAAATTATATTGGTATTTATTATAAGATGCCTGTAAATTGGAGGGAAATCTTTAAGCTGAGATACTGATTTTAGCTTGTGACAGTGAAAAATTTGTGCTGAAAGGTTGTTTAATCTCTTATTCCAAGATTAATTTAATTCATTTGTTAAATGATTTGCTAGGGGAGAAGCAAAGTGGAGTCTGAATTCAGTGCTTGAAGCAGCTGTAATGTGGTTGAGTTGCAGAAGTTATAACCTTCATTTGTACAAGGAATTTTCTTTATCTCAGAATTCTATCAATGAGACCACAGTTCCAGTCCTACTATTCTGATCCGGGTGAGCACCTAGGAAACAAAAATGGAATGTTTTTTGTCCTTAAGGACCTTAGGTTCTATTGTATTCAAAGCTGGTTGGTTCCCCCCCCCCCATTCTTTATATAACCACTGTGGGTTAACTCTTTGACACCCAAGTTTAATGGTGAGTGTTCACATGCCATAGGTCATAGCAACTTTTAACCTAATCTGTTTCCAGAGGCAGAACAATAAAATGAATCTGAAGTTTCTTAAATATATATTTCTCATGAAATAAGGATCAAGTAGAAATGGGTTCATTTTCTAATTGGATCATGCCTAAAAGCTTCCCCCCCCCCCAAGAACTCCTCTCACAAGTGTTTATTGAAAGGCTCATTCAGAATTTGTTTCAAATCTTGTGAGAGTGGCTCAAGACTGCATCTGGAGGAGGCAGCTGGGTAGCTCAGTGGATTGAGAGCCAGGCCTAGAGACAGGAGGTCCTAGGTTCAAATTTGGCCTCAGACACTTCCCAGCTATGTGACCCTGGGCAAGTCACTTGACCCCCATTGCCCACCCTTACCACTCTTCCACCTAGGAGCCAATACACAGAAGTTAAGGGTTTAAAAAAAAAAAAGACTGCATCTGGAATATTGTAGGTAATTCTTTGTGCAGTCTTTTGAGAAGATCATTGATTGGGATATATTCAGAGAAGGGCAAACTGGATGAAGAGGCAGACTTTTGAGACCTTGCGATATATATATCATGTAGAGGAAATATTTGATCTTAGAAGCTAAAAGCATTGCAACTCAGATTTATTTGGTATGTTAAGGTTTACAAATAGTTTTCCTTTCAACAGCCTAGAGGCAGTGTGATATAATGAATAAGGCATTGGACTTGGAATTGGGGAGTCCTGAGTTCAAATCCTGCCTCAGATACTTTATAATTGTATGACCCTGAGTAGGTCACCTAACAACCTCTGTGACCCAATTCCTTCATCCGTAAAATGAGAGGGTAGAGCTTATGGTCCCTAGGACTTCTTCCTGCTCTAACTCTTATGATCCTTTGATCTCCCTGTATTGTGTACATAATAAAAGTATTAGCCCTATTGTACAGATAAAGCTTAGAAAAGTTCTTTCCCAGAGTTACAGCTGGGAAATAGCAGAACATGGTTCAAACCTAGGTCTCTGACATCCAAGTCCAAGG
Source organism: Gracilinanus agilis (assembly GCF_016433145.1). NCBI lineage: Eukaryota > Metazoa > Chordata > Mammalia > Didelphimorphia > Didelphidae > Gracilinanus > Gracilinanus agilis. The sequence continues at coordinate 231,684,838 of NC_058131.1, read as the reverse complement.
TTCTTCCTATTAGTTCATGTGCTACTTTTCCAACATGGAGCAGTGAGTGAAAGTATCAGAAAAGTAAATTTTTGTGGACAGCTGGGTAGCTCAGTAGATTGAGAGCTAGACCTAGAGATGAGAGGTCCTAGGTTCAAATCTGGCCTCAGACACTTCCCAGCTGTCAATAGTATTGACTCCCAAGACAGAAGGTATGGGTTTAAAAAAAAAAAAAGTAAATTTTTGACTTGCCATAATTCATTTCAAGTGAATAGGCATGGGGGCAGCTGGGTAGCTCAGTGGATTGAGAGTCAGGCCTAGAGACAGGAGGTCCCAAGTTCATATCCGGCCTCAGACACTTCCCAGCTGTGTGACCCTAGGCAAGTCACTTGACCCCCATTGCTCACCCTTGCCACTCTTCCACCAAGGAGCCAATACACAGAAGATAAGGGTTTAAAAAAAATTTAAAAAAAAAATCAAATCAAGTGAATAGGCATTTATTTTATATTTTTAAAACCCATACCTTCTGTCTTAGAATCAATACTATTTATTGATTCCAAGGCAGAATAGCAGTAAGGTCCAGGCTTGCCCAGGGCAGCGACAAAGCCAGGAGGTGTCAGGTCAGATTCGAACCCAGGACCTCTTATCTCCAATCCACTGAGCCACTTAGCTGTCCCCTGAGCAAGGATTTATTAAGTTCTAACTGTATTCCTGGCACTGTGCTAAGTTCTGAGAATAGAAATATAGGTAGAAAGAGAGATAGTCCCTGCCCTCAAGGAGGTTCCATTCTAATATGGAAAGACACGGACTAAAAGGAAGCTGAGGAGTTGTGAGAAAGAAAAGAAAGCTGAGTGCACTGTGTAGAAAACATTTTAGAGAGTTGGGATGGATTGGAATGAGGAATGAATATGATTACTTGGACATTTATTTAAAATGGAAGTTCTAGTGTGTGAAGGTTTATAAGTAGCTCTCTATATAATGCCCCTGGGGCAAGAAGGTATTGTAGGGAGTTCTGGGGTCCAATCCTGCCTTGGGTACTTTCTAGCCCTATGACCTTGGGCAAGTCCCAATCCCATTGGGCTTAATAGCCTCTAAGGTCCCTTAAGGAAAAGTGGTCTAACAATGAGAGCTTGTGGAGAAGTAGGATTGATTGTTACAAGAGTTCATGGATTTCTCATCCCTGTAGGTTTTCAGGTGGAACTTGTATGACCACTCCTCAGGGATTCAGAGGAGGAGGTTCCTCTTTGGCAATTCATGATTAGATGAGTTTTGAAGTCCCTTCTAGTTTTGTGAGGGATGTAGCCCTCATGATGTGGGAGAGGCCATCCTACTGCTCCAAACACCCTCTTCTTAGAGAGTTGTAATCTAAGGGGATTAACACGTATACACACAAACATGACGTTTACCTTTGTGCAGAAAGAGAACTAGCATGAGAGGTTGGTCCAAGAGAAAATTGTCTAGAATATCCTAGAAGTCTGACTTATAGTTGCCAACAACAGTTGATAGGCTGAATTTACCCTTTTTGTTCTTTCTTCATGTAGTACTGTTTTTCCACTCATTCTATTTCCACATTCTTACTTTCTGATGTGGAACACATAGGAAATAGCCATAAGGACAAATTCTGATGGTGAGGAAGAAATTCTTCACTTAAAACAAAATAGAGATTACTTTATTGTGCAACACTTTTGCTCTAACGTGGTATATTCTAAAAGCCTAAGGTATCTCCTAAATGTTGATCTGCTTATTTTTTTTTTTAGATATTCGGGACACAGTGAAGTATAAGGAAGTCATGAAACAGTATCCTTTTCCATTTCTACTTTAGTATTTTCTAACTCCTGTTTGGTTGCTTTCTGGCTACATTTTTAACTTTAGAAGACTTTGAAGTATATGACAAATTCTAGCCCAAACATGTGACTGCAGTGAAGTAACTTAAATTTTTTTTAAAGGAGAAAAATGTGCAGGTAAGTCTGGGAAAGATACTATTGCTAATATAGAAGCCTTTCTTAACATAAATCTAAATTTGTTTTTTTTGTTTTTGTTTTTTTAAAACCCTTACCTTCTGTCTTGGAGTCAATACTGTGTGTTGGCTCCAAGGCAGAAGAGTGGTAAGGGTAGGCAATGGGGGTCAAGTGACTTGCCCAGGGTCACACAGCTGGGAAGTGTCTGAGGCCAGATTTGAACCTAGGACATCCTGTCTCTAGGCCTGGTTCTCAATCCACTGAGCTACCCAGCTGCCCCCATAAATCTAAATTTGTAATAAATAACCTTTTAAAATTTGGAAGATTTTAAGAAGAGACCTTTCCTTCCTTATAAAATAAAGATTGAAAGACATAACCATTCACATTGAGTTTTTCTGAGTGTTTTGTTGATATGTTAATTTGGGGATTGGAGGTTGGAGTTGCAGTTTTTCAAAGCCTACCTCTCACATTAATGCCAAGAGTGATGTTTGTGTGTGGGGTACACTAGATATGAACTCTATGAAATCCCTTGTAAACATTTGAATTCCTAAACTTTGTGTCTAGATATGGACTTGGACCCAATGGTGGCATAGTGACCTCCCTTAATCTCTTTGCTACCAGATTTGATCAGGTATGTATATTTTATAGAACAGTACGATGTGGATCTTATTGGCATGGGTTTGATCACTTTAGGAAGAAAAGGGCTGAATAAATCAGTACTTAATGTAGAAAATGTCAACACATTATTTAGGATGCCCTAATTGAGTAAACCTACAAGGGAAGATTCCTGTGGTAGAAAAGAACTTTGGACTCAAGAGTCAGAAGAGTTGGTTCTAGTCCCACCTCTGCTTCTTTATAGCCAAATAGTCTTAGGTAGGCCACTTAACTTTTCTGTGTCTGTTTGCTTATCTTTCTCTTTTTCTTTAAAATATTGTCTATCCTTCATACTTCACAAGGGCTATTGTGTTAATAAGATGAGATTATATATGTGAAAACACTTGGGAAGAAAGTATGAAACATATCAATTACTGTTATTTTTTTGCATTTAATAATATTTTTATAGTTATAAAGCCAGAAATTCAGGGTTCTATTTCTATTTTGTTACTGACATGCATTCTGATATTTCCTTGGTAGCCACATTGTGGGTGGAAGAAGAATGTTTATTAATATAAAAGTCTTCTTTAACCATTTAGCCTTTTGAAATCACTTTCTATGGAAAGTTATAATCATTAATCTATTAGTAGTTCTCTCATTCTTGTAAGGCAGATTTAAACTTTCTCTATTTTACATATTGCTCACATAACTTGATCAAAGTCAGTCATGAATGAGATTTTTTTTATCTTGGTTTCTCATCTCTGAACCTAAATCATTGCATTGTATTCCTACCATGTTGTTACCTCACAGTAGATAGAGCATAAGACTTAACATAAAGAAGGCCTAAATTCAAGCCCTGCCATAGCAACTTAGGGGCTGTGTGATTCCGTTGGTTAATCTTTCTCAGCCTCAGTTTCTTCATCTTTAAAATGGGGGTAATAATAATATCCCTTATCTTGTTGTGACTATGTAAATCATTTGCAAATCTTCAAGTGCTACATAAATGTTGGCTATTATTTTTAGTTAAATATTGATTTTGGATTCATAGCTGCTCTCTTTGTGGTGGCAAAAAATTCGAAAATGAAGGGGTGTCTCTAAATTGGGGAATGGCTGAACAAATTGCAGTATATGATAGTGATAGAATACTATTGTATTATAAGGAGTGGTGATCTGGAGGCTTTCTGTATGAACTGGGAGAACCTCAGTGAATTTATGGAGAGTGAAATGAGCAGAACCAGAAGAACATTGTACACAGAAAGTAAAGCATTGTGGAACAATTCAATGTAATGAACTTTGCTATTAGTAGCAATGCAACAAGCCAGGACACTCCTGAAGGACTTATGTAAAAGAATGCCATTCACATTAAGAGAAAGAACTATGGAAGTAGAAAAGCGAAAGCAAAACATATGACATCATTTATCACATGTATATATGGGTATATGATTTGGGATTTAGGTATTTAAAAATCGCTCTATAGCAGAAATGAATAATATGGAAATAGGTGTCAAGTGATAACTTTTGTACAACCCAGTAGAATTGTTTGTTGGCTCTGAGAGAGGGGAGGGAAAGAAAATGAATCATGTAAACATGGAAAAATATTTTAAAATAAAAATAAATAAATATTGATTTGGGGGAACATGGTACAGAGAAAAGAGCTCTGAACTGAGTGTTGACCTAAGTTCATATTTTACCTTCAACATCAGTTGTGTTACTGTGGGTAAGTCATGCTGCCTTTTGAACCTCGGAATCCTGTAAAGTGAGATAATGCCTGTATCTACCTTATAGGTTTGTCATGAGGATCAAATGAGATAACATAGACTGTTTTTATAAACCTGGAAGTATTTAGAGTATTTTTTTCTAAATCAGTTTGGATCTTTGTATGATTTATTATGAGAACAGAAGGATATGAAATGGGAGAAGTAATTGGGATGTATAGCATCCTGAAATTAAAAAAAAAAAATCCCTCCTCTTCCATCTTAGAATTAATAGTAAGTTATTGATTCTAAGCAGAAAAGTGGCAAGGGCTAGGCAATTGGGGTTCATTGACTTGCCCAGGGTCATAAGCTAGGAAGTGAATGAGGCCAAATTTGAACCCAGGTCCTCCTGATTCCAGCCTGGTGCTCTGTCCACAGTGCCACCTAGCTGCCTCAGCACCCTGAAATTAATGAATGTACTTTCAAGTTTGGAGTCTTTTTGTGTGCTGCTGCTTGTCTTGGGAGAGTTTCTGACCTATGGATGTACCAAAGACCTTCAAGAACCAATTCTCTTTCCTTTTAGGTCATGAAGTTTATTGAGAAGTCTCAGAACATGTCACAGTGAGTAACTAAATTAACAAGTATTTTTTGAACACTTTTATGTGCCTAGTATGGGTGCTCAGTGTACTGAGTGCTATAGAATATATATAAGAAATCTATGGCTTTGGTTTAAGGCAGATTAGACTTACTCATATGAAATAAGTAAAAATGTACAATGAGGGAGCTGTATAAAACCATATGTAGAAAACCATTAAACTGGATATCCTCAAATAACTCCTAAGTTCTTTAAGAAAGTCTCTGGGTCACTGATGGGAAGAAAGTCTTAGACTGGAAATTTTGCCTGGCTTCAATAATTTGCTTCCTAGACTTCTCTCTTGGGAAACCTGCCCCTCCCTGCTTTGGAGTAACATTGCTTATGTCATTTTTTTCCTCAGCAGTCTTTTTGGAAGCATCCTTTCCTCCTACGTTTTTAGACATAATTCTCACATAGCTCAAAAAGAGAGAATGCTAATTTTATTAAAAACTCTTTGGGTGGGGGCAGCTGGGTAGCTCAGTGGATTGAGAACCAGGCCTAGAGACAGGATGTCCTAGGTTCAAATCTGGCCTCAGATACTTTCCAGCTGTGTGACCCTGGGCAAGTCACTTGACCCCATTGCCTACCCTTACCACTCTTCTGCCTTGGAGCCAATACACAGTATTAACTCTAAGACGGAAGGTAAGGGTTTAAAAAAAAACAACAAACTTTTTGGGTAATAATTTTGCCCAGGAAGAGAACTATGAAGGTTTTGTACAGTCTTTTTTATTTAAATATTAGCTACTGTGGCAGCTAGGTGACACTGGGGATAGAGTGATGGGTGGAAGCTTCATCTTCCTGAGTTCAAATCTAGCCTCAAGAGGCTTATTAGCTATGTGACCCTGGGCAAGTCACTTAACTCTGTTTGCCTCAGTTCCTCATCTGTAAAAATGAGCTGGAGAAGGAAATGTCAAACCATTCCAGTATCTTTGCTAAGAAAACTCTAAATGAGGTCACAGATAGTCGGGCACAACTGAAATGAATCAACAAAAACAAATTATTGCCTGAGATAGTAGCTCATCTCCAGTGTTTATCTGAACCAGGGGAACCAGTGGTCTGAACCACTGACATCAAACCCAAATAAAAAAAGAGTATTGACTTAGAAAACCACAAATTTACGTTGTCTGTTTTATTGTATTTCTCTTTATTTTGTTAAACATTTCCCCTGGGACTTTTGTGGCACGCTATTGCGTTCCCCATAGCTCTGCTCTGTCAGACATATTTACTATGAGCAGTGGAGTTCTTGGTTTTGAATATTGGAGCTCAAGTCAGGAAAGTGGAGAGAAACATTTGCTGTTAGCTTTGTCATTCTATCCTGATTTCAGATTTAGAGACATTTACTAAAGAAAATTAAAGGCACTTCATAGGAACTACAAAGTCATCACCTGGCTAAAGTTATATTTCTAAAAAATTAGTCCTGCTTTTCTAACCATACGGTGCTTAAGCAGTTCTAGGATGTTAGCTCTGGATAGATCCTGCCATAGAGCATTTCAGAATCCCTGGCAACTTTCATTGTTTGTCCTTTGAAAAGTCAACTTTTCTCCTTGAACTATCTCCTTTATGATCTTCAGTTTAATCTACTGTCTCAAATATCCATTTCCAAGGACAATGGTTTTTTTTATATTATTGCCCTTGGCTTGTGAAATAATGTATTATTATATTTAGATGATGACACATTATTTATCTTTGTCCAATTATAGATACAAAGATGACTTTGGGAGTATGTTTTTGTGTCCTTATTGAATGTTAATTGGACATAATCAGCCATAATCCAATAGGAAGACAAAAATATACCCAAATCTTTGATGCTATATTAAATTGAAAGGTTTCAGATTTTAGGAGTGGACAGAATTGTGTGATGGAATAGTTTTCTGTACAGTGGCTGATGAAATCCTTCATGCAGAATATTTAATACATAGTAATATTTATTCTTAAAACAGGTATGTCTTGATAGATACACCTGGACAGATTGAGGTCTTCACTTGGTCAGCTTCTGGTACAATTATTACCGAAGCCTTGGTAAGTTTTATTTGTACCCTGTGATTGAGAGATCACTGTTGGGGAGTGATTTAGAGTGATAAAACCCCCATTTTCGTTTCATTTTAACAAAAACTATGCTCCACCTATATGTCAGACCCTGTGCTAGACAAGGTAAACACAAAAACCTAGAGTCCCTGCTCTCAAATGAAAGCTTTGCATCTGTTGAGGGGAAGGTTGGAATAAAGCATTTGCCTAGACAAGTTAATCAAGAGACTGAGAAGGGAACCAGCCCTGAACTCCTAGGGAGAAGTGAAGAGATCAGAAGGGCTTACTGGAAAACCCTGCAGCTGAGCTGAGTTTCAGATTCATAACCTGTCTCTTAAGAAATGGAACAATGGCAGTCCCAAGGATGGGGCATCTTTTGCTTGGAAAGGTAGCAGAGTGATTTAGGGTCAAGCAGTAGTTATCCCTCTGACAAGGCTTTGGCTCACCTTTTTCTTCAGGCATCCTCCTTTCCAACAATTGTCATTTATGTGATGGATACATCTAGAAGCACCAATCCTGTTACCTTCATGTCCAACATGCTGTATGCATGCAGGTAAGGCATCTGGAAGGGCCAGGGCCACCTCTGCATATGCTCTCTTATTGTTTTAAGAAGATTCTTTGTCGAAGCTTCTTGTCCCTAGGAATTCCCTCAGTTGAACTCCTCAACTTGGTACTTATGAAAGAGGTCCCATCCTTCACATCATAGGAGTATCATGAAGAAGGACCTTTGTTCAGTTTCATTCTGCTGAATAGATATTCACTTTGTGTCTGAGACTGTTTTGCTATCACAGTAATAAATGAGTTTGCAAAGTTAATAATGATCAGAGGCAACAGGGCCTAGCCACTGCTTTGACTAAATTCAAGTATAGGTAGTAGAGAAGGAAAGAGAACTTGATGGGTTTTGACAAGTACATTAAGATCTTTGAGGCAAGAGGCCCAGCATGGACATTATCAAGAGAATTTGTGTTTGGGGTCATCTAGATTTTGTTTTTTTAATATAATTTTTATTTTATTTTAAAAAAATTTTCCCCATAGTTACATGATTCTTGTTCTCTCCCTCTTCTCTTCTCTCTACCTCCTCCCGGAGTTGACAAGCAATTCCATTGGGTTATACATGTGTTATCACTCAAAACCTATTTCCATAGCATTCATTTTTGTAATAGAGTAATCTTTTAAAACCAAAAACTCAAATCCTAAACCCATATATGATAAATCCTATGTTTTCTTCTGGATTTCTACTCCCACAATTATCTTTATTTTTAAATTTTATTTCTTTATTTTTTAATAACAAATTTCCACCTATCTTTTCCAAAGTTATATGATCCAGATTGTCTCCTTCCTTTTTCCCTGCCCCCTCCCAAAGCTGGCAAGCAATTCACTCTGGGTTATACATGTATTATCATGCAAAATATATTTCCATATTATTCATTTTTACAAGTGAATAATTTTATAAAACCAAAACCCCCAAACATATACCCAAATAAATAAGTAATAAATGTTTTCATCTGCATTTCTACTCAAACAGTTTTTTCTCTGGAGGTGGAGAGCATTCTTTGTCATAAGTCCCTCAGAATTGTCTTGGATCATTGTATTGCTGTTAGTAGCTAAGTTTTATCACATTTGATCATTTCACAATATTGCTGTTACTGTGTCTAATGTTTTCTTGGTTTTGCTTATTTCACTCTATATCAGTTCATCTATATTTTTCCAGCTCTTTCTGAAATCATTCTGTTCATCATTCCTTACAGTACAATAGTATTCTATCACTATCATATACCACAATTTGTTCAGCCATTCTCCTATTGATGGACATCCCCTCAGTTTCCAATTCTTTACCACCACAAAAAAAGCAACTATAAATATTTTTGTACAAAGGTCCTTTCCCATTTTTTATTTTCTCTTTGGGATACAGACTTTATAGTAGTATTATTGGATCAAAGGGTGCTGCTTTATTTTATTGTCCTTTGAGCATAATTCCAAATTACCTTCCAGAATGGTTGGATCAGTTCACAATTCCACCAGCATTACATTAATGTTGTTTGGGGACTTAGCTCTTGAGAACTTCATTTTTTGCCTTTCGTTTTAATATAGCAAGTCAAACTTGGTTGCCATAGAAACTTGGTTACTAGGAGGAGTAGAATTTTTAAAAATGATAGGTATATTCTCTCTTTATTCCATAGCCCCTTCCTCCACAGTGAGCTTGGCCTCCCCCTGCCACCCTGATGCTTCTCTTTTAATCCTCACCTGCCTGTTACAAGAAAAACAGTTCATCAAAAAAAAAAAACCAAAACTAGCAAACCCAGCAGCTGCATTGGGATCTAGAAGGCTTTTTGTTAAGTGCTTATTGATTGTTTAAATGTAACATTATGAACCCATAGTATACAACTTTGGTCAAGGGGAAGGAAATATATGAAAACATCCTCCCTTTACAGCTGACATTGGTCATTCTAGCAGTGGTGTTTTCACTTCTAATTCTAGGGGTGTGAAATAACCTCTAGACATGAGCATTAATTAATAACTTTGTATTCATTTGCAAATTAACAATATCAAAATCCGTCATCACCATATTAAAGAAGATAGAGCCTTTAATTAGTATTTTTTTTTTTTTTTTTTTTAATTTTTTAAACCCTTAACTTTTGTGCATTGACTTATAGGTGGAAGAGTGGTAAGGGTAGGCAATGGGGGTCAAGTGACTTGCCCAGGGTCACACAGCCGGGAAGTGTCTGAGGCCGGATCTGAACCTAGGACCTCCCGTCTCTAGGCCCGGCTCTCAATCCACTGAGCTACCCAGCTGCCCCCTAATTAGTATTTTTTTTAGTGGGGAAGGGAGTTACATTTTCCTCCTAGAGGGAAGAAATGTTTATCATTCTGAACTAATAGTCCTTGGATGCTGAACATATACTTTACCTGGATGCTACTTATTACTTATTGGTGTTTGATTCTTTTTTTCAGTATCCTGTATAAAACTAAATTGCCTTTCATTGTGGTCATGAATAAGGTAGGTATCCCTCAACATTTTGGGGCCTGGGTACAGAACTGAGAGGTAGTAAATGTGGGGTCTAGGTCTAACCTTTCTGTTGTCTGTGTGAATGTTAGCATTTTACCTCTTTGGTTTCAGTTTCCTTATCTGGTAGAGGACTGGATTGTTTCATAAATGCTGTCAAGCTGTAAAAATGAGTGATGATATTCAGTGTCTAAGCTGCCTTAAGTTTGGCCTCCTTTTTAATACTTTCTTATTGAGGGAGACTTGGTGGGTAAGAAGGATTACGTTAGGTTATAGAGAACAGGTAGATTCAGTAATCTGCATTGCCAAAAAAGGAGGCTAGGCTATGAGATCTCTTTAGGAAAAGGATCAGTCTGTCTAAGAAGTCTACCTCAGGATGACTGAAGAAGCTCTTCTGGACAGAACAGAACATACACAAGTTAAGGAGGAGGTACTAATGTTTGTGGTAAAATATCTGTGGTAGGAGATGGGATTGGTAAGGAGACACAAGAGATCACTTGACTGGAGAGGGCAAAATCATTTTGTAACCTGGGAGGAGGAATTTTTTGCTGTGGACCCAGAAGCTATTTGCTGCAGCCGAGAGAATGGAGGAAATAGGGATTCAGCAACTATAGATTGTAGTTCAGTAATGCTTGGTTTTGATCATCTGTTGATCTGATAAGGTGGGTTAGAGAGGAGGAAAAAAAGAATTTGCATGGTTTATTGGGTCCGAACATAATTTCTAAAAAACAAATGAAACTTGAAAAAACTTGACTTGCTAGTCAAAATGAATGCTAACATTCACTAGTCTTGAACATATGTGCTAGTAACTAGGGATGTTTGGCATTTACATTGTAAATTGTCTGCTTTTTGCATCTACTTATGACTTTCCCTGCTATTGTATCTTCTAACTGGGGCAAAAAAAATGGTTAAAATTTAATGGCAAGGTATGATATTTGCATATAATAAGTATTCAGAGGAAGTACTTAGAGATCATTTTAGCTTAGATTATTAGGGATGTCTTCAGTTCAGCAAACATTTTTTTTAAGATCCTGTTATTAGATACTATCTTTTAATGGATGTGATGTAAAGAGAGAGTATATTCTTCCATCTCAGAGGTAAAATGGTGTGGGGTAAAGAGCCAGAAAAGTAAAGAACTTTCTGCATGGAGAGGAAGTAGACTAGTATGTCTCGCTTGGAAATTTCACAGAGTTATGATGGAGGGAGTTGGCATTGAGTCCATTTATGAAAGTCCTTGTACTTGATCCTGTGGGAAGCAGGGACCTGTTAAAGGTTGTTAAGCATGAAATGAAAAGCTTTGTAGGTTTTTGAGCAGGGAGGTGATATAAGTGAATTTAAAAGCATTTATTAAGCATTTACTACTACATGCCAAGCACTGTGCTGAAATTGGGGGCTAGGGAAACAAAGGAGCAAGCCAGTTCCTGCCCTCAGGAAGTTTTCATTTAAATAGGGGAAGACCAAAGATATGAGGGAGTGGCCAGAGGAGTCACTGAGATGCCTGTAGTCTCAGTGGGAATTGGAGTTTTGACATGATTACTTTTTCCAGAAGTAGTAAGAGGAGGGGATTCTAGGAGTCTGTGTCCAGCTAAAATATTGAAGGCTCTCTCAGCCCTAGTGAAGTGGATGAAGTATTTGATTGTAGGTAAAGATACATGTTTACAGATCTCTTTTCATGCCAGAGATTCGGGGCCTGGCGTTTTTATTTAATTTTCTTTTTTCACAAGGGAAAACTTAGTCTGTGGTATGAGGGACAAGTTTCCAGAAATGATTGTGATGAAAAGGCAAATGTCATGAGTGAAATCTATATTAAAAGAATAAATTACTTTAGGTCTATCCAACTAGGATAGATTAGGGTAGTAGAGAAACTAACCAGAGGCAAGGTGAGCAATTAATTATAAGATATTCTAGTTGTAAAGGTATGTGGTAATAAAGGCTTGAACTTAAGAGTTAATGGCCATGAAAAGGGAAAAGGGATAAATTCAAAACATTTTTTAAAAAAATCCACTGTAGCTTGTGGCTGAACATCTGTGAAAAGGCAATGGAGGAGCCAGAGGTGACTCAACATTCTGCTGCCTGATTTCCTGGAAGAAATCAGGCAAAAATCTTTTAGCAGCTGGCTGTTGAACTTGGAATTATGTATACTGAAGTTGAATTGACAACAGTTTTAATGCCTTGGTAAACTTTTCAACTTAATGCTTATCTGATATTTAGGTATAGGATTTCCATTTCTTTAAATGTTTAATTTTGCTTTTGTGCTCATATGAACCATTGTTTTTGTTGTTGTCATTGTCATCAGCAGCAGTATTTTTTTTAACTCCTTACTTTCTGTTTTAGAATCAATTCTCTGTATTGGTTCCAAGGCAGAAGAGTATTTAAAGCTAGGTGATTTGGGTTAAGTGACTTGTTCAAGGTCACAGCTAGGAAGTGTCTGAGTTCTTGTTGTCATTTTCCATTTACCTGCCTTATGAACTATGTCCTCAATTCTGAAACCCAGTCTATTTTTTCTGCCTAATACAGACTGACATCATTGATCATAGCTTTGCAGTGGAATGGATGCAGGATTTTGAGACTTTCCAAGATGCCTTAAATCAAGAAACTACATACGTCAGTAATCTGACTCGTTCTATGAGTCTGGTATTGGATGAGTTTTACAGTTCACTCAGAGTAAGTTTTCACCTTCACTTTCTTTCATCTCTTAAATGACCTGGATAATCTATGAAAGGGCCATCTTTGATTTAAACCTGATTCAGAAAAGAACAAAAGTGTGAGAGGTTTCAGCTGTTTTCTTTGGCTGAATAGGTCAAATAAAAAAATAACTTTGAAAAAAGCTTGGGTGGTAAACTAAATTTTTGCTCTGATTCTTTGTTAAGTAAAACTGTTAAAATAAGAGCATAATTTATTTAACATTTTACAGTAGGAAAAACAAGAATATAACATGCAAATTAGGAAACATTTAAAGGAATATAAACATACCGCTATCTATACATTCAACTGTTTTTGCCAGCTGCTTAACTAAAACTTGGCTTTCCTTTCTACATTAAGGAAGACTTGTAAACTTTCTACCCAGGATGTTAGCCTGGATCTTATCATAGTAACCCTTTGATAGTAGTAGAGTAAAAGTGGGAAATACTTGGTTGGCCTTTCAAATAGCTATTCCTGATCAATCAATAAATAGGCACAGATTAAGTGTAACAAAGATAGACCCAAGTAAAACAGGGCTTGCCCTTAAAAAGCTTAGATACTCCAAGAAAACATCGTACACAGTAATAGTAATCTTTTATGATGAATGATGTGAGTTAGTTATTCTCAGCAATACAGGGATCAAAGACAATCTCCTCAAGGGCTCATTGATTAAAAAATGCTGTCTCTCTCTGGAGAAAGAACTGATGGAGGCTGAATACAGACTAAAACATGTTACATTTCACTTCCTTTTTTTGCTGTTGTTCTTATTTTGTTTTTATTCAAATTCTCTTCTCCAACATGACTACAAACATGTGGAAAAATGTTTTATGTGATTGCACATGTAAAATCTATATCAGATTGTTTACTCTCAGGAAAAGAAGAGAATTTGGGATTCAAAATTAAAAAACAGTGTTGTTTTTTAAACTTAGGTTCCCTCAGAGAGGTAACATAAAACTGTCTAAAATATTACAAAATTAATTCAAGGTGATTTTTTTTTAAGGGAAAAGAGCCATAGCTGGTATAGTCAGAAAATTTTTTATGCAGAAGGTAGTGCTTGAGTTGAATCTTAGAGAACTCTAAGAACTATTAGAGATTCTGAGGGTCAGAGGTGAGGACATTAAGTACAATATAGGTCCTGCTGACAAGGAACTTAAAAATCTAGGCAGGTAAAGTGCTATGAGAGAAGAGAAGAGTACTATTTTAGGATTTAGAAGAGGGACTCATTGCTTCCTGGTGAGGTGGGATGGGGAAATCAGGAAAACCTAATTGAGGCAGTTGTATGCCACCTGGCCTTAGAAGAATGTATCTGCTTGATAGGCAAGAGGAGCACACATTTGTGGTGAATGAAGAGTGCAGTTGGTGGATTACAGTAGTAGGTTTATGAAAAGAAGTTATATCAAATCAGTCACTCCTCCTTGCTTGCTTTCTTATTATTCTCTCATTTCTGTATTCCTAAAAATGTCTTTTTGCCAAACTGCTGTATGCTTCTGGGGGAGGGTATGGTGTGTGATTTTTTAAAAAATCTTTCTGCTTGAGGCCTTTTAAAGGGACTAAATCCTCTTTCCCTTGAACATTAAAAAACAAAAAGTATTTTAACAAAACAACATAAAGAGAATATTTTAAAGTTTACAATTAAAATTTTTTTTCAAACATTTTATTGTTTTCTCCCTCCTATTTCTCCCCTTCACCTATTGGAAAAAGTAAAACAATATCCTTGCAACAAGTATGTATATTAAGCAAAACAAATTCTCATTTGGCTATGTTAAAAAATGAGGAGCTACAGTTTTTAAAGCCAAGTTTTTTCAGTGGTTGCTCATAGGATTCTGGGATGCTTTTGGCAGGTGGTGGGGGTATCTGCTGTCTTGGGCACAGGCTTAGAAGAACTCTTTGTGCAAGTCACCAGTGCCACAGAAGAATATGAAAGGTAAGAAGTCAAGATGTTGTTGATGACATTGGGACCCATGCTTCTGGGATGAGGTTTAGGCTAAACATTCAGGTTTTCTTCCATTTTTGCATTTGATTCATGTTACATACATGTATCGGGTCTCCTTCCATTGACTGGGTGACATCTGACTTTTTAACAGAAGTAGGACACCTACAACCTGTAAACATGTTTATTCCACAGAAAAACTCTCTTCCCTCCCTATCCCCTTTGCCCAGCACTTATATATGTCCACTTACCCGTACTGGGTGGCACTGGTCTCCTATTTGGTTAGATTTGCCTGTTTCTGACACATTCTTGATTCTTCAGACAAGGACTTTTTATTACATTCAACCTGCTTAGTATTCAAGCCCATCACAATTCCATGTCAAGATTTCTGAACCTAGTAGACATCTATTGTTCACCTTAAGCTTCCTCCTAATGTTCAACTCTTCAACCAAGCAGATCTTTTCAACAAGAATTATTTACACTTGCTAGTTTCATTGGCAGTTTAGTTGCTTTGTAGTTTTGCTTATTAGTAGGTATCTTACTGACCTGTTGGAGGTTTAGGCAGATCCCTTTATTTAACTACATTTGGTCATAATGGTCCCTTTAGTGATGGGAGTTGTAGGTACTTGGCCTAGGACAGATTACTGTTGAGGAAAGACATTTAAAAAGGCATTTTCTCTTTCTAGGGAGTATCGCCCTGAATATGAGCGTCTGAAGAAAACACTGGTAAGAAAGAGAACTGCCTGTTCTCTTCACAGGCTTTTTTTCATGGATACATTCCAAGACACTTTTGGAAGCCTGTTCTTTTCATTTAAATGTGTTTATTCACCATCTTGTAGCTTTTCTTCTTACAGAAAGAATAGTGAAGTGTCATCTTACAGTTTTCAAAGCATTTTCCTCCCAGCTGGGCTGAGGAGGTGGTGAAATGTATGTCTACTTACTCATCTTTCTCAGAGGTCATGGGCTTTGCTGGGGTCACAAAGCCACATGAACCTGGTCTTTGGGTTCACCACCAAATCTTCTCTTCCCTACATCTTAACATCTCAAGTTCTGATTTCTTAATTCACATTTGAAAATTGGGCTTCTTTGTGGTATTTTAAACAATAAATTCAGTTCACTAAACATTGATCACCCACTCAGTGTAAGGCACAATTGGGATTATAGAGATAAAAAATAACTCCTATCCTCAGGAACCTCACATCCTTTTGGAGGGATAGTAAATATACATGTACAAATATTATAAAGGGAACAGAGAAAAGAGGACAGGAAGAAGAGACAAGAGATATCAAAGTGTTCTAGGAATATTTGAGGAAGGAGAGATTGGGGATTGAAGGGAGAGGCTATGTGGAGGAGATGGCCCTTCTGTTGAGCCTTGAAGGACAATAAAGAATCTGATAAAGGTGTATCTCAAGAGACAGAGTAGAACAGTAGATGGAGTGCTTGAATCTGGCTTCATAAACCTGTGATTGTGAGTCACAACATTTTTCAGCCTTAATTTCCTTATCTCTAAAATGAGGCTAATAGCACCTACCACATAGCACTTTGTGTAGAGTTCTGCTTTTCCTTTTTGAGAATATACCTTCTCTCTTCCTGTCCTCCACACTGAAGTTTGCTCTCCTGACTGTGAGATTGCGACTTCTGCTATAGAATTTCCTGTCTTAGAAATCTCTTAGAGTAGGAAAAGCACCAACTCAAATGCCAAGAAAGTCACTTGATGACCTTAAAAGATCCTCTTCAGAACTAAATTTACTTAGTACATGTAGCCCAGGACATAGTTTGTGCAGGCGAAGATGCCAGTCACTAGCTTCCATCCACATGCCTGTTCATAAAGTAAGATTCTGGATTGGATCTAAAACTAGTATCTCCAAGTTGGTCCTTTGTCTTTGAACTTTTGACCACTTATATTTGAAAGGAATTTCATTTCCCTGCCTATGAGATGTACCTATTTTACTTAGTTCCAGTTATAGCCCTTTATGAACCCCTGGTTTTTGGGGTCCCTTCTTTTCTCTTTCCTTTTCATCCAAATCCTTTCTTTCTGAATCTTTCCATTGCTATTAACTTCTTTTCAGAAGACTAGTAGCAGGGATTTTCTTTTCCATGGTGTTTTTTTTCCCCTTCATTTGTATAGGCCCATGCACAGAGCCAGCATCAAAAAGAGCAACTAGACCGTCTTCGAAAGGACATGGGGCCTGTGGCCTTGGATCCTGCAGCTGCCACAGGTACCTGAGAGTCTGTTAGAGCTGGGGAACACCATACTTTCCTCCATTAGGAAGGAATACACTAATGATCTGTGGGGCAGAAGAGAGTCTCTGATAGGTTGATATGTGTGACAGATTTATGAAGCCTCCTCTTTAGCTAGTTTTTGTTTCATGTTGCTAATTTTGGGATCTTCCTTCAAATAAGGGACTTATTGTGTTATATTGAATCTCTGGAGGCTTGAAGTTCATTCAATGATTGACAGATAAGTCAGTTGGATAGAATGTTCCCAGAGAGTCAGGAGGGGCAGTTGAGAACCCTGAGCAGAAGTTCTGGGTCTTTTACCTGTGCTGAGGCTAGAGATTGGTGTGGATCCTGGTCTTGGAGTGAGAGAGTTGCAAACACTACTCTGCAAGCTCTTCCTGTCCTTGATATACCGTTATCAACCTGTACCTGACCACCACCTTGGTGTCTACTGCCCCTAGATATTGGGAGTTTCATCATCTAGTTATCTAGGCTTCCCAGGGCCCAGGAGGGATCCGGGAAGTGGGCAGGAGACGAAGAAGAGGGTGGAAAGGGTGGATATATCTCAACTGTTAAGGCTAAGATCTATAGAAGAAGAAGCTGAAGATTTCCCAGAAGTTTACCTACTCTGGTTTAGTCCTGGCCAGGCTGAACCAGAGGGAAGCTAACATTGATTATTCATTTGCCAACAGTGAGAGTTTCATTAGTAACAATTAAAGTAGGGTCTCCTATACCTTAGTCCTTTACCCTTATCCTTCTTATTAATATATATAAAGTACTTTCCTAAATTGTTTTCCAAAGCTCATTTGGGAAGGGAGACAATGCAGTCAGAATATCAACGTTATCCCAGCTGAATAGCCCAATTAATATATCAATTAACCCCAGGTGGGTCCTGAAGGGATAAACCTCTTTGACCTGAAGGATCCTGCCTGGGCAACTGTTATAAAGGAGAAGTGTCATCTTGTCCTCTCTGCACATCATTTCTATTACCTCAAATAGATACAAGTGACCTCCTTTAAATATAACAATTGGTACAGTGACTTTGGGATCTGCTTGAAGTTATTGCCCTTCACTTTTTTATTTTTATTTTTTTTAAACCCTTAACTTCTGTATATTGGCTCATAGGTAGAAGGCTGGTAAGGGTGGGCAGTGGGGGTCAAGTGACTTGCCCAGGGTCACGCAGCTGGGAAGTGTCTGAGGCCGGATTTGAACCTAGGACCTCCTGTCTCTAGGCCTGACTCTCAATCAGGCCTACCTGATTGAGCTACCCAGCTGCCCCTGCCCTTCACTTTTAGTGTTCATGATTCATGCGTTTTAGTAGCTCAGTGGACTTAAGTTAGAAATTATTGTTTTTTTTTTTTTTAACCCTTATCCTCTTGTCTTAGAATCCATACTAAGTATCTTTTCAAAGGGAGAAAAGCAGTAAGGGCTAGGCAATTGGGATTAAATGACTTGCCCAGGGTCATATAACTTGGAAGTATCTGAGGCCAGGTTTGAACCCACATCCTCTTGAATCCAAGTCTTGTGCTCTTTATCTACTGTACTACAGTAGCTGCCTTTTTATGAACATTTTTATTGTTTAAATAAGATTTGGGTTTTATTAGTATCTTTTTTTTATGCCATAGTCATTTCTATATATGATCCCTTTCCCTTCTCCCATATAATTCTCTCACATAACTAAGAAAAACAATTAGACAGAATAGAACAGCTATGTTTGGCAGCACATGTAACCTTCTTCTCACGCCCCCTCTTCTATTTAGAAGAGGGTAATGTGCTTCATCATTTGTCTTAGAGGCCGAGAATTGGTCACCTTCATTTCATCTGAGTTCAGGTGTCTTAGTCCTAGTTTTCATTTTAGTATTGAAGTCACTTATTCCTCCTGGTTCTGGTTTCTTTGTTCATGTAAGTTTTTTAATCCTTTCATATATTCATCATATCTTGTGGTGAAATACTATTCCATTTCATTGACATACCAAATTTCATTGATTTCCCTGCCAGTGGTCACTTAGTTTGTTTCTAGTTTTTTTTGGATTTCACATCACATTTTTGGTGTTTTGGGGACCTTTTTGTCTTTGATCTCTTTGGGGTGGAGTATAGGCCCATTAGTAAGATCTCTGGGTCAAAAGTTATTAACAGCGTAAGTGACTTTCTCAGATAATTCCAGATTCTTTTCTAGAAGGTTTAGATCATCATGTAATGCATTAGCATGTTCATCTTTCACTGCCACACCAACAGTGACCATTTTAGGTCTTTATAAGTTTGGTGCATAGGAGCTGGAATCTGTCTCTTTGTTGGTTTTTCACAGATCCTTTATAATTGATATAAAACTCTAAAGGGTTAGGTTTCCATCCCAAATGACTACTGGAACCCTAACCTGAAATATGGCCTTGGCTAACATCTGGATAAAATGGTGGCTGCTCAGGTTGAGGCCTCAGGGTGGAGGGGAAGGTTATATACCAGATGAGATAAAACAAATGGGCCCAAGGTTTCATTCCGTTTTAATAAGATTCTGTCTTTTTTCTGTCAATTTTAATTTTACTCCTTTTAGCCTTGCTTATTCCTAAAGCAGCTGGCACTTTAGTCCCTTCCCTCCCTTTATGATCAAGGCCTTCATTTAGTCTTTATTTAATAGGGCAGGTAACTCTTTGAGGTCTCCCAATTTCTCAAATTAATTATTTTTCTTTAAGAAGCTACTGAGCAGTTATACTTGCTGAGAAATACATAGGAGTTGTTTTTGCAGCAAGTTAACGATATTTGTGTTTCCTTTGTAGACAGTTCAGCTTCTGCAGTGACGCCTTCTGATCTGATTCTTACACGAGGTACAGCAGATGAGGAAGAAGAGGATGAAGAAGATAGTGATACAGATGATATTGACCATAAAGGTGAGAGAAAACAATTGCACTGAAGGCAACAAACTAGAATGTTTTTGTAGAGATAGAGAGCTGCTTCCACTGGGAGCTGTCTACCCAGGAAACTTGTATTTTGGAATTACAGGTATCCCTTCCATGTTGTGACTTTCCCCCTCACAGTTTTGTTATATTACAGATTAGCATAAGAAATTAAATGGGAACTTTGGGAGAAGATTTGCAGAGCCCTCAGATAAACACAAAAGCCAGAAAATGAGAAGTCCTGGCTTCAAATCTGGCCTCAGATACTTCCCAGCTGTGTGACCCTGGGCAAGTTACTTAACCCCCATTGCCTAGCCCTTACCAGTCTTCTGCATTGGAACCAATACGCAGTATTGATTCCAAGACAGAAGGTGTAAGGGTTTAAAAAAATAAATACGGTTAAAATAAGTAAAAAGTTAAAGTTTGCAAAAGAATGTGAAAGCCAGCAAATGACGCAGAAAGGCTAGAAATGTAGAAGTATTTTAACACTGACCTACCTATATAGCCTGTGGTCAAATACTTAACCTAAATTTTACAATAAGGTACCATAAAACCTTGTAAAAGGAAAAGAAAAAATTTAGACTTCTTCTGTGGTACAAAGGGAAGACCAATAAATCTTAATTGGATTTTCCAGATATGGAGGCACTGAGTCCCTAACTACTTGGAATGTGGAAAGGGATACCTGTATTTTAGAGTAAAATTCCTACTTTCTAATGCATGTCATCAGTAGCCAAGGAGATCAGAGATGGTATCAGTTATAGCATTGATTCCCAAAGTGGGCGCCACCACCCCCTGGTAGGTACTGTAGTGATCCAGGGGGTTGGTGATGGCTGCGGGTGCATTTATCTTTCCTATTAATTGCTATTAAAATTTTTAAAAAATTAATTTCCAGGGGGCTAAGTAATATTTTTTCTGAAAAGGGGGCAGTAGGCCAAAAAAGTTTGGGAACCACTGGGTTATAGTAACAGAAAATTGCTTCTTAAAGACTTTTTGCTGCCCTTGGGTAGTTCAATAATTCTGTTTAAACTTCAAGACTTTTTTTAGTCTGATATCATTTTAGAGCCCCCTAGAATTGCTTTGAAGGGGGGAAAGAGCAGAGGAGACTCATTTTGGCTTATACACAGCTGGATTATTCACTATAGTAGAAACCTAAGTGTTAACAGGATATGAAGGATGATTTATTTTTAAAACCCTTGAGAGTTTAACTTGGTTAGAAGGAGTTCATGAGTTGTGAACCAAATCCGCCTTTTTGCCTTAACTCCTCTAATGCTCACATGCTGACCTGACTTCCCAAAATCTCAGCAATATCAATTGGCAAAGCCTTCCTTACATGTTTTGTACTACATGTATTTGTAAAGGTCTCACAGAGCTTCCTGGTTGGATAAAGAGATTAGCCAGATTTTATTGGAACAAAGTATCTTTCCTATTGAGTACAATGAGAACAGTTCCTATCCATGTAGCTAATTATTAGTAATTAGAAAATTTATAATTTTCACTATTTTTTTCCTTTCCAGTTACAGAAGAAAGCCATGAAGAACCAGCTTTCAAGAATTTTATGCAGGAATCGGTGACATGGTACAGGAACAGAAGCAATGAATAAATAAGTAAACAGGAGGAGAGAGATATTAGGGGACTGTACTTGGGTTATTTAAAATCCTGAGTCCCAGAGTTCTGCATGAAGGAGCTGCTGTTGTCTTCTACTGGTTTTGACCTTAAAGATGAGACCTTTTGGTCTTAATGTTAGGGAGATTTGGTGATCAGGCAAATGTGTTCTTACTCCTGGAACCTAGAAGAGAAAAACTGGATTCCTTTTCACCTTTCCAAAGCCCTCTGGATAGAAAGCTTATAATGTTGCAGCCCTGAGACTTTGTTATCTTTTTGTCATGTTAAAGTCAAGTATCTGCTGCTATTGAGTAGAAATTGAGAGCTGGAACTCAATGATCCTTTGCATCTCCTTTGGGAGGCTGGTTCTACAGCCTATACTTCTCCCTTTCTTGTCTATGCCCTTGAACTGCATGAACCCCTTTCTCTGTGTGACAAACAGAGCTGAGGGTGATTCCTCATGAGCCAGGAATGGCAACATCTTCTCTGGTCAGTGTCAGTGCTAGAACCTGTCTAGTATTATGTTGTTTATAGGACCTCAAGCCTGTTGGAGGAAAATATGAATGCTCTGCTTTGTGTTGGAATGTCGATAAATAATTTATTTAACTTTGTAAGCCTATGTGTCATGATTTGAAATGAGTAAGAAATTACTTAGGTTTCAGGATTCCCTATAAGCAGACTTCTTCCTCATTCTGAATGAAGAATTAAGCCTACATGTCTATAGTCTAGTCTTAGATATTGTTTTTTTTTAATTTACCATGAAAAGTGTAGGGATTGAATTTATGGTTAGACTAAATATAAGAGAAAGTGGTCACCGATGTTAAAAATTAATACAGCTGAAGTCAAAATGACTTTTTAGCAGTTTTATTTACAAAAAGAGGGAAAGAGTGAAAGTAGAGAAATGTGAAAGAGGGTAGAGTAAGAAGTCTAGCTTATCACCCTAAATGTTGTTCCAGCCTCTGGCTCAACCCACACAGGGCTCGTTAACCCCTCAGCTGGAGAACTTGGTGGTGAATTAAGCAAGGGCTCAACCCATGTGTCCTCCTCCAAGAAGGGAAGACCTCTCCGGAACTAAACTCTCCTGAAGCCAGGAAAGGAGGGTCAGCTTTTTTCACTCACCCAATTTGAAGTCCAAAGGGAGAAGATCAAAGATCTTACCAGAAACAGTTCAAGTGCCAGAGTCCCGGGTCCAAGTGAAGCCGAGACTGAAGTCCCAAAGGAGAAGATCCTCCAACCTGAAAATTCAGGATAGACCTCTTGGACAGGAAGTTCATCATCTTTTATAGTCCTTTTTTTACATTACTTCCTGTCCCTTCCTCCACTTTACAGGGACCAATTGTAGTCTTTAAATTTACTTAGCACTGCCCAAGGGGCAGTCAGTTGCTTCTGAAGGTGTATCTCATTTTAGTAAGTGGTTTGTGAACCTCCCCTACTTAATGTTAAGTAGGAATGTCTTCACTTTTGGTTGATTAAATTTAAAAGTAGGCAAGGGGAGAGTCAATCCCATCTTCAAAAAATAATAGGTTATTTTCTGCTCATGATACTTTTGAATCAGTGTCCACATTTTTTTGGAGACTAGCATAAACCCCTTCTCCCCATTCCCTCCCACTCTAAGCCAGCTGCTCTATTTATTTTAAGAACCTTTACTTTCTGTCTTAAAATCAATACTAAGTATAAGTCAGAAGTTAAGTGCCCGTCCAAGGTCACACAGTTAAGAAGTGTCTGAGGCCATATTTGAACCCAGGTCCTCCCAAACATTTATTTTATATATACACGTGCAGGGATATTATTTGCCCTGTCTTAGAGCCCAAAGGATCAAAGGATATCATGTGTATATGCCTTTTCTTTACCTTACTCAAACCACTGGACTTCATCGGTATAGAAATACATTTATTTATGTTTTAGGCAATTGTAAAGAGCACTTTTCACTGGCCTGAAATCCCTATTCTTCCTAAAGTGAAATGATAAAAAATTGAACTTTTATGTATTACTAAATTCTACAGGGATTCTAGGTGATTATATTATAGCTAGATGTATATTATAAGAGTTGTAAATAAGGACAGCATGTTTATCTAATGGAAAGAGAATACAAAGATCTCAAGTGTAGTGTTAAGTCATGACAAATCAGTAACAGTCTCTAGGATTCCAGAGGGAGAAAATGAGAGAAATGAGAGTGAGCACCACTTGAGGAAGGACATTCGTATAAGGTCTGTCTGGATACTAGTTAAGCAACTGCCTGTCTATCAGGGAGAAGTTTGACTCTAAGGCCAGTTCTTTTATCAACCGTATCATTAATAAGGTATGAGCTTAAGAAGGATGGGGACTGAGGAAAGGCTCCTGGATTTGACAAGTCAATCTTTGGTAACCTTGGAGAGATTGATTTCAATAGGTGAGGTCAGGAGGTAGATTGTAAGGGGTTATGAAATGAGTGAAGAGAAAGCCAAGAATTAACATATAATATTGCTTCCCTTCAGGGTCATGAAAGGAGGAAGCAAATTTAAGTGGAGAGTTGGGACTGTAGGAGTAATTTATGGAAGAAAATGAAACTACCAGTTTAACTTTCCCTTCACCTTGCTGATAGTGTAGTGTTTTGTTAAGAATGGTGGTTGGAAGTAATATGGAATTAGGTCTTAATGATACATGTAAAACTCAGCGGAATTGTGCGTCAGCTAAGGGAGGTTAGGGAGGTTTGGGGAGAGGGAAAGAACATGAAACATGTAACTGGGAAAATATTAAAAATTAAAATATAATCGAAAAACAAAACAACAACAACAAAAAAGAATGGTGATTGACCCAGTGGAATTGCTTGCTGACTCCAGGAGTGGGGAGAGAAAGAATGTGAATCATGTAACCATGGAAAAATATTCTAAATTAATCAATTAAAAATTATTGTTGAAAAAAGAATGGTGGTCGGAGGGGCAGCTAGGTGACTCAATGAATAGAGAGCCAGGCCTAGAACAGTAGGTCCTGGGTTCAAATCTGATCTCAGAGATTTAACTGTGTGATCTTGGACAAGTCACATAACCCCATTTTCTAGTCCTTGCCACTCTTCTGCCTTGGAACCAGTATCGACAGTATTGATTTTAAGAGAGAAGACAAGGTTTCGAATTTTACAATTAAAAAAAAAATAGAATGGTGGTCTGAGAGTCTGGCAGGTTTGCTATGCCAGGAGCTAGGCAGGACCTCGGAGGTCAATCTACTCCAATTCCCTTGATTTATATTAAACACTTTGAACCCATATGGACAGCATTTCTACCTAAATAATGCTTGGCTTGGAGCAGTTACTGAGATCTGTTTGTTACCAGGTGATACTCGAAGCTTGAGCCATGTCAGTTCAACTAAGCATACACAAGAATCATATGGTGACTTCCCCCTAGTGTCCCAGGTTTGGTGGTATTCCTAGAGGGAGAAATTCCATAAGACATAATGTGTGCCATGGCAGGTTTGTCTTCCTACCCACTTGGAGGTCCCAGTCATTATTCTCTTTTTAGTGTTGCCTTAAAGAAATCACATGGACTAAATAAAAGGAAAGCTTGACAGTGTTCATTCCGAAGGAACTGAATCCAGTCACTCCTGGGAAATAGGAATTCCTAAAGTGGCCCCACTCTTGCCATCTTCTGCATCCTGTCTCTCATTTTGATTTCAGCAACAGATACACTCAAAGGCCATCTGTAGAGGAATGCTATGAAGTGTGCTCCAATTCAGTGTCAAAAAGGAGAAGGAAAACCACCTCACAATGATCCCTAACGAGAAATCTGCCACCTGGTATTAGGAAAAAACTTTCTAAAATTAAAGTTAAAGCTGCCCCAAAGTGTAATGGGCTGCCTTAAGTAGTAATAGGTTTCTTTGATCCAATAATAACACAACTACGAATTTTTTAAAAAGAGATCTACCTGTACAAAAATATAGCAACCTTTTTGTGATGGCAAAGAATTGGAAATCGAGGGGATGTCCATCCATTGGGGAATGGCTGACCAAGTTATCATTTATGATGGTGACGAGATACTACTTATTATACTGTAAGGAATGATTTCATTAAGAGCTAGAAAGTCCAATATGAACTGATGCAGAGTGAAATAAGCAGAACCAGAACATTGTACACATTAATAGCAAAAATGTGGAATGATCAACTGTGAAAGACTTGGCTACTCTCAGCAATACAATGATCCAAGGTAATTCTGAGGGATTTCTGACAAAGAATGCTATCCACCCTCAGAGAAAGAACTGTTAGAGTCAGAATACAGACCAAAGCATACGATTTTTCACTTTATTTGGGTTTTTATTTTGGAGTTTTTATTTTAAATGAATGTTCTCTTACACAAATAACATGGAAATGTGTTTTGCATAAAATATGTATAATTCAAATTGCTTACTATCTCTGGGAAAGGGGAGGGAAGGAGACAATTTGGATCATGTAACTTTAGAAAACTTATTTGGGAAATTATTATATATAATTGGTAAAATAAAATATCTTGACAAAGAAAAACATTAATGGGTTTCCTGGCCTCAGATACTTCCCAGCTCTGTGACCCTGGGCAAGTCACTTAATCCCATTTCCTACCCCTTATTGCTCTTCTCTCTTGGAACCAAAACACAGTATCAACTAAGAAGATAAGGGTTAAAAAAAAAAAAAAAGTAATGGGCTTCACAGGATTCAGTTGAAAAAATGCTGATTAACTCCAAGTACACATTGAAGCTTTTCTTTTTTTTCCACTTTATTTTTCTTTGTATATCTCCACACAAAGGTTGGCTGGGCACTTGTCATTATATATAATCCAGCAAATATTAGGTACCTACTACATGCCAGGCACTGAAGATTTAAGAAGACGTTAAGACATAGCCCTTATCTATAAAAAGCTTACATTCAACTAGCATGTAGATGGCATTTCAAATATGGAGGGCAGCAGATAGCCTCTGAGGTCTCTTCCAACTCAGATTTTTGTGAAGTTTTGATTCTCACACATCACCATCTTGCTTTCCAAAAAGATTGCACCCATTTGGCTTCTCCCAGCCTGCAAATAGTGTATCCTTTCTCCATGGCCCATAAACCCTGATTTTATCATTTATAACTACTTTTGACCCTGGAGGGTTACAGGACCTCCAAGTGGCCCAGATAACTCTCCAAGACTATTATTAGTTACAAAGCAGGTGCTGACTGGCATTAGTGGGATTGCCCTTTGGGGAATTTCCTATATTAATCAAGTTAAAAGTTTGGTCCAAAATAATATGTTAATGCATATTTCTCTCATTACTAGGGCACTGCATGAATTTTTCTGGTGGTGGTTGATAATTTAGATTTCTTTCTACATACCCCTCAAACTTTGGGTACTTATAAATTCATTCTTTGTAGATTTTGTATGTTTGCTTTTTTGTCAACAGGATTTGCAATATATTTTTTCCCTTTTTAAAAAATTGTGAATGACTTATTGTACAAGATCTGTTGAATTTTCTGTGATCAACCCTTTTTGTTTTGTTTATTTTTTACATTTTAACCACAGTTTTCTTCCTTTTCACAACTATGGTGTAGCAGTCATTCCATTTTCTTCCAACTTTCCAATGTTTTTAAATTTAGATCACTGATTTGGAATCTATTCTTGATGATACAAAATGTAGATCTAACTTCCTTTTCTCCATTGTTATTCAATTTTCCCACCAATTGTTATTGGTTAACTACTCCTACTGAGTAGGAAAAATTTAGACCAGCTATGTGATCACTGCCCTCCAAAAGAAAAGTCAGGTGTTTTTTGGAGAAAAATTACCCACATAATTCCTATGTAGTATCTTAGATGGAGAACAAAGCCAATGAATAAGCCAAGTCTACAGTGAGGGTCTAATGGGAAGTGAAATGCTTGTTCACCGCCTTGAAATGCTATTACTGGGGAGAATCTAAACTACAGATTGACACACTTGGGGACAGCATGATTTTATTGGAGATTTCCCTATGAAGGCAGGATATGCCTCTACTGGCAACTCCCAAGTTTGATTCCTAAATTTGGGGCTCGTGGAGAAAGCTCCATCGTGTGCTTTGTTTTCTACATTTGTTCATGAGGTCTTCAAGTCCTTTATGTTTCATGCATTTTCTGTGTGGGAAAGAAAAGCTGTCCCTCACCCATGTTGCATATAGTGAATAAGCATTTTTATTTTTAAAAATCCTTACTTTCTGTCTTAGTAACAACTTTAAGATAGAAGATAGGCCACACACCTAGGAAGTATTTGAGGTTAGATTTGAACTCAAGTTCTCTCATCTCCAGGCCTGATGTTCTATTCACTGTGCTACCTAGCTGCCTCAGAATAAGCATTATTAAGTACCTATTAAGTGCCAGACGTGATACCAATCACTTTACAAATACTATCTCTTTTAATTTTCACAACAACTCTCAAGGTAGGTGCTGTTATTATCCTCATTTTACAGTTGATGAAACTGAGACCAACCGAAGTTAAATGACTTGTCCAGGGTTATAGTTAAGTATCTAAGACTGGATTTGAACTCAGATCTTTATGACCCTGGATCTAAGACTTTATTTATTCCCTGCACCAAAGGAGCTGAGGATTCTATTAGCTTCATTTAGGGAAACCTAGACATGATTTTAGCATGAGTATGTTAGAAGACTTTTCTGAAGTAACTCTAAGTAGGGATAACAGGTAAGGAGAAAAAAATGATTCAGTGCAGTCAGGTCACCAGCCAGGCCCAGGCCTGGTCCATGTTAGCTTAGGCTCTTAAAAATTTTTTTTATTACATTATATATAAAATTGTGCATGTTATATAATTCCCTACCACAGAGTAAACTCCTTAACCAGGCAGAGTTTTGTTCTGCCTTTGTATTTCCAGTGCTCTAGATGTGAATAAGTGCTTAATAAATGTTTGTTCAGATGATATGGGGAACAGCAGTAACAGCACAACTTTGTTCCTAGATAAACCATCAGAACACTAATATGCAGGCCACTCCACAGGCCAAAGAATTTTCCTTTACTTTTCCCAGTTTTACTTAACCACACTCCACCCCAATACCATTACATACATAAGTATGAAAGAAGGCAACACACATTACAAAAAATGAAGTTGGGGAGAAGGCCTGCTCAAGAGGTTGGAGGACAAAGAAGAAACAAGAAGAAAAGAAAGATGATGAAGAGAAAAGAGGGGACTGAGGGGGTTGGAGTGACATGTGTTCACACCAAAGGCCTCTAGCTTAAAAAAATGTCACGAGTGGCACTGCTGATATTTACTGGTGGGAGAAGCCATTTATTTGTGTTGGCTATTTGCTGTTAGGTACCAATATTTGATTCAGTGACTTCCACTTGTTAATAAAGGAAACGAAATAAAATACATATGTACAAAATCCCTGTATATGTAGAGGGTCCAAGTCTAAACATAGCTATTAAGTAATAGCCTTAACAGATATCTGGTTAATCACCATAACTATCTCCAAAACTCTCTCAGGGAGACAGGTTGCAGCCAACATGTGTGTGTTTTTCATGGCAGAAAAGAAGAACCAGATTCAGAGTTCAGTAACTTGTTCCCATCCCAAAGTCAGTATTAAAGCCAAAACAGAACTCGGGTCTCATGATTACCACCTCTGTTTCTGTTTAGTTTTTGTGCATGCAAAACTGTGCTGAAAGCCTCCACAGAGGGGAAAAAACACTTTTGGCCAAACCCATTTCTGGAGATCCTGGGAACATCCTCTGGACTCCTCTATCTCCATTCACTGCTCATGATTGGCACCTTATTGGTTTGGAATAAAAGCTCTTCCTTTTCCTCCTATATTTTTCTTATTCTTTTCTTGCAACGCTGGTTGAATACAGGGGAGGATCCCATGAGGCTGTCAGGGGAGTGGGATCCATAGCTGCTCTCTGAGCCATCAGGACTCTGGGGTATCCCAGCCTCACTGATGCCTGACATGGGCTCTTCAAAGACATCACTGCCCAGTACGCCATGCCCAGAGACAGTGCCTTCTTCACTCTCTTGGGACTCTATTTTCACTGGGGCCAAATTCCAAAGAGGAGAAGCATTTACCTCAGCACCTAGAAAAAGATTCCAACAGTCAAATATCAGCATCAAAATAAACACAGAAAGGTTAGTGAAAGCATATAAAAAGAAGATTATGTGCCAAAGAGTCTGAAGGCTATGAAGAGGATAAGCAATATAATATTAGGTCAGACCAATGGTCTATGCAGCCTCTGTCTATGGACAAGGAAGCTATCTCTAGAAAAGAGCATGAAAGGTGCCCTCCATTATGTTACTCTAAAAGGGAAACAAATTCAGAAAATCCCCCTTTCCCTGGACTCTTAAAGGGGAGATAAAAAAAGATGGGAGTTTCCATGCCTAGCTCAGGAGCTCATGGAGATGCTACCTTTGAGTTCCTCCTTTACATGGAGCCTGTTTTCTAGCCTTTTCTTCTGGTTCCCTGGCATTGTTCCAGGAAGTCAAAATTATCACTCTCCTCATTTGGTCAGATCTCTTTGGGCCAGACCTGATCCAGGAAGGGAAGTTTTATGTCTATGAATAGCAGACAATTCTGTGAAGTCTGTAGCCATTTTTCCTAGACTCTCTTTGCTATTTAACGTTTCCTATTTGTTAGGCTCTTTGCCTGATACTTTAAATATATTTTTTAAGTCAGATCTGACTTCTCCCAGGTCCACAACCACTCTCACTAAAACCTCAAAGATATATAATATCATTGATGTAGATATTATTTCCATCAATGCTGACTCTAATCCAGTTATAACTAAGTAAATCATCTTTGACAACTGATACAACCAAAAATTTCATTATCCTACAGGACCTCCAGTGATGGTCCTCCTTAAACATAGTTAGGCTAGTCACTAGATAACAAGAGTCCAATGCAGTACTTGAGGCTTTTCCAGATGGGTAGGACCTGTAGAATTTGTGTCCTACTGGTATACGAAGAACCCAGGATCCCCTTTATACCACCATAGGTGATCAGAATATGTTTTCAGGGAAGGGTATTAGGTCCTAGTATCGATTAATTTGCATAGTTGAACTAAAGAAAATGATGAAGATCTTTGTTATTTTTGAGTTTTCAGTCTCATCCAACTCTTCATAACCTCCTTTGGGGGTTTTTTGCCAGGGATACTAGAGTGGTTTGCCATTTCCATCTCCAGCTCATTTTATAGATGAGGAAACTGAGGTAGAGAGGGTTAAATGGCTTGCATAAGGTCACAAAGCACAAAGGTCAATCAATTTCAATATTCATTATTGCACCAATTTTAGCCATTACCCTCGCCCTAACCATTTGAACCTCACTACCCATACCCCATACCCTAATTGATCTCAACCTTGGGCTTTTATTTATTTTAGCCCTATCTGGACTGTCCGCTTACTCAATTTTATGATCAGGATGAGCATCAAATTCCAAATATGTCCTAATTGGAGCCCTACAAGCAGTTGCTCAAACAATTTCATACAAAGTAACACTAGCTATTATTTTACTTTCCAACCTATTTATTAACAGCTCTTTCACCCTAAAAAACCTAACAATTACCCAAGAAAACATATGATTAATTACCTCAACATGGCCCCTAGCCATAATATGATGTATTTCCACATTAGTCGAAACAAACTGAGCTCCATTTGATCTAACAGAAGGAGAATCAGAACTCTTATCAGGCTTCAATGTAGAATACACTGCAGGACCATTTGCCATATTTTTTCTAGCAAAATACACTAATATCATTGTAATAAATGCCATAACAACTATTGTCTTCCTAGGTTCATCCCTCAATTATAATTTTCCTTACCTTAATTCAACAATCTTCATAATTAAAGCAATAACAGTAGCTTTCTTATGAATCCAAACATCATATTCATGATTCCTATATAATCGACTAATGTACTTATTATGAAAAAATTTCCTACCAATTATTCTAGTGTTCTGCTTATGATTTATTTCCATTCCAATTGCAATATCAAGCACCCCACCCCCAAATGTCTGAACAAAAAGAATTATCTTGATAGGATAAATTATAGGGATTTAAACCCTTATTTCTAGAACAAAAAGAATTGAACCTACATCTAAGAACTCAAAATTCTCTGTGTTTCCTTTATACCACATTCTAGTAAGATCAGCTATCGGGTCCATACCCAAAAATGTTGGTTTACATCCTTCCCATACTAATGTCTCCATACTTACTAAAAATTATCTCACTTAGCTTACTAATAGGCACAACAGTTACACTAATTAGTAACCACTGATTAACCGCATGAATAGGCTTGGAAATTAACACACTACCCCCATCATTCCAATAATAATCTATCCATACCACATACATAATACAGAATCCACAATCAAATATTTCTTAATTCAAGTCACAGCATCTATAATCATCATATTTTCTATTATCTATAACACATTTATAACCAATCAATGAACCCTATCCCAAGTTTCTAATCAATGAGCATCACTCCTAATAACATTAGCCCTAGCTAAAAAACTAGGACTTGCTCCCTTCTACTTCTGAGTTCCAGAAGTCACCCAAGGCATCCCACTTTTATCAGGCATAATACTACTCACTTGACAAAAAATTGCCCCAATCTCTGTTCTATACCACATTTGGACTCAGGTCTTCCTGACTCCTGGCCCAGCATGCTATCCACTGCACCATTCAGCTGAAAAATTAATTTAAATGAGTGAGCTAGGATGTGCAATTGTACATTTACCAGTCTTTGAGAAGAGAGAATTCAACTAACTCAGCAGTTTTCTTATAGCCATACTATAATTGAAAGCTATTTTAGAGAATATCTATCCTAGCCTGATTTATCTTTCTAATAAGAACAAAAAGGAGAGAGGAGATATCTTCAGAATCCAAGCATCTAACTGAGATGTCTTATGACCTGGCATTTTTAAGTTCTAGGCTTTTCATTCTCACTTTCCTTTCCTCTCCTTCTTTCATTCTTTTATCTCCAGCTCACCTCTTATTTCCTCAAGAGTTTGATTTCATATGGAAAGAAACAAAAGAAAGGGCAGCTGAACAAATGGGCAGTGTTAGAGTAAGTTGATTTTTCCTACCTGAAGCTTGTGGGGAAGCCTCCACTTCCAGGTTGGAAGAGAACCTTTCATTTTGAGCTCCAAGAACTCCTACTGGCAGAGATTGGTCACCAGATGCAAGGTCTCCTTCCAACTCCTCACTGACAGGGAAGGTGATATCACTGACAAGTTCCTCTTTGATCTTTACCGGTTTGGCATCTTCTGTGGCCTTCTCAGGATTTACAATCTTCTCATACTCCTCGGAGAGCTGCTTGCTAACCTGTCAGCAGGCAAGAGACAAAGTTTTCCAAAAGAATGGTGAAGGCAAGTTGATCTTCATCTTTCTTCCCCTGGGGAAAAAAAGGGGGGGTGAGAGGGTTGGAAAGGGAAGAGTATGAATGACAGAGAAGTTCAAAATAAGTTCAAAGATGAGATTTATTTAGCACATGAATGAGAGGAAGGCATGAAAGGTGTGAGAAAGCTTATTTATGATAGAGGGTATGTGTATATGAAAAAATGTGAAGAAAGATATTGATAGAAATAGGAGACAGTGAAAAGGTTCTATTTTTAATGCAGGAACTAACATTTAGCAATATATGTACCCCAAATAGGTATAATTATAGATGACATGTAGACCTGGGTTAATTAAGGAAGACTTTCTTGTTAGTGTTAGAAATACTTTCTTCCATTTAGCCTTGGGGAAACTGAAGCAATGGCCAAGGGGTCTGCTTATGGCCACAAAAGAAGATCAGATTAAAGACAAATTTCTGGTCTTGAGTTCAGAGCCCTGAATATATTTACTACCTCAGTCTTTATCTCTTTTTAGCAGATCTGTTAAATGCTGGTCCTTGTTAAATTCTGTCCTTTGGGAATATTACTAATAGAGGGGTCACCCACTGAAAACATGGAATGAGGGTTGGGCAACAAACAAACAAAAGGACAAGATCACCAAAGATGCAGATTCTTCTCTTTTCCTATACCTTCCACTCTACTCCAATTCAAGGGATTAAGTGAACCCAATTCAGTTTCCTTTGTTTACTTCTTCACATGGTCCCCTCACCTGTAACATATAACTGTGATAGTCCTTGATGCGGTGCTGCCAGAACTTCTGCAGAGACAGTACACTGCCAATGCCCACCTCATGGAACACCTGCTCCATAACATCAGGAAAGGGAGTCTGTCCCAACTGGGCCTCCCGGTCCACTGCAAAACGTAGTAGCTTGGTGAATTTAAGGCAATATTCATGTGCCACATCTGTTAGAGTCTCTAGGACACTTTCATTTGCACATTCAAAGCCTGCGTGAGCCAGGATTGTGGCTACTGACTGGTAAAGCAGCTGACGACAGGAGCTCCAACTCAGTTCAGTCACAGGTTCCCCCTTTCCTCTGAAAAGTAGAGACAGAGCAGTGTTATGAGTTTGATAGGGAAAAATTATGGTTGGACTGAATATTAAAAGTTCTGGTTGCCAGGAATTGATTGCTCAATTCCAAAATGAAAAAAACTCAAGTCAGAATGACTTTTATGGTGGTTTATTTATAATTAAGAAGAGAGAGTGAAAGTAAGAAAATCAGAGAGAGGATAGGATAAGATATCTAACCTAACACACTAAGTAATTTGCTCTGGCCCCTGGCTTGACCCAGGCAGGGCTAATTAGTCCTCAGCCAGAGAAGCCTCAGCCTTGAGCCCAGGGCTCACACTGTATGCGAAATCTATGCTGGCCTTCCTGGGGTTTTTTCAGCTTCAAGAAATCCAACTTCCATTGTAGGGAAATTTTGGTCAAGTTAGTTCCCCTGCTTCACAATCCTGGCTTCATTCTTATACTGCCTGAACATATCCCAGGCACCCCATGATCACATCTTGGAACTCCCTAAGTTTAGTTCTCTTTTAGCCAATTTCAACTCCTGTGTTTCAATGAACATTCTATGGATACAGAAGTCATCTTCAGTTTCTACTATGTAGTAAATATTTAGTTACCTCTTGTGAACATTTTAAATACAATGATAGCACAATTGCACCTAGTTCTGCAAGTAGGTTATGTGATAACTCTCAACAAAAGGAATTTTGAATGGAGCAACTCCCTAACCTTGTAGACATTACAAAACAATCATATGTGGAAGAATAATCTTAACTGAGGGAATATTTTCTGCTTTGCCATGTGCTTCTTTAAAATGGCCAGGTTAGTGTACCAGAAAAGTACTAATGTTAAACAAAGATATGGCAAATTCCCTGCTCGTCAAAAGATACAAACTAGCAGTTTTGAAAGGAAGAAATATAAGCTATCAATAGTCATATGGAATAATGTTCTAAATCACTAAGAATTAAAGAAAAAACAAATAAAAACAATTTATTTTGACTAAACATATTTGTTGTGTGTTTCTCCAAGTCCATGGACACAAGAAAGAAAAAATAGGACTTTTAGATATAAGCCAGAGTTGGAAAAATTGGGCATTTATCAAAGATATGTTTAACAGGGACAACTAGCTGGCTCAGTGGATAAAGAGCTGGGCCTGGAGATGGGAGGTCCTGGGTTTAAATCTGGCTTTAGTCACTCTCTGGCTGTTTGGCCCTGAACAAGTCACTTAATCCCAACTGCCTAATCCTAATTGCTTTTCTGCCTTGGAACTAATACTTAGTACCAATTCTAAAACAGAAGGTGAGAGTTTTTTTAAAAAAGATATCCTTAATATCCAATACTATGTTTGGCTTTAAGATGAAAAATTAAAGAAAATATGTTAAAACCAAAAAACCAACCTTGAAGGCTTTTCTACTTTTCTAATATTTCTGAAGAACTCTTCATACTTGGGAGGTAAGGCTGTGTTGTTAAAGGGTTCCTCTAGACAGAGGTATTTGATCTTCTAAACTTAATTTTTATAAATGGCTTGCTAACTTATATATCAACTTTACCACTCCTTTCTCCTCCTAGAAAGTAGATAGAGAGTAAAATAATGTTCTTTCTACTACTCACCTGACATGTGTCATTCAACAATCAGACTAGAAAAGTAACTGCTTGCCTGTTCAGGAGCAATAACTGCATTTCATTGTTTTCAAAGAGCCACTAAAGCATTTAAAATAGATTGGACCAACTCATTTTGCATATTCTCTTAACCAAATGTCTTAGATCCCTGCCTTACCGGTAAAAGTCACTCTCTGGGTCACTGTGCCTGAGCTGGAATGGCATTTTACCAGTCTTGCTATCCAACGAAAGCAGGTCATCAGGAAGGGGAGGTGAAGCTGGACAAGATGGAAGTGGTTCACTCTCTTCAGTTTTAATGCCCTCTGCCTGTTGCTGCATCTGGGCCTGGGCTGTAGCAATGAGACTTCGTAGGCGCCGGTTGTGTTGGATAAGTTGGATTGTGTGGGTGGTGAGGCTGCAAGGCTCGGATGGGATGTCCAGCATGGTGGTTGGTCGTGGCTTATTGGCAGAGGGTTGGTGAAGGAGTGGATCCTGGACTTCCACCAGACGGAACTCCCGTGGGAGCAAATCAAAGGAGCTTCTGTTAGCTTGGTTGGATGATATTGGGATCTCTCCCCAGTATCTCAACATTTTTGAGAGTGACTTGCTAAATTTAAGTGTAACAAAAGCAATGATTCCCAATCCACAAGACAGACTTCCAAAATGGAAAGCAGAGTGCATAAGTTACCTCCTTACATCATCTTTGTCAGAGGAAGAAAGGTCAAGCTGTCCAAGACTACCAAGAAAAATGTCTGCCAGTAGTACTTTAGAAGGATCAACATAGTTGTCATTGAAGAAATATGTAATTTCTGATCTGAAAAAAAAAATTACATGTTTATCATCACAATCAAGCAAACTGACAACAAAGCTAATGTAATTTTAACCTTCATTAAGTCAAGAAGGGGGAAGGAAAGAAGGGAGAGAGAGAAAATGAATCATGTAACCATGAAAAAATATTTAAAAATTAAAAACAAAAACAAAAACAAAGAAGTCAAGACCTGGGTTTACATCCTGTCTCTGATACTTACTGGCCAAAGGTAAATTGCTTCCCATCTCTGAATTTCTTTCCTCTTCTCTGAAACGAGTATAATTTTCCCTACAGTACCTATCTCATAGGATTGTTGTGAGGTTCAAATAGGATTCTGTATGTAAAAAACTCTGCAAACTTAAAAGCTATCAGTTATGATGACAATGCTATGATGATATGCATATCCAAACATAGGCAAATGCAAAACTAACAACACTGGGTAGGACATTGCTAAGAAGCAGATGTAGGCTTGATGTAGAGAAAAACTTCTTTAAAAATTAGTTATCCTTTAATACATGTACAATCCAGATCAAAATGCTTATCAACTCCTAGAGTGTGAGGGAGAGGGGGAGAGAAGGAAGAAGACAATTTAGAGCTTATAATTTTGGAAAACATATGCTGAAAATTGCTATTACATGTAACTGGGAAAATAAAATATCTCTAAATTTAAAAACCTAGACCTGGCAGCTCAATTCACTTGTCTAGTTGCAGCTTTGTTTGAACAAGAATAGGGAGAAAGGAGTTCACCTAAAGAAGGTCTGGAGGTTTAGTAAACTGCAAGCTCTACAAAAAACAGTGAGGGACAGCTGGGTAGCTCTGTGGATTGAGAGTCAGGCAAGAGATGGGAAGTCTTAGGTTCAAATATGGCCTCAGACACTTCCTAGCTGGGTGACCCTGGGCAAATCACGTAACCCCTATTGCCTCACCCTTACCACTCATATGCCTTAGAACCAATACACAGCATTGATTCTAAGGTGGAAGGTAAGGGTTTAAAAAAAAAGTCAACAGTATCATATGGTATCCAATAAAATGAATGAGATCTTGGGCCAAATTAAGGCATGTATAGTCTCCATGACTAGAAAAGTAACAATCTGGCTATGCTCAGCCCTGAAAAGAGAACAACTGGATATATATTGATATGATGTGGATTGCAGTCCATCCACACTTGCCCATTCTATCAGACTCTTTTGTCCATCTTCTCCTAAGTTTGCAACAAGGTATCCATCTAATATGTGGTTTGCTTTCCCTTTTTTGGGGGGACACTGAAAGTATGCCATTGTAGCAAATGGGTCTTCCGTCTCTTGCTCTGCCACATGACCAGTTCATGTTCCTTCTTGATTATACATTTCTCTGATGACACACCTTGGCCAGGGCAAGCCAGGAAATAAAAGAACTGACATTTATATAACATTTTAAATTTGCAAAATACTTTACCTGTGCTATCTCATTAAAGCTTCACAAGAATCCTGGAGTGAGGTAGATACTACAGTTAATATTATCTCTATATTACAAGTAAAGTAACTGATATCCAGAGAAATTCAGGAAGTCACCCAGGCTCACAAGATAAGAACTGATGGAGATGGGCAGTGATAGAAGTGGGATCCCCAAGACTCTGAAGTCTTGTATTTTTCACTAGTTAGCACTAAGTTGGCAAAAGTTGCAAAATCTGTATTACTAAACATTTTTAATTGCTGTATATTGTTAGTCAGTTTATAATAGTCTTGCACTGTTCTGTTCTGTATTTACATTAGCTATACTGGTCTTATACTGCACTGTATCCTCCCTACCTTTCACATTGAGATGAGGGCATTCCAGGGAGATAGTGAGGCTTCTCCTCCACTGGGGTTTTCTGCTTTGAATACCCCCAAAGCACCCAGGGGTGAACTATTTAATAAATATGCACACTCTGATCCATCCCCGAGGCTATTTCAGTGGCCTTAAATCTCTCCTTTTCAAATAAAGACTTTCATACCCCTGGACAAGAACTGAGTTTTCGGTCTCTCTTTCTTGGGATGAGACTCTGCTACAAACTTTGGAGTGTTTTTTCCTACAACAGAATCAATACTAAGTCATGGAATGTTAACCCAGGTTTTCCTAACTCCAGGTCCAGAACTCTATACATTCTGCCTTGCTATAAGTGGTTAAGAATCTACTCTATAAAGATCTGCTGAAGGAACAGAACATATTTAACCTGGAGAAAAGGAAATCTGAGAAGGGATTTGACTGGTGTCTTTGAAGGGCTATCAAATAGAAGTAGTATTCGATTTTTCCTCTTTTCCAAAGGAGAAAATTTAGGATAGAAATAGGAAAAACTTGAGGTTTCCCAAAGTTGAATGGCTTTCTCCTTAGGAAGTTTTGTCATTTCCCTTCTGGGAGGATGTTTGAGTAAAGATTAGATGATAATTTATAGGGAATGTCATTGAGGGGATTCCTATTCACGTTGAAGTTGAATTAGATGGCTCTGAGGTCCCTTAACAATTCTGTGTGTTTGTGAGAGGAAAGGGTAGACTGCCTCAGAAATTAATTTGAAGCACTTCCTAGTTTTTGTGACCATGGGAAAGTCACTTAACCCCCCTTTTACTGCTCTTTTTGTCTTAGAACAAATACATTGTATTGACTCTAAGACAGAAGGTAAGGGTTAAAAAAAAAGAAATCAGCTTGAGAGGGCCTTGACAACAGGCAACAGGAACAGAGTTCGGTAAAAATAGTTCTACATTTGAGGGTTCAAAACAGGAGTTCAGTAGCGGCTGAGCCATCTATTTTCTATCTGATCTTGAGCAAGTCACTTGCTTTCAGGGGCTCTCCATTTTCTCAAATGTAAAACTAGGAGGCCGGTCTGATGATGTGAGGCCGCGTGATGCGTGCTGGAGTCAGGGGTTCCGGGCTTGAAACGTGACTGTCACCAGCTATGACTCCTTAAGCTCTCGGGGTCTTAGTTTTTTTTCAGGGGTTGACCTTAGATGACTTCGGTGGTCTCCTCCGAGTTCTATGTCTAAACTCTATCGAGAATGTGTGAGAGAGGAGTGGGGAGAGACTAAGTAAAGGTTAGGAGAGTACTTACCGGCTTGCGGGGGCGCTGCTGGGAGAGAGTGACGTCTGAGACCGGCCTCGGAACCTCCAGAAACGCCAGTCCGGCGAGGGGCTGCAGGAGAATAGCGCGTAAATTAAGAGCAGATACCCCAGAACTCGGCGGCTGACTAGAGATCCCTCCTCGGGTCGGAAGTGGCCTCCGGAAGTCGTCACTAAATGGTGCAACCCATTAATTTATCCTCCTTTTCCAAGACACCAAGCTTCCTTTATTCGGTAATTTTCGAACAGTAATTTGGTCTCGTTGGCGAAATTGCAGAGGTGAGGTGAGATAATTGAAGTCGACAAGCTCCTGCGCCGCCTTTCCCCGGAGAAGGCTTGAAGCTGAAATGGGGAACTTGGAATTCTCGGAGTCCGGTTTCCGGCGGACCTTGTAAGACCCTGGACCTCGCGAAGATGGCGGCGCTCTCTTCCGAGGTGGGGCAGGGGTCCAGCCCCGAGCCTCCCGAGGGTGACTTCAAAAAGCCGGTCCTGCCGCTGTCCTCGGCTCCGCGGGACCTTGCCCTGGGACCCGCTCCCCAGGAGCGAGAGGAAGAGAAGGAGGGGGAGGAGGATACACCACTGGCTGGAGGTTCTGGGGAGCAAAGAGCCAGGCCTGTCCGGCGGCGAGACGTCACGGAGGAGCCTGGACCCGGGTCCTCAGCCGAGGAAAAGCCACGGCCATCGAGGGCGGCGACCTCTCGGGCTGGAAGCCCGGCTCCAGCTCCCCCGTATCAGGAGCCGCCGTGGGGGGGGGCCCCTGACGTCCCCTACAGTCTGGAGACGCTGAAGGGCGGTACTATCCTGGGTAGCCGCAGTCTGGAGGGCCGAAGCCGCTGCGTGTTCGGGCGCCTGCCTAGCTGCGACGTGGTCCTGGAGCACCCTTCAGTCTCCCGCTTCCACGCCGTGCTGCAGCACCGGGTGAGGGGCCCGGAGGTGGACGACGACCCCCGCGGACCCGGCTTCTACCTGTATGACCTGGGGAGCACCCACGGCACCTTTCTGAACAAGGCCCGCGTCCCTCCCCGCACCTACTGCCGCGTCCACGTGGGCCACGTCCTCCGCTTCGGCGGCAGCACCCGGCTCTTTATCCTGCAGGTAAAGAAAAGTCCTGAAAATCTAGACCTTCCCGGAGCCTCACCCCCAGCTCCCTAAATTGGGTTATCATTTTGTATCTGGGCAGCTTCCCTATCAGCTTTTCCCAAAGTTGAGGGTTATTATACCTTCTGGTTCTTAGATAGACTTCCTTACGGCTTCTGCCCCCACTTCTTAAAGGGATTGTTTTACTTGACTCAACAGGGACCAGAAGATGATAAGGAGGCAGAATCCGAACTAACGGTAACTCAGTTGAAGGCTTTGCGAAAGCAGCAGCAGATGAAATTAGAGAAGAAGATGTTGGGTGAAGACTCAGATGAGGAAGAAGAGACAGATGCCACAGAAGAGAAGAGAAATACTAGTAGTCAGGATGTTGAGATGGGGTGTACTTGGGGAATGGGTAAGAAATGGAAGATACTAAGAGAGGAAATCAGACTTTTTTTTAGCATATCATTTATTGTATTTTATACTTGCCTTATGTCTCAAAGGGTCTTAACATCTACTTGGGCCTCATAACAATTCTATGAAGTATAGAGGGAGTGACAATTACTATTCCCATTTTTAAAACCAGAAAACTGAGTTCCAAGGTTGAAATTGCTTGCTGGAGGTCACAGAACTATCAACAGATCCCGGACTATTAAAGAGTTTCTACTCTTTATTATAATTCTGCTATGAATAAAACTTTGCTTAGGAATTCAGTTATATTATCAATACTGTCAACAGGATTTTGATTGAACACACTTCTCCCATCAAGTCACCTAATCTCTTTGGGCCTCAGTTTCTTTTTTACAATGAGAGGGTCAATCTAAGTGACCTTAAAAATCCTCCCCTGAGATATAGGCAAAGCACTTAATGAAAGTTATTTAAACTCTAACCCAGGTCTAAATGATCACTTTCTCTTCTTAGGAGAATGCCCTTATTTACATATAATACAATAAAGTATGGGAAATTGTCAAATGAAAGATTTTATGACTATAAAGTAAATAGCACATTATGAAAAAAATTCCATATGTCCTCCTTGGTCCTTGTTCTTGGCAGTTTAAAAACATGGAGAAGCAGTATGTTATATTGGAAAGAGCTTTGAAGTTGGAAGTTAGAAGACTTAGGCTCAAAGCCTGACTGCCATTTTTCTGATCCTCAGCCTTCTCATCTATAACGTGAGAGGATTCTCTTTCAGCTTGGATTCTATGAATTTAGGGATCCTCTACCAACATTTTTTCTATAATGGAGCTTTTTATATGTCACCATTGAATATGTGCAAAAAAGGATCAATTAAAATACTAAAACTTTCCTTTGCATTTACTTATATATAGAGGTATATACATTCCAATTTTGGAGAGGAAAACAGCATATCTCATGGAATCATAGAGTTAGAAAGATCTTAGAACTTAAAGATAATTTAGACTGAACCCTTCATCTTACAGATGAGGAACCTGGGATTTAGAGAAATTATTTAATGCTTTTCATCCCTGAACAGTGTCAACAAGGAACTATCCAATACTTACTGTATCATGGCACTCTACTAGGCACTGGGGATATTTAAAGCATGTATATGCTTAAAATGATGAATATTAATATAAGATTTCATGCCAAATAAATAATATAGACAGTATGTTTCAGGAGGTCAGGGAATGGAACAGTTAGTCACCAAGGGCTTGAACAGTTGGAGAATGCTTCAAAGGAGAGCAGGGCTTTAAAGTTAAAGTAGGACTTAAAACATGAGAGGATGTGAGGGCATTCCAAGCTGAAGAACTTTCAGAGGACACTGACAATTCTGGAGTTTACACTAGACTTTGCTCCAGTAAACTCTTATTTTAGGAAAGTTGTAGAGATAGACCCAAGATTGCCAAACTGAAGAATTTAGACTTTTCCCCCCTCAAGATAAATTGGTGAGTGGTTTCCACCTTCCACTTCCCCAAATGGGTGTGATTTTCTTCATAGCACTTAGCTATTATACCTAAGACTAGATTTCTCTGGCTAGTCCATTTTCCCATTTTCATCCTGGTTTTGTTAAGATATTGATGAATGGCACACTTGGGATTTGTGGTGATCATTTATTATCTCTATTTTGTATAGCCTAACATTCTTTATTGAAATAAGGTAGTGAATATTATTTGGTGAGATTTTCCTCTTTTTTTTCCTTCTCCCTTTCTAAATCACATGTATAACATTCTCTTTGATTTCCTCCCTTCGCCCTACTCCTACAGGAGAAGATGCTATTGAAGATGAAATTGAAGAGAACCCTATTGTCATAGAATTTCAGCAGGAACGTGAGGCATTTTATATAAAGGATCCCAAAAAGGCTCTACAGGGATTTTTTGACAGAGAAGGTCTGTAGACTTTGATATTAGAAATTGAATATTTTCTATGCCATAGATTCTTTATCTATGGCTACACTTTAAAATATTATAAAATCTAATTTCCCCTCTGTATGCTATATAAATTTTCAGATTCAACTTAATAGTTCAACTTTTACGTGCTTCTTCTGTAAAAGTGTACTCTTTCTGGGTTTGCCAGTAATTCATTTCAACAAACATTTATGTGCCTACTGTGCACCTAGCATTTTGCTAAGTACTGGGAAATATACAAAGTTTAGATAAGATGAGAACCCTGCCCTCAAAGGTCTTGCAGTTAAAAAGGGGAATATGGTGCCTATGTTTTTTTCAGTATTCCAAAAGATTTACATCAATGCTCATCCACTCAACTTCTTCATGCCTTACCAGACCATTTTCACTAATTGCTGTAGCCAAAACCAAATTTATTTTGTAGTATTGCTAGTAGTGGCCATTCTTTTAGTAATGAACCTTTCAGAGTTAGCTAGACTCTTAGATAACATTTATATAACTATTGCCAAGCCTATTTAAGCCACCTGTTAGAAATTACATTCTTCTGGCATCATTTTTTTGAAAATTCAATCACCTTTGCGACTATATGAGGCATCACAAAAGGAATTTAGTGGTGAAGTAAAAAGCTTTGACATTCTTCTTGCCCTGAAACAAAGGACATATTTCACTTGATTTGGCTTAGATCCTTAACAGAAAACTTTGATATTGGGGAATTTGAATCAAGTTCTTATAACTTTCTGTTCCTTATTCATGTAATATTCTATAATTCCTATTGTACATGATAATTTCATAAAGTTAAAAATATATTTTACATAGGATTGTTTAATTCTGGTTTTCTTCTCTGAGTATGTAGAATTCAACATTAGCTATTTAATTGAGAGAGTGACTTTCAGTTGTTATTACAAATCTCTTTTTTTCTTTTCTCCTCTGTAGGAGAAGAATTAGAATATGAATATGATGAACAGGGACATAGCACTTGGCTTTGCAGAGTTA
Organism: Gracilinanus agilis; assembly: GCF_016433145.1. Taxonomy (NCBI): domain Eukaryota; kingdom Metazoa; phylum Chordata; class Mammalia; order Didelphimorphia; family Didelphidae; genus Gracilinanus; species Gracilinanus agilis. The sequence goes on along the minus strand of NC_058131.1, from coordinate 231,641,386 downwards.
GGTATGTGTTCTTTTCATTCTCCCTTTATAGGCTAATTGATTTTAAGCTTCATTTATAGGCCTAAATGAGAGTGTTAATATTACTCGATTTATAAATGAAGTTCTAAATTTAGCTTTTGGAATTTGATAGACATTTATTGGATTTTACTCCAGTGTATGTACTTTTCTTTCTTGAGAATTTGAAGCATTATAATGAAAAGAAGGGCAAAGCAATTTGTCCCTTCTTTGATTGATCTTCCACATAGCTACCAAATTGATATTCCTAAACTATAGATCTGACCAGGTAGCTCCCCTACTCAAATATCTTTAGTGATTCCTATTACTTCTAAGATAAATTCAACATCATATCAACCCCTTTTCCTACTTAGCTTTCCATGCTTATTTTATGACATTTCCTTTCACAAATCTTTCTAGTCAAACTATTGGGCTAGTTGTTTCCTATATTTGACTTTTGATCTTTCACCTCCATGTAATCACACTGATGGTCCCCATGTTTGAAATGTATTCTCTCCTCACTTCCTGTTTATCAAATTCCTAATTTCTTTTGAAAAACTCAGCAGCTACTTGATTTAGTAAACCTTTCTTGATCTTCTAGAACATTATTAACATGCTTTCCCTCTTAAAATAATTTTGTGTAACTTGGGGTATATATTTTGATTTTGTTAAGTTAATTTTTCTTTTGCCTCAACAATTCTGTTGTTGTCTTTTTCAGAGATTTAGTTATATACTATCTAGTTATGTAATTAATATCTCAAATCCTCAAAGTCTTTCTTTGGATTTGCTGGTTCCTTCATTAAGAGTTCTAATTTCTGTCATTCGGGTTTTTCTTTAATCCTTTCATCTTAGAATCAATATGGTGTTTTGATTCTAAGGCAGAAAAGTGGTAAGGGCTAGGCAATGGGGGTTAAGTGACTTGCTCAGGGTCACACAGCTAAGAAGTGTCTAGAGGCCAAATTTGAACCCAAGACCTCTAGTCCTGGCTCTCAATTGATTGAGCCACTTATCTTCCCCCTGTCATTATTTCTTCAGTATTTTCACCTAATTCATTGATTGCTCTTCTGAATCATTCTAAAGGTTGTTAGGGTTTTCTTATTGTTATTTCTGAGGGCCTTATAGAACTGTTTGTATGATCTTTACCATCACAAGATTTTGATTGTTTTCTTTGTTGTAAAGTATTTATCTGAAAGTTACTCTGTATGCAAAATGCTGTTTTCATAATGTAGCCCCCTCCTTCCTTTCCAGTCTTCTTATACCTTATTACCAGACCATGTATTCTTTGATTCAGTAATATTGGCTTCCTGGCTATGCCATGAACAAGACACTACATACCTTGAGTCTGGGTTTTTTTCTGGCTGTCCTGCATGCCTGGAATGCTCTCCCTCTTAGGTTCTGTCTACTGACTTCCCTGGCTTCCTTTAAGACCCAAGTAAAATCCCATCTTTTCCTGGAAGTCTTCCCTAACCTTTCTTAATTTAGTGCAGTGGTTCCCAAACTTTTTTGGGCTACCACCCCCCCCTTTCCAGAAAAAATATTACTTAGCCCCCGAAAGTTAATTTTTTTTAAAATTTTAATAGCAATTAATAGGAAAGATAAATGAACCTGTGGCCATCACCGCCTCCCCTGGATTGCTGCAGCACCCACCAGGGGGCGGTAGCACCCACTTTGGTAATCACTGATTTAGTGCATTCTCCCTTTTAATTATTTCCTAGTTCTTGTATAGTTTTCTTTGATAAAAATTGTTTGCTTGTTTCCTCCATCAGATTTTGAGCTTCTTTTTTTTTTGTATCCCCAGCTAGTAAGTGCTTAATAAATGCTGATTGAGTCTTCAAATATTTGCTTATTTTCTTCAGTAAACTTTTTAAAAATTAAAATTTTTTTACCAATTACATGTAATAACAAATTTCCCCACAGTCTTTGGTAAACTTGTGTCTTTTTTTTTTTTTTAATCTATCACTGCTGGTTTTCTTCATTGGTATCTCTGTAGTAAAAGGTACTTCTTATTCTTTTGTTCCTTTCCCCCTTGTTCTAGTTTCTCTCAGAGCATCAAGGTCAAAGCAATCTGTGGCCCTCACTCTCTTCTCTAGAACTCTCTGCTGGTTACCTCTTCCTTTCTGGATAATACTAAATAGTTTTAACAAGTGCTATACTTTTGACTCCCTTTCTCTTCTATAATGTTGTGTGGTTCTCCCTGTTCCAATAGTCCTTTGAAGCCCTTGGGAGTGATCTGATTCATAAGCTTCAACCTCAGGGATCAGTTTCCTTCTGGAAGGTTATCAGAGTTAACTCCAAAGACAGTCTCCAGGCTAGCACAGGGGTGGACACAGGGGAAAAATGAGATTCAATGACTGGTGAACTGGTCTTTAGTTTTTTTTTTTTTAATAATGCATTTTCCCCAAATTATTTCTATTTTCCTTTTCCTTTTATTGCTGGTTTTGCTAAACTAATGGCTCTTTAGCTTTTTTCGTAATGGGGGAAGAACTACAATCTAGAATACCTTTCATTCCACCAATTATCACAGGATTCTCAATACTTTTTGTCTTTATTTGTCCCCTTCCTAGAATGAATCAATCAGTAGACATTTATTATCACCCACTGTGTGCCAGGTACTCTCCTAAGCACTGGAGTCACAAAAAGGCAAAAATCAGTCCCTGCCCTCAAGGAACCTAAAATCTAACAAACAATAAGTACTTGAGAGAAGGAACTGTTTTATTTTTGCCTTGTGTTGCACAGGGCCTGGTACATAATTAGCATTTAATAAATGTGTTGAATTGTTTACTTCAATCAAGCCATATAAATGCTTCACATATTAGCTCCTTTTCATTGTTGATATTTGTGCTATTATTTCCTCCAAACTATTGCAGGTTGCCTGTGGATGATTCATCAGGAAAACAACTGGTGGCTGAGGCCATTCACTCAGGAAAGAAAAAGGAAGCAATGGTTCAGTGCTCCCTGGAAGCTTGTCGTATGCTTGATGCCTTGGGTTTACTGCGCCAGGAGGCAGGTCAGTAGACAGGCAAAGCATCTGGCAGCACCTTGGGACCTCTGTCTTATGAAGACAATTGAGGATGAAACTTTAATAATCTATATTATCCTAGATATCTTGTACTTAATATCCTTCATCCTTTTGAAAAAGCTGCAGTGTATGAATGTAATGGAATATCCTGGTGCAATAAGAAATGAGGAATGAAGAACTAAGAGAAAGATGGGGAAATTCCTGTGAATTGAAGCATAATGAAATAACCCTCAGAACAATATACTATTCAAATAAGGATATCACGAAAAGGAAGCTGAACTATGAATAATTGAAAAATCAGTGATGGTACTGAAGAATACAAAATAGCTCTTCCTCTTCTCAGCAGGGAGGAGAAATACTAATAGGACAGAATTGTTATTGACACTGTCAGATATGTGTTTGTTCAGCTATTTTCTTTGTTACAAGAGAGGGTTTGATCTAGTGAAGAGGGAGAGTATTCCCAGAAATAACTGATACAGAAACAAAAGATAGGAACAAATTTTTTTTAAGTTTCTTACTTTTTGCTTTTTATCTGTTGTGCATACTTTAGTATCTCGAAAAAGGAAAGCTAAGAACTGGGAGGAAGAAGATTATTATGACAGCGATGATGATACATTTCTTGATCGAACTGGCTTGGTTGAGAAGAAGCGTCTTAACAGGATGAAAAAAGCTGGAAAGATTGATGATAAGCCTGAGACCTATGATTCACTGGTGAATATGGAAACATCTATATAACACTATTATTTTATTTAAATTTATTATATCAAATTTTAATGCTTTGAAATAGAAAACTAAGTAGAGCTTCAATTTTAAAACAGAAGAAAAAAATCTTCCAAATCAGGATGAAGGGCAAATAAAAGAGCCCTTAGCATGGACTAACAAGTAAAAGTGAAACGGATTTTGAGGGTATATTAACATTAGATTCCAAAATGTAACATTGTAAACTTCTATAGCATTACACTGCATATATTGATAGCCAGCAGTCTCCCAGGCAGTGTACTGACTGTAGACAATATCTAATTCTTCTTCCATGGACCTATAGTGAAAAAAAAAATGCCACTAACCAAAGCTTTTTAGAGTGAAATAAAATTGGAAGTCTGCCTTGGGCTTTCAATCCTATTCAGTTTTGATGTCCTTTACATCTCTTTCTTCTCCTTTCTCCCAGTCTCTAACAAAGGGACAACCCTTCTTTTTTCCATGGTTATATGCATTTAATTCCATCCCTTTTGGTCTTCTCCATCAGACTTAATCCTCAAGCATCCTCATTATTTCTTAAACCTTCAGCCTCTCTCTGTTAACTGGTTCCCTCCCTACTGTCTTTAGACTTACTCTCTAAATTAAAAAAAATCAGAAAATAAAAACCTTACTAGACCCTACTATCCTCTTACATTTTTGTCCTATATTTGTTCTTCCTTTCTTAGCCAAATTCCTTGAAACTTTTTTTAAAAAGTGGTATATAGGGGCAACCAAGTGGCTTAGTAGATAGAGAGTCAGGCCTGGAGTTGGGAGGACCTGGGTTCAAATATAGCCTCAGACACTTCCTAGCTGTATGACTCTGGGTAAGTCACTTAACCCCAATTGCCTAGCCCTTACTGCTTAGTATTGATTTTAAGGTAAGGGTTTAAAAAAAAAAAAAAAAAAAAAGCTATGTACACTCCATGCCTTTGCTTTTTTTTTTCCTTATTCTTTAATCCTTTGCCATTTTGTTTTTGACCTAATCACTCAACTGAAATGGTTTTCTCCAAAGTTACTAGTTATTTCTTTAATTCTCAGATTTGATGATCTTTTCTCAGATCTAATGCTTCTTGACCTGCCTATTGCATTTTGACACTGTTGATGACTGTTTAGAAGATACTCTTCTTGGGTTTTTGCGACACTTGATTTGCCTCTCTCTGTTTATTCATTCCTTCTTAGTTTTTCCCAATCACTTCCCTTAATTATGAGTGTTTACCATAGTTCTCTACTGGACTCCATTCTCTTTTCCCTTCATACTTTCTCTGTTGGTATCTTTATCAGTTCCCTTGAATTTTAACTGTTATCTCTGCTGATAACTCAGATCTATATATCTAGCCCTAGTATCTCCCCTCCCCCCCCCAATCCCAAATCATCTATTGCCTATTGGATATTTCAAACTGGATGCCCAGAGATATCTTAAAACTCAATATTCCTAAATCTGAACTCATTATCTTTTGCCATTAAATCTAATCCTTTTCCAAACTTCTCTATTTCTATCTAAAACATCACCTTCCAGGATCTCAGGTACCCAGTGTTAGCCTTATCCTGGACTCCTCACTCTTATCTCACTTCATGTAACTAATCAGTTGCCAAATCTTGTCATTTCTGTTTAACACATTTTGCATTGACTCCTTTCTCTCCACTCACACAGCTGTTTACCTTAGTTCAGGCCCTTATCACTTGTCACCCAGATTATTTTAATAGCATCTTAATTATTTGCCCTAACTCAAGCCTTTTACCACTCTAGGCATCCCACATATTGTTGCCAAAGTAATTTTTTAAAAGTGAAAATCTAAGCTATTTTCTTACACGTTTAACTCCAGTGGCTTCTGTTTAACTTTTAAAGTCATATACAACCTGTCCCCAACCTACCTTTCTAGCCTTGTTGGATATTACTCTTTCTCCTGTTCTCTGAGACCCAACCAAATTGCCCTTCTTTCTTTTTCTCACATGACATTATCTTCTGCCTTCTGTGTCTTTGCTTTGGCAGCCCCCTATTAGAGGAATTCACTTTCTCCTTACCTCTATCTCAAGAATCTCTTACTTTAAGATGCTGCTTAGATTCCATCTTCTACAAGTAGCTTTTCCTCCCCCCTCTTCTCCCAAGTATTCATATCCTGCTTCCCATACTACCTTCTATTTAATTATTTTCTGTGTGTGTATGTATGTATGCATATATATGTATTTTTTTCTAAGTATTTTCTTTCCCTCCTACTACCCTCACCTACAGGTGAACAATTAAAAAGAAAAGAAAAACTCTTGTGACAACTATGAGTAGTCAAGCAAAACAAATGCCTTATGTTAAAAAATGTATGTCTCATGCATTTTAAGCCTGTCATTTATTTTGGTGGGTAGCATGCTTCATCTTTGATCCTCCAGAATGGTCATTGTATCAATCAGCATTCTAAAATCTTTCAAAGTTGTATTTCTTTAAAATGTTGTTGTATAAATTGTTCTCCTAGTTCTCCTCACTTTACTCTGCATGGCTCATAAAAGTCTGATCTAGTTTCCTCTAAAATTATCCTTTTTTACATTTCATACAACACAAGAGTAGTTAGTCCATTACATTTACATAACACAATTTGTTTGACTATTTCCCAATTGATGGGCACTTCCTTAGTCTCCAATTCTTTGCTCTCATCAAAAGAGCTGCTATACATATTTTTGTACACGTAGGTACTTTTCCCAATTTCTTTGATCTCTTTGGGAGTATAAGCCTAGGGCACGCACAATTTAGTAACCTTGGTGCTCAAAAAAATGTTGATTGGTTTGCTAAAGTTTTTTATTTTAATTTTTTTTTTTTTAGATTGGGAAGTTAAATAATGTAGAGAAAGAGCTTGCTGAGATTACTGAGAAATTGAAAGTCTCAGGCAAAGGTAAGACTCATTATTTCTAGCAATCTGTGAATACTAGTCTAGATATTCCCTTCCACCAATTTTTCAATGGTTTTCTTCTTGCTTAGGTTAATTTGGAAGCATAGGTATAGACATAGAAATGAAAGAATCGGTGACTCATCATGTGGTCATTCAGCAATCATTTATTGAGTGCCTATTGTGTTTTTTTAATAAACTGAAGAGAGTTCCTATATACTTGAATAGCAGGCAGTATGATATAATAGAAAGATCACATTATATCTAGATTCAGATGACTTGGATTTCAATCCTAATTTTAAAATAAAAGCAAAAACATCTGTGTGCGAACTTAGAAAAGTCTCTTTCACTAGGCCTCAGTTTCTTCCTCCATAAAATCTTTATTTAGCATTTTATGATTCTCACTTTGCATCATTTCCTATAGATTTTCTCATAATTCCTTGTTATTCATCATATTAAATCATTTTCATTGGTATCATTATATATCATAATTTAGCCATTACCCAAAAAACACAAAGGTCTTTTCCATTTTTTGTTGATACAAATAAACTATGAATATTTTTCTAAAGTTAGATTCTTTATTACTTCTGTTAATATCTTTAAAATATATTTTGATCAGTGAGATTGCCAGGTGAAATGGTATGATCCATTTTATAATTCTTATTGCATATGATTAAGTTGTTTTTGAAAGTTTGTACCAGTCTGTGTTCTTACCAACAGTGTAATAGTTTGTTTCTCTATGTCTCTAACATTGAACCTTCCTTTTTGGGGGTGTGGGGATAGAAGATGGAGTTGTGGGAGAAGGAGTAGTGTGGAAGAAATTTTTGTCAATTTAACAGGCAGGTGATATCTCAAGGTGGTCAATGACACATTTCAAAATGTATTAACAAGCAATTATAAAAAACTTTTTAGTAATAATGAAATAAAGGGGCAGAAAAATATATCAATACAGCTATTCAAAAATAAAACCCAAAACACTTAAGAAACTAGTATTTTAAAAAACTTATGACAAAAGAACACAAGGAAATGGAATCATTCTATGAAAACTTGGGACTCTTGGGTTGCTATATGGCAAAAATAGATTAAGATTCATAATTGAACACTATGTAGCATGATATGCTCTTAACTAGATAAATGATATAAATATTGTCTTGATTTGTTTATTTTTTACAATTTGACTAACTTTTTGTGTGTTATATATAAGTTCACATTTCTTCCTTTAAAAGTTGACTATTGGGGCAGCTGGGTAGCTCAGTGGATTGAGAGCCAGGCCTAGAGATGGGAGGTCCTAGGTTCAAATCCGGCCTCAGACACTTCACAGCTGTGTGACCCTGGGCAAGTCACTTGACCCCCATTGCCCACCCTTACCACTCTTCCACCTATAAGTCAATACACAGAAGTTAAGGGTTAAAAATTTAAAAAAAAAGTTGACTATTCATGTCTTTTGACCACTTTTTCATTGGAGGATATGTAATTACTCTGCTAGAGATATGTCCTAGAATTATAGAATTCGAAAGGATTTTAGAGATCATCTAGTCCAACTTCCTCACTTTACAGATGAGGAAAGTTAAGGGCATAAAGGATAAATGACTTGCTCAAAGTCACACAACACAGGTAAAAGTGACAGAATCAGGAATCAAACCAATCAAATCAAAGCTTAAGATTCTGTGCAATTTCTGCTGTGCTGGGTTACCTTAGTTCCCTATCAGTTCTCAATATCATGTATATCTGATAAATTTGCTGCAGCTATTTTTTCCTAGTCTTGTTTCGTTTCTTTTTATTTTAGATTGATTTGGATTAGATTGATTACTTTAGTTTGATTTGGAAGGATTGTCAGATTGGGTTCAACTTTCATTGCTACTGAGCTGCCATCTTGGCTCCATTCCCTTTTTATTTTAGAGATCTTCTTTTCCGCATTGTAAAATTCTTTTTAATCTATCTTTGATCATACTCCTAAATTTGATCTCCATTAATTTTGTTTTGAATTGGAACTGTAATTTTCCCATAAAGAAACTTTCACCAATACTAATCTGTAGCTGTTTTATGCCTTACAGTCTTAGAGAATTTCCTAGGACACTGAGAGTTAATGTGCCATGCTCAGGATCACCTAGTCATGATTATGTCAGAAGCAGGACTTGACCTGGCCAGGGCTTCCTGACTCTGAAGCTGGTTTTCATCATTCTGCTTCTCATTTTATTGGATTACTAAATAAAAAGTTTTTTTTACTTTTGAAAATTGAATTAAAGATATCATTACTTTTCCTTCCAGTTTTTGTTATGGAAAAATTGTTATAACAAGAAATTATATGTACATAATTCATCTAGTTAAAAGTATCATATTATTAATATGAGTTATAGATCTTAATCTTTTTGCCATGTAGCCATCCAGTTTTTCCCAGAAGTTTTTATTAGTGATTCCATTTCCTTGTAATTTTTAATCATGAGTTTTATTAAATGCTAGTTTCTTATATATTTCAAGTTTTATTTTTGAATAGCTATATTTGATTGTTTCTCTGCTTTTTTTAAATTCCATTATTACTAGAAAGTTTTATAATTGCTTTAGAATACATTTTGAAATCTGTTATGGCAAATGCCTTGTTACATTTCTAATGTTCCTAATATCTTTTGATATTCTTGGCTGTCTGTGTCCTGGATTAACTTTTTTATGGTCTTCTCTAATTCTAAGAATTGGCCTCTTAATATTACATTAAATATATAAGTTAATTTCAGAAATACTTCCATTCTTAATATGTTTCTTTTATCTCACTATAAACAGGAAACATATCCCTCTGTTGCTCAATTCTTGAATTCCCTGTCTAAATAATTTTAGTTACTTTTATATAGTGCTCATGTATGGTATGTTAACCCCACAATATTTTGCATATTTTCTTATTGTTATAAATAATATTTTTTCATTAATTTTTTTGGTGCCAGTATATAGAAATGCATTTAAATTTCATGGAGTTATTTCATACCTGGCTTCTTTTGTTATTGTCATTTATTACCTCAAGATTTTTATTTAGTATCTTGAGTTTTATTTAGTATCATGATAGTCACATCATCTGTAAATATATATTTTAACTTTTTCCTTGCCAGGGACTTTTGCCGGGTAGTTTAGTGGATAGAGTGCTGGGTGTAGACGTAAGAAAATCTAAGTTCAATTCCAGCCTCAGGTACTTAACTAACTGTATGACCCTGGCCAAATCACTTAACCTCTGTTTGCCTCAGTTTTCTCAACTCCAAAATGGGGATAATAATAGGTACTTATTTTCCAGGGTTGTGAGGATCAGTGAGATGATGATTGTAAAGTGCTTAGCACAGTGCCTGGCACAAAGTAAGAGCTTAATAAATGCTTATTCCTTTCCTTTCCTTTCCTTTCCCGCTTTTCAACCTTTATTGCTAAGCCAACATGTCTAAGATTGTCATGGGACTGGTGACAGGTAATAGCCACTCCGCCTTACACCTAGTTTAGTGGGAATACCTCACACATTTTGCCATTTCTTGACATCAGATGGTGATTTCAAAAGCTTTTTATCATATTTAGGAAGGATCTTTCTGTTTCAGTTTCCTCCTCTGTAAAATGAAAGAATTGGAGTGAGGTCCCTTCCAGTGTTTTTAACAATTGAATCCTGTATGTCCTATTATGTTCTACTTCTCATTATTTTACTTAATTTTTCTTTTTTATCAATGTACATCAAATATAAGGGCAATATATGGTATAGTGGGTAGAATGCTGGCCCCAGAATCAGGAAGACCTGGCTTTAAGCCCCACCCCCAGTACATTCTGGCCATTGAAAGTTCATTGAAACTAGATTAATGATATTGGCCTATATAATAAATAATTCTGTGTTATTTCTTTTCCCATCTAATGAATTTTTGGTTCATTAGATAGTTCAGTTACTTTAAAACAGTATTTAAAAATTATATCAGTACTCTTGCTTTGTTCGTGGGGGGGGGGGCTATATTCAAATTATATTTTGGATTTTGGGCCATTTTTCTTTAATAATATATCTGGTAACATTTTTTTGAAGGGAATGTGAGGATCTTGACTATGACCTTGCTTAGCAACTCTCATTCTGTTATCTTTCAATGTGTTCTTTATTAAATATATTCCATTGGTCTTTGGCAGTGATGTACTTTGGTGCCAATCTTAGTGGAATTTACATTTGTTTTGATCATAGTGATTACTTGAGATCCAGTTCTATGACCTGATGTCTTACTATTAAGCCCTGCATCACAGTTGTCTCTGTTGACCTTTTGAGTGAATTTAAAATTGTTTGGGGTTCATATTTTCTGACATATTAAATATTATCTTTTTTTTTTTGCTAGCCCTGTCAGAGTCTGCACCCCAGGATTCTTTGGATGCATTCATGACAGAAATCAAATCAGGGAGCACATTAGATGGTGTGTCTCGGAAAAAGCTTCATTTAAGAACCTTTGAACTGAGGAAAGAACAGCAGAGACTGAAAGGGCTGATTAAACTTGTGAAACCAACAGAGATGCCAGAGCTTAAAAAGTGAGTGTTATTAATAGTATTCGGAGCTTGAAATGGAATTCAAAAAAACCAAAAGTTGGTATATGATGTTTGGAATTTTGAGATAAGATGTATGATATAGTGGAAAGAGTGGTAGACTTGAGAGAATTGTTTCAAATGCTAGCTCTGATGTGGTTTAGCTTTGCAAGCACAGCAACTTGTTTCTTTTCTCACAACTTGTTTACTGTCTGTAAAATGGTACAGGATTATTATAGAGAAAGCACTTTGCAAGCCTTTTGTCTATCTGTCTATCTTAATGAAATTTTATTTTTAAATCAACAAAAATTCACCTTCTCTCTCTTTCCTACACTTTGGAAACTTTAAAGCACTATTTAAATGTGAATCTTCAGTCATGAAGCATTTGTTAAGGATCTGTTCTAGGCAATATGTTAGAGATCAGGGATATGAAGATAAAATCTAAACAGTTCCTGCCTCTAAGGAGATTACTTTCCTGTGAAGGAGGCAACATGTACATATCTAGGAGGTGCAAACACATAGAAGATACCAGGGGAAGGTAGATGAGAGTGAATCACGTGGAATACATTTATACTATACGATCAAGTTTCTAGTAGTACCACTTTTTGCTTTAAAAAAGTTATTGTGTTATATCATAGCAATACTTAGGCATTTGTTGCAGTGACTTGCTGTTTAAAAGTAATAATGGCTCTTTCTTAATAGGACTGAAAACCAAGCTGAAAATCTGGAAAACAAGCCTAAAAAGCTAGTATTGCCTCTTTTTGGTGCCATGAAAGGAGGAAGCAAATTTAAATTAAAAACTGGAACAGTAGGGGTAAGTTGTGGAAGAAAGTGTAAAGTTTTGGTCCTTGAGTCATTTCTATGCTGCTTTCTGTTCACCTTCTTACTGAGAGATAAACATTCTCTCATAGTGTTTAGAGTGATTGTTTATGGGGGAACTGCAATGCCTTTGGTGAGTTTATCTCTGTCATAGGATTTAGATCTAAAAGAAAGCCCTCTTGTCTAACCCTTTTATTTTTTAATTAAAAAAAAAAAAGAATGTTCAGACACTTTCCCACACAGTCACCATAGAACTAGAATTTGAATCCAGATTCTCTGGGAGCCAATGTTATTATTCCCAATGTATTCTGCTCCCTTTCCACCTAATTCTCAATCCAGCCAGCCAGAGACTCTTTTTATTCAGTTCATCTTGGGGAGATTAGTCCATGATGAATATTTTAAAAACTCTTACTTTCTGTCCTAGTAACAACTGTAAGACAAAAGGTCAAGGGCTAGCCAAATGGGGTTTAAGTGATTTACCCAGCATCACACAACTAGGAAGTGTCTAAGGCCAGATTTGAACCCAGGTCCTCTCATCTCCTCACCTGGATCTCCATCTACTATGCTACCTAGCTGCCCCAGTCATGGTGAATTGATTGATGCTAACCAGACTTACAATGGGAGATAGGCTTTACTCTCTAAATGGGAAGAGATTATATTCAGTAGGTAATTCCTTCTTGGTGGATAGATGATAGATAACTGTTGATTAGTAAATGGATATTCATTATCATTTTATAAGAGAGAGAAAACCAATGTTTGCTAGGTGCACTGACAAAAAGCCAATTAGGGGGCAGTCCCCTTTGGCTACAAGTTTACATTCAGAATAAATGTATTTAACCCCCTTCAGTTCAATCAGTAACATCCCAAACTTCATTCTGGATCTTCTGATGCAATAGAGGTTTCTTTATGGCACCTTCTCCAAACAGTTCATTTTCTTGATTCAAGAAGTTAGCATCCTTCTGTTCCTGAAATTTTTCTCAAACAAAAATTTTAAATTTTCACAAAATTAATCCCCTTGAAGAGGGTGTTGACCAACACCCAGATCAACTCAGGATACGTGGTTGAGTTATGGGGTGTATAAATCATGTTAAAAGAAAATCAAAATCATAAAAAAATACAAATAGAAGAAAAAATTAAACTTTGGGAGAAAAGAAAAAATTTAAAATTAAAACTAAAATAAGAAGATCTATATATGTATAAATTTCTGAGTAAACAAGGATAAATCCATAACAGATTCTTAAATCAGGGTCCATTTAAAATTATTTCTGTCCCATGAGTCAGTAGAACAAATGCAGTAATATTGCACTTACCCATTGGTAGCCAGGACTATAGGAAGTTGCCATAGTATGAGAGAGAAAAAAGGACTAGATTTTGAAGTAAAAGGAAAGTATTTTCCCCTGATTTTACCTTTAGTAAGGTAAAATAAGTAAGGTCTGATTTTACCTTTACTCTCAGGAATAGGTGAACCAGCATGGTAGCCAAACTTTAGTACTTGTTGGAATATGTCTTGGGGAAGACCTGTATCTGACGTATGTCAAATAGCTGCAACCTCGAACCTCCAATAAGTCCTTTTGTTTTGTTGCAGAATCTCATCAATCCCACTGGCAGGGGCAGCTGGGTAGCTCAGTGGATTGTGAACCAGGCCTACAGATGGGAGGTCTTAGGTTCAAATCTGGCCTCAGATACTTTCCAGCTGTGTGACCCTGGGCAAGTCACTTAACTCCATTCCCTAGCCCTTACCACTCTTTTGCCTTGGAGCCAATACACAGTATTGACTCCAAGATGGAAGGTAAGGGTTATTTAAAAAAAACAAAACTCACTGGGATTGGTTGGTCTCCTTGACCTTGTGCTCATAAGGCACTCTGCAGATTAACTTTGGGCTTTCTTGGCACTGTGCAGTGGCTCTTCTGTAATCCCTTCTCCTGGAATCAGGCACAATCATTAATCACAGTTCCATAACATTTATCAATCAATGGCTGGTTTCCATAGTCTAAAGCTTTTGAATATGCATCAATATTAGAACAAATGTATATTTTAAAGTTATTCTACTGCAAAATCAAAAAAAGATTAATATTGATTATATGTACTTTAAGTATAAGAAAGGGGAAAAGATCAAATATTCTATTAAAAATTAAAAAGAAAAGCAATAATAAAATAAAAATTCAGGAATTCAAGTGTGTTCACAAAACAATGTCTACTTGTTTATGGACTTTTATCTCCAGTGCATGTGACAGGAAACAGTCAATCAGTGTAAATGGAGGTATTCTCTTTACATGTGAGCAATGAATCCAAGAGTCCTTTTCTCCCATTTTTATAGCTGTTGGAGTGGTTAACAGTACTTGAAATGAAGGTTCCCAGGCAGGCTGAGTTGCTCAAGTGCACTGGAAGTTCTTTATGTATACCTTGTCTCCTGGGTTCAGGTCATGAAGTGAAAAATCTATAGGTCCTGCTTATAATGTAGCTCTGGATTCATGGAGTTCACGCAATTTGCTCTGCAATTCCTGTATATAGGAAGTAATAGAAGTGCCCTCCCCCCCCCCCCCCCAGTAGTAATGTATATGCAGGAGAAAAAGGTTTAGCCTGTATAGGGAGATATCCAAAAAGCATTTCAAACTGTGAGATGTGTAGCTCTCCCTTGGGCCTGCTTCATAGATAAAATAAAGCTAGAGGAAGAGCTTCAGGTCATTTTAAATGCATCTCAGTGCATATTTGCCAATCATAGTTTTAAGCTCTCTGTTCATTCTTTCAACTTGGCTTGAGCTCTGGGGATGATATGGTACCTGGAATTTAGGCGTTATCCCCAAACAGGAATAAATTTGGGACAGGACCAACTGAGTCGGTAAAATGAGTTCTCCTGTCCAAATCAATTCGTGCTGGCAAGCTAAAGCGAAGAATAATCTCTTTTAAAAGTACCTTGGCAACAAAAGCCTTTGTGGCTCAAGTGGTAGGAAACACTCCTAGCCATCTGGTTAGCTGATCCACTATGACTAGACAAAATTTATAATGTCCAGCCTTTGGCATTGTATTGAAATCAATTTGTAGATGTTCAAAAGGTATGTAAGGCAGAGAGTGCCCACCAAATGCTTTGCTATGAAATGAGTGCTGGTTATATGTTTGGCAGGTGGGGCACATGCAAATGATCCTTCCAACAATGTGATTTCCCGTCTCCTTTGTCTTTAAACAACCCCTTTTAGAGAAATTGACTTTTAGTTATGTAAATTTACCTACTGTCATTTTTCTTCCATCCTAGAAGTTACCCCCTAAGCGTCCAACACTCCCTCCAAATTTAATAAAAATGAAGGATGAGCCTGAAGAAGAGGAAGAAGAGGAGGACGAAGAAGAAGAGCACAAAGAAGAAATAAGATCAGTGGATCATGGACCTCTTCAGATGGAGATGCAGGCAGAAGAAGCAATGCAAGAAACTTGTCCAACTCCAGAACTTTCAAATCAAAACAAACCGATAGCTATCAGACATGGTAACTTTCATTTCTCCTATCCTAGTGAGAAAATTTTTCCTAATGTTACAAGCTGATGGGTTTATAAAAAGAAATATGATTATTTCTGTGTTGACTTTTTATGCATGTGTTAAAGCAATGGTTCTCAAATTTTTGGGTCTCCGGACCCTTTTATACTCTTAAAAATTATTGAGGACTCCTTGCCCTACCCCTGGAGAGCTTTTACTTTTGTGGGTCATATCTGTTGATATTTGACATTTGTCATTGTTGAGTCATTTTTTAATCATATCTGACTATTCATGATCTCATTTAAGGTTTTCTTGGCAGAGATACTGGAATGATTTGCCATTCCTTCTCTAGCTCATTTTACAGATGAGGAAACTGAGGCAAACTCAGACAGATGAGCCTACTTTTTTATTTTTTAATTTAATTTTTATTATCATGCAAAACATACATTCATATTGTTATAAGACCACTTATAACAGGTTATAAGACCTGTCATTGTTATAAGACCACTTACCCAAGACCAAAACCCCAAAATAAAACCATAAATATACTGCTGTGAAAGATAGTATGGTTTGATCTGCATCTATCCAACTGCAATAATTTTTTCTCTGGAGATGGATAGATTCCCTGTCATAAGTCTTTCAGGATTGTCCCAGATCCTTGCATTGCTGAGAGTAGTCAAGTTTTCACAGTTGATCATTGTACAATATTGCTGTTATTGTGTACAGTATTCTCTTGGTTCTACTTATTTCAGTCTGCATCAGTTCATGCAGATCTTTCCAGCTTTTTCTGAAATTAGAAGATGAGTCTTCTTGATTCCAGACCTGGCATTTTATCCACTCTACCACCTATTGCATGATATTTATCATATTAGAAAGTCAGATGTCTTAATATTATTATAAGAAATAATTTTGGCCTCATAGACACTGTGCCCACTCTTTGGTGACCCTAGGACTACCTGAATCACACTTTGAAAATCTAGGATAGATCCTAACCCTCTAGTTGGGTAACTGCTTCCTAGTTGGAAAACACCTCAAACTGCTTTCTCTTTCTTTTAATTCTGTTTATAATTTACCCTTAGAGTAAACTTGGAAACTCAGTTTCTTCTAGTGTCTTGTTCACTCATATACTTAGGAACACCAGGAATGCCATGTGCAGTCCTCTGAGGCAATCATCCCATTCCTTTTACTTGGTTTCTGTTAGGACCAGTGAATAGGAAGAGACCTTTGTTAAGATGTAGCCTGGGTAGTAGCAGTTATTTCTTTTCTAGGGGCAAATCAAGAGAATTTACCCATTGAGAGAGACATATTTCCCTCCAGGCCACAGAATGCTCAGTCTTTTGATAATTTGTAGTCTTGGTCCTGCTAGTTATTTCTCTCCTCCTAGTTATAGACTCAAGTGTCATCCCTAAAAAAGAGAAAAGATCAGATTTAGAGTAGACATGATGACTATCCTTGGCTATGTAGAGGTTGTGATATAGAACAGGAATTAGATTCATTCCCCTCATTGTCCCAGAGATGAGGACTAAGAGCATTGGATAGAAATTCCAGAAGGAGGGGCAGCTGGGTGACTCAGTGGATTGAGAGCCAGGCCTAGAGACGGGAGGTCCTAGGTTCAAATCTGGCCTCAGACACTTCCTAGCTGTGGGACCCTGGGCAAGTCACTTAACCCCTATTGCCTAGCCCTTACCATTCTTCTGCCTTAGAACCAATACACAGTATTGATTCTAAGATGGAAGGTAAGGGTTTAAAAAAAAAAAAAAAAAGAAATTCCAGAAGGGCAAATTTAGGCTTGATGTCAGCAGAAAGACCAGAAGTGGATTGTGTTGTTTCAAGAGGTGGTAGGTTTCCTTTCACTCTAGGAGTTAAGCAAAGGCTGCTTGACTGCTTATTGAGTTTGTTATTGAGGAGATTGTTGTTCAGATGCAGGTTGAACTAGGGGGGCTTCTGAGGTTTTCTGTTATCCCCTTCCTGGAATATAGAGGTTCTATACAAATTTTATCTTAAATTACATGAATATGTAATAGTCCCCTTGGTTAGCAGACCTCACTTTCTCTTACTAAAGGTTCCCTTCTGTCCATCAAAAGTCAAAAACAGGGGGCAGCTGGGTAGCTCAGTGGATTGGGAGTCAGGCCTAGAGATGGGAGGTCCTAGGTTCAGATCTGGCCTCAGACACTTCCCAGCTGTGTGACCCTGGGAAAGTCACTTGACCCCCATTGCCTACCCTTACCACTTTTCTGCCTTGGAGCCAATACACAGTATTGACTCCAAGATGGAAGGTAAGGGTTTAAAAAAAAAAAGTCAAAAACATCTAACATACCTTTTCTAGATTATTATTTCCAAATTGGTACATTATAAACTAAGACTTCTTTTTAATGACTAGAATATATAAATATTATTCTTGTCCTCTATACTTTTTCCATTCTCTTGACCATGAAGGCACTTATTTCTCTTTCTCTTCCTGTGTTCCTCCACAAAACATCCTTCATGAGACTTTGTTATTCAGTTTTCTTGTTTGATTCATTATAACAGTATAACATATAGTAACAACATGTAGACTCTTTTCTTCATTTCTTTTTCTACATGAAGAAAGGTTAGATGTTTGAACAAACGAATACTATAGAGATCATGTATAACATTCAAGGACTGCTGTGTATTTTATTTTATGCATTTAAAAAAACAGTTTTCTCAGAGGTCCATGACTTCATTAGATTGCCAAAGTGTTACATGGCATTAAAAAATGATTTTCCCCTGCAAGTCTAAACAAGTCAAGCTTGAACTTTAGATCCAGGGCCTAGTATTTCCTAGGCACTTTTAAATTTAATTCAGTAGAAATAGTTTTAGCTTATCCAGGGTGCCATTATACTTTTATAAGTTTCCTTAGCCCTCTTCCCATCTTCCCCCTGTATAATTTTATTTCTGCAGGTGCCAGAAATTGATAATTGTGAGATTTAGGACTCAAGCTAGCAACCTTATCTAGGGCCCAGAAACATCTTGAGGTATGTCAGGGACACTGTCCAGAAGGAAAAGAAACTTTGGACAAGTCAAGATACCTAGTCCCAACTCTAGCAGTAACCAACTAGGTGTCACTAGGTAAATCACCTTTCTTTTCCAGGTTTCAGTCTTCTCATCTGTAAAATTAACAAATTGAACCAGATGACCTATAAAGTTTCTTTTAGGACTTATCATACAAAAATGTACTGCTTTCCATCCCTAGAATAAAAATGAAGGATGACTGAAAAGAAAAACCAAATTGATCTGTTTATTAAATACAGGCATTAGGCAAATTCCATATGATTGTTGGTTGAAGCTGCTGGTGCTAACCTGACTATGTGCTTTGATGTTTCTTTTTTCAGAAACAGGGCCTCTGACTCAGCCCAGCCAGGAAGAGTTGAATAAAGGATGTCTAGAGGATGAAGGAATGGCCCTGGTACAAGGGGAGTCCTCAGGTGAGCAACATAATAGCCTCAGTCTTGACACTGAGCAGTAGCCATAAGGCAGCAAAGTGATAGGGTGGTGGTGGTGGTGTCCATCAAGAGACCAGAGCAGACTTAAAGGGACTGCTGAAGGGTTTTGGTCGTTCTTCTTCCCTGCCTTTCTGTCCTCCTCTAAACTAGCATCTTTTCTCTGGCTCTTGAAGTGCCTGAATTCTTCATGTGAACCAGAGTGGCACAAGTGAGTTCAGAATTGACAAGAAAGACTAGCTAGAAGGGCAGGCACCAGAATTGGGTCAGGAGACAAAGAATGTTTCTCTGGATCTGCCCTTCTCCAGCTCTAATTTTACTACTTTGATCCAGAGTTTCCTCATCATTATAAAGAAAGGTATAGTAATCCTTCAACTATACAACAACCCAGAGTGCTATAGGAGGGAAAGCATTTTGTAAACCTCAAGATGTTACAGTAGTGTGATCTGATACTGTGATGAAGCAAAAAGGATTGATAATTTACAATTAATTTTGCCTCTTAAGTGTTGCAAATCCAGACTCCAGAATTCTATTATGACTGTTTTTGCATGTTACTATTCCAGTAGTGTGAATTATGCTTAACTATTTCACAGAATCACTGAGTGCCTTTGGTTTAGAAGATTACCTTCTATATTTTATTTTTTCCTGGATGAATGAACTTGTAAAAATGACACAGAAAGCCTTCCCCAGATGAGTTATTAAGTTACACTCAACTCAAGATTTTTGCTTCCCTCCTGTCTTAACTGACTAGAATTAACTGCACAGTTCTGAAAGTATATATTCTTTAAAGTAAATTGGACCAAAAGACTGTGACTTTGATGGAGTAAGAATTAGTGTGTTTAATTCTTACTTAGTGGAGTGATGGAACTTTGCTTTTTCACCAGAGTCAAAGGATAACTGCAAGCAGAGAAAGGAAGTACTGAAGATAGCTGCTGGTCCAAGCAGAGTAAGTCCTGTATTGCTGCTTTGGCTGGTTGGCATCTTGTCTTGGCTGCTTTCTATTCCCTTAGCTATGGCTGCATCAGCCTTTAACAACTCTTACGCTCATCTCTCATTAGGATTCTAGTATTACTCTTCTGCTGCTCTTACTCTTTCTCTCCTTCTCTCTTCCTCTCTCCCTCTCTCTGTCTGTCTGTCTGTCTGTCTGTCTCTTTCTTTGTCTGTCTGTCCCTATATATCCTCCCTGCACCCTCCCTCTTGGTGATCCATCTTATTTATCACACAGCCACTAGAAACATCAATATACTGTTGTGATTATGTCAGGAGAACACTTTAAAATCTTTCAGTGGCTCCCCATTTCCTAAAAGAAGATACGGCTATACTCCTTAGCCTAAAATTCCAAAGACTTGCTGCAAACTACCTTTTCAGTCTTCTCTCTCACTACTCCCTTATGTATTCTGGACCTCAAATAAACTAGGCTATGCTTTACTGAGAACACATGCCACATGCTCTTCTTTCCATGCTTTTGCTTGTACCACATCTGGAATGCCTTCCCTGCCATTTCTTGGCTACTAAAATCCTACCTGTTTTTCAAAATCCAGTTCAAATGTTATCCTTCTCCAGGAAGTATTTCTTGAACCCTTTAGACATCGTTGATCCTTTTCTCCCAAAAAATCTTTTTGTACCTCTTACACATGCATATTTGGTTTTGTATTTTATTGGTATTCATTTCTTTTTTGGTGTGGTATCTTTCCCACTGTTCATACTGTAGGCATTTAGTGTTTTTGAAAATGCTACATACCTCATTATCATCACTGTTAATTATTTAATGGAGAAAGAAGTGAACCTAGGTGTCAGAAAATCTACATCTGGTCTTAACTCCATCCTCTCTACCTTAAAGAAATCAGTCTTAAATCCATAAGTCTGCTTTCTCTTTTATAAAATGAAGAAAGGAATATGTAATTGCTGTGCCTGCTTCACAATTATGAAGTCAAGCATTTCTAAATTCTTGGTGCTATTGACCCAGCACTACTACTGCTATGTCCGTATCCCAAAAAGATCAAAGAAAAAGGGAAAAGATCTATATATACAAACATTTGTAGCAATTCTTTGTGGTGGCAAAGAATTGGAAGTTGAGGGATGTCATTTAATTAGGGAATGGCTGAACAAGTTATGGTATATGATTTTGATGTAATACCTTTGTGTTATAAGAAATGACAAGGGAGATGGTTTCAGAAAAACCTGGGAAGAATTATATGAACTGATGTAAAGAGAAGCAAGCAGAATCAGGAGACCATTTTACAGAGTAAGAGCAATATTGTAAGGATGATCAATTGTGAAAGACTTGGCTTTGATCAGTACAGTGTTTCATGACAGTTCTAAAGAACTCATGATGAAAAATGCTGTCCACTTTTTTGAGAGAGTACTGATGAACTTTGAGTGCAAATTAAAACAGTTTTTAACCTTTTTTTTTAACAACATGGCTAATATGGAAATATTTTTATATGACTTCTCATGTAGAATTGATATATTGCTTGTCTTCCCAAAGGGTGAGAATGAGGCTGGTGTGAAGGAATTTGAAACTCAAAATTTTTTTTTAAGATAGAGCCAAATCTTGAAATCAGGAAGACTTGGTTTCAAATTTAACATACAAACCAATATAAAATAATTGAATATATGTAGGTGTTTATAACTTACAATCATAATGACACTATTAATATACTGAATTGTAATAAAACAAATAATGTAATTACTATAATAAGTATAATATGTAAATATAATAAATAATCATTAGTAACATATTCATGTGTTAGGTGAGCTTGTTTTTTGGTGCAATTTCTCAAAATGTGGTATCTTTGACATTGCTATTTATAATTATTTTTCAACTGCTTGCTCTTTATTTTTTCTTTAATTTTGCCACTTCCACTAACTTCCCTCTGAGCAAATTCTTTTTCTGAGTTCATACATGTGTAATCTGGCAAAACAAATTCCCACACTGGATATGACTAAAAATATTTGCCTCTTCAATTTTCACTTTTTAAAGGAAGTCATTTTCTGATCATTCTATTGGAAATATTAATAATACAGCTTGATCAGTGATACATGTAAAACCCAGTTGAATTGCTTGTTGGCTATGGGAGGGGGGGAGAAAAGAAGGGAGGGAAAGAATATGAATTATGTAACCATGGAAAAATATTCTAAATTAAATAAATAAGTTTCTGTGAATTGAAGATAAATAAAAAAATAAAGGAAGTCATTTTCATTCTTTTGGATTCTTTACTCTTTTGGCTTATTCCATTGATCAGAGTTTTACATTTTTCAAAGTTAATTTTCTCCATAATGCAATTCTATTTTCAGTTTGAGGAGCCAGTGATCTTTATCACAATCAGAATAGAACAACTACTTACTTGAGGTGGGGAAAGTAAGGACAGTTTATGGAAAATAAAAAGAAGAAGCAAAGAAAGAGCTCCTAGAAATTGTTCATCTTTATTAATCAAGCACTCAGACCAATGATACTTGGATTTTGGGATTAATTAGCCCATTTTTTTTCTTGCAGTTGCCACAAATACTTTCCTCAAAGTATCCAGAAGATGATCCAGACTATTGCGTTTGGGTACCACCTGAAGGTGGGTTGATTTTTTTATAGACCAGGTTATAGATGTGTGAATAATTAGAAGTTCAGCTCTCTGGCACTGAAGATTTTCTGTTAGCGAAGACCAGGGTAAGGACAAAAAATGCCCAGGACTTGCATGTGTATTTATAAAGTATCCTTTCCATCAAGCAACAGTTTCCCTTCCTGTCTTTACTTTCTTTCCATTGTCTTCTCCTTTTTTGGCAGACTGCTTAATAGCTTCTCTTGCTCCCTAATTTTGGAAAAGTAAATATGTTCCTTTATTTTGAACCAGGCCAGAGTGGTGATGGCAGGACCCATCTTAATGAAAAATATGGCTATTGATTTCTGCAAGCTGCCACCTCAAAAGTTGCTGCGAGCTCCTTTTATTCAGTACTGCTCAAGAAGACGCAGTGTGGCAAGCACCATTAACCAGTGCAACTTGTCACCATTTCAAGTTGAATAACCAAGGATGAGACATTTGGGCGACCTTTTGTATAAAATTGGGTGTCTTGATCTTTTCACCCAGATTCTTGACTTTTGAACTGATGATCTTTGATCTTTGTCTCCCTTCTGAAATGATTCACGTGCATGATGTTCATTTTTCAAAGTGAAAGTTTATGTATGTATATAAGATAAGAACTGTATACTTCCAGGCTTAGTAAAGCAGGAGAAAAATGTTTTCAAGAATTTTCTACATCATTAAAAAAAAAAGTTGTTGATTCATGTCTCTTCGTGACCCTATTTGGGAGTTTTCTTGGCAAGGAGTGGTTTGCCATTTTCTTCTGCAGCTCATTTTACAGATGAGGAAACAGGCCAAAAGGGTTAAGTGACTTGCCCAAGATCATGTGGCTGGTAAGTGTCTCAATCCAGATTTGAACTCATGAAGATAAGCCTTCTGATTCCAAGCCCAGTGCTCTATCCTCTGGGCCACCTAGCTGTATGGAGTGTTCAGGGAAGACTAGTACCTCCATTGTGAGGACTTGCTGATCCCTTTTCAGACTGTTCCTCCACTTGTCACCCAACTCTCACTTGTGGTTTCAAGAAACTAGTGTATATGCAGTGACCACACTCTGGTAAAACCTTTTCAACAGATGAGCTGAACCAGATGGAGGATAACTGATAGGTCTCAAACCTAACAGTGATCTATGGAAATGCCTACCCCAAGCATGTGAAGACTTTCCCCAGCTAAATGGGTGGATGAGAATAATTTGTTCCAATGGTCATGAAGATAGCTGAAGCAGACACTTTGGAATGCTTAGAGTTTGGTCAGACATCAAAAACACTGAGGTCATCCATTGAGTCCTGGGCCATCACCAGTTTTCCTGACTTTTGCCATGCTACTGGATATGGATGATTCTGGAAAAGGCTGACAACTTTCTGCAACTCTACTTCACACTCAATTCACAGGCAAGTCAAGACATCACCTGTGATGTCACTGGACCTCTTTGAAAATAAAAGACAAATAGCATCATTAAATATAAGATTAAAAAATACTTCTCTAGTTATTGTATAGTGATTAGAGTTCTGGACTTGAAATCAGAACAACCTGGAGTCAAAGCCACTTTTTGACCCTTTATAGGTGTATTGACCAAGGACAGATCATTCCTTTCTCTTTAAAATGAAGATAACAATACCTGCCCACAGGATTGTTGTGAGAAATGAATGAGATGCTATTTTAAAGGGTTTTCAAGATTTTAAAGTTCTGTTGTCATCCTTTGGGAATGTCCTTTAGTCAGAAGGTAATTTCATTTTTAGGGCTCAAATCACAGAGGAAGATCAAGGATTATTGGCTTCAGTGCTGCCTCCCTGTGACATGTTGGAAGACCTCTAGCACATAAGAGAGAGTACATCCTAACTCTAGGATTATGAAAGAGCTTGGACAAAGATGGATGTCATAGGATGAGGAGGAGTGGAGGGGTTGTGACCTGCATTGTTGCAAGGAGTGCCCCATCAGCAAAGTCATAGATCTATTGAAGTAAAAGTGCAAAGGGGAATGGGCTAAACTGAAACGGGCCAGGAGTTAAGTTGCTAACGAGCATAGTGGCTTTATGACCAGTATTCCAAGGCTTTCCTTTTTTAAAATTTCCAGTTAGAAGTTATGGACCCGGTTGCTGAGGATTAAGATTGTCAGAAGTCTTACTTTAGGGGATGTAATCATGGAACTGAATGATCTTGTGCTTTTTTCTGTCCTGTCCCAGTTTATTCTCTCCCCACTTTTTCATTACTTCAGGGAGCCTTTGACTGGCATTGGCTGTGACTTGAAGTTAATGTTTCTTCCCAGCACCCTCCAGATGTTGGTACATTTTTACATACTCTTTAGGCTGCCTAGAAGTGATCCCTGAGAAGACATATCTGGCTTTCTTGGTCCTTTGTAGCCATAGAAAGAAGTGACAGTAGCTGTGTGACCGGGCAAGGCCCAACTGCCTACACCTTACTGCACTTCTGCCTTAGAATCAATACTTAGTATCAAGTCCAAGACAGAAAGTAAGCCTTTTTTGAAAAAAGAAGGAAAGAAGTGTGTGATAATTAAATTAAGTCTACACAAAGGTGAGAGCACCTTCCAATTCTGGGAGGTCCCAACCTACCTGTGCTAGAGTGAGTAACCAATCAGAATCAATTCACCGCCCCCTATGCTTTCTATGAGAAGCTTCTATTGTGATTGGACACGCAGGTTAAGGGAAGGCCCTGGAAGTGACATATATGTGAGCCCTTCCCAAGAGGAGGGGGAGTGAGGCTGCGACTGGTGTGGTGAAGGAGACCTGAGGGAGCTTTGCTGGTTCGTGACCAAGACTGTTCCATGTGGGCAAGTTAGGCTGACTTCCTTTCTTCTCTCTTGGCGTTTCTGGAGGCTCTACCCTCAAGGAGGCCTCTCTTGCCTCTCTAATTATAAAAAGGCCTTGTGGCTAGAAGCCTTGTTTAATTAACCTTTGTGCCTCAACTACTGAGCCTCTAAATTCCTACCTGGTCCGGGCCTCTGGTCTGGGCCAGAGTTTTTCCCTCTCAATTTCCCTACCTTCAACCTTCCTAATTGTAAATAAATCACCATAAAAGTCAATTTTGACTTGAGATTATTCCTTAATTGGGGAAATTTCCCCTGGCAACCACCTTTTAATATATTGAACCCATAAAACCCCTTTTTTCCCCTTACAAGTGACAGGAGCCATTGAGATTGCTGAGGGCAGCAGGACCTAGCCTTTGACCCAAGTACCCCATTTTATCCAGAGGTAAGATGTGCTGCCTTATAATTATATCATTGTATTTGTGCTATTTCAGTGGGCTGTTTAGAAGACATTGCCAAAAGAGTTTCCCAGACTGCTTCTGGAAACCCAAGTGTTCGACACAATGTGTCTAGGGAATCCATGAAAAATGACAGCATTAGAGATCTTTCAAATATTACAAATGAAATTATGTTTAAAAATATTAGTCTGGTAATTTTCAGTATGAAAGGAGGCTTAATTTTACTGTTTTGTTATAAGATTTCTCCATATATTAGATCAGAAGACTTGTCTTGAACTCCTGACACTCTATGACCCTGGACAAATTACTTAGCCTCTTTAAATCTCAGTTTCCTCATCTGTAAGTTGGGGATAACAATAATTTTCCCCTTGGGGTTGTGAAACTTAAATGAGATTTATGCAAAACATTTTGTAAACTTTAAAGTGTTACATAAATATCATTTTGGGATGTTGGGCAAATTACTTTATCGCTCCACTTCAGTTTTCTCCTCTATAAAATGGAGCTATTTGTACTACCTGGTTCACAATGCTAGTGAGGAAAATATTTTGAAGAGTCCCAAAATACTAGTAAATACGAGCAATTACCATTTGTTTCCTTGGGCACAATAAAAGTGGTTCAGGCCCAGAACGCTGGTGGAGAGGAGCCAGTTCAGGTTTCTCCCTTCGGCTATTGTTACTGTCCTGGAATGGTTCAAGGATAGTCCAGCAATTATCCCTCGCAGTAAATCCAAACCTTTCAGCACAGCCTTAGGAACATTTTTGGTGGTTTGCTTCTCTCATTAGCAATAATGGAATTTAACATTTTGAGATGAAATGATCTTATTCCTGCCAAGCTCAGTCTTCTGCCCTGTACTAGCCCTGTGGAAATATTCAGAAGCCATGCAACTGGGTAAAAAACGTCAACGCTTCTACCCACCTTTGCCATTCCTAATAAATCCAGGAGCAGAAATGGGGGGAAGGTGTTGGGTCCTACCAGAGCTAACTGATTCAAACAAGCTTTCTCCTCCTGAAACTATGAAAAGAGCATCCTTCTGCCTTGAACCCACTTGGAATTCACTTCTCTTCCGTTTCCTCATTTTGGGGAGAGAAATTTCTCTTCCCATGGCTCCCAACTAGATACTGAGCGATGGCCCTTTGCTGCTCCCTCGTGGCCTTTTCTGTTATAGCGCAGCAAGACCCCACGACAACATCTGTGGGTTTGGAATGTAATAACAGGTCAATAACCCTGGCCGAACCTCCGGAGAGCCCTTCTGCCAGACCGACCCATTCCAGTCAAGGGCAGGAACCCAAGCCCACAGAGGACCAGATCTGGCATGTGGCCCAGCTAGCTCCTCTCCTGAGGAAATTACATAAAATCCCTCTGGATAACATCACATGATGGTGCCTCCCCCCTCAAGACTTACTGCCCACCAGGTTCTCTGGAATGTTTGAAAAGAAGAAAGTGCAGAGTTAGGAGGTGGGATATTATGTAGATGAAAGAGAGGAAGAGGCCAGATTATGAAGGGCTTCAAAAGCCAAACAGGATCTGGAATTTGATTCTGGGGGCAATAGGGAGCCATTGAACCTTGCTGAATAAAGGGATGACATAGTAGTTTAGAAGGGACATTTGACAGCTGAATGGAGGATGGATTAGAGTCCGGAGAGATGTGAGGCAGAGTCCGATCAAAATGTTTGGTAGGGTAAACTTCTGACTTCTGGACTTCAAAACAATGCCTCAGCCGCACTCGTGGCCTTCTCATGCTGTAGCATCCATTTGACCCTTTGGCCTTCTTATTGTGCTGGCCCCCTCTCCCATTGGTGAATTCCTCTTGGGGATTCCATTTTGAGGAGGGTCTCAGGCCAAATCAACTTTCATTCCCTGGTGTCATATTCAAACTCTGGGAGTTGAGAGTCTCACCTTGATTGACAGGTGAAGACAGTTGGAGACATCGGAATGTTCCCAGAGGCTGTGAGGACAAGAGGAAAGGCAGTTGGCCAGAGAGGTATAAATACCCTGGCAGCCCCCTGACGAGGAACCTTTTGGACCTTTTTGGCTTTTGGCTTAAGAGCCCTGACCTGAAACCCTTGCTTAAATACCAATTGATCTTGAACACTGATTGACCTGTGGGTCTGACCGTGGATCCTCTGTTTCTATCTGAATCCCCCTAGATATTTAGGCATCTAAACCATCTCTAGATATTTAGGTATCCTGGGCCCAGGGGGGGAGGCGGGGAGGGGAGATCTGGGAAGTGGGTAGAAGAAGAAGAGGGTGGTAAAGGGTGGAATTTCCTGAAGGCTGTAGGACAGGCACAACAACTAGCAGTAAGAAGCTTAGAGAGAAATCAATATCTGTGGCAACCAAACAGATTGCTTACTCTGGTTTGGCTGTGGCCAGGCTGAGCCAGAGGAGGTGAAGAACAAGAGCCCAGCATTACTGAACAGCCTACAGTCCTGAGGGATTAGGGTCATAGATTTAGTGACAGGGTCTCCTATACCCAATCTGTTCCGGATCCTTCCTTTCCCTTATTAACAACATAGTTAAAGTTATTAAGTACCTTCCTGGAGTAGTTATTCCATCACCACTCTGGGGAGGGAGCAACGCAGTCAGATGAACGTTATCCAAGGCTGATAGAGCCCAATACTAATAATCAATCAACCCCAGGTGGGACCTGAAAGGGTTACCCATCCACTGACCTTTAGGGATCCTGCCTGGGGACTGTTATAAAGAAGGGCAGTTATTATAACATCCAGCTGAGTGGCAGGATTCGGGTGTCCCTGCACCAGCCATCAAGGGGAACCAAACCACAGCTTCCCAGAGTAATAACTATAATAACTAGCCATAGTAGTAGTATTAGTAATTAATAGTAGCAGTATAATAGATACCTTTCTCTAATTTTTTATAACACTGGCCAGCTGTGCTTCTGACTTTCTAGAATTCAATATCATTCCCTTCTTCCTCTCTTTCCATCTTGTGTCCCCCATTTCCTCACCTTCAGCTCCTTTTTGTGTTTTGTCTTATGTAAAAGCCCTTTCAGGACAGGGACTTTTTGCTTATATTCATATACTTAGGGCACAGTGGTTGGCACATAGTAAACACCTTAATAAACACCTTTTTCATGCAATTGGATAAGAGGATAAGAGACTCCAAAGAAGAGGATAATTTAGAATTGAACTGAGCTACTAACTGGGCAAGATGGGATTGAGAGAAGATTATAGCCAGTGTTGGGGTGATAATCTGGGAAAGAACTGAGGGGCAGACGGTCTGCAGGTTATAGAGAAGATTAAAAGGTAGAGAGGAAAGTAGAATGACAACAGATTATGATCTGACAAAGGGAATTCAGAATTCAATTTATAGTAGTAATCTAATGGACCTCCCATTTTCTCCCTGATCTGATCTGTGTACATTAATCTTCATGAAACACTGCTTTTATCATGTCTCCTCTTCCTCTGTCTATCCTTTGGAATATATTGGGGTCATACTCCAAACCATGCCCAAATCTGTGGTCTCCAAACTTTTTTGATCTATCAGTAAAAAAAAAATGTTTAGCTCACCCCTCAATATGGGTATATTTGGGGGTTTTGTGTGTTTTTTTTTGATGGAAAAATTATCTTTATTTTCATTAATGTCTTATTAATATTTAGAAATTACTTTGTTATTTTAAAAATTCTAAGAAGTCATCCATAGGCTTCATCAGCTTACCAAAGAGTTCCATGGCACAAAAAAGGGTAAGAATTCCTGTTTTAAGCCATGCTTAGACTGTCAAAAGTTTTTGAGGTCAGGGCCCTTGTTGAAGTCATATAATCTCAGAGATCTCAGGGTTGAAAGGTATAATCAAGGCTATTTAAATGGTACACGGCCTTCCATTTTCTGTTTGAAAACCATGAAGATAGGGACCTCATTACCTGCAGATACAACTGTACTACTTTTGAATAATCCTGACATTCAGCTTTTTTCTTAAATCTAACTGAAATCTGCTTCCTACAACTTTCACCCAATATGGGTATATTTGTTGTTCAGTCATTTCAGTCGTGTCTGACTCTTTGTGGCCCTATTTTGAAATTTTTCTTGGCAAAGATACTGGAGTGGTTTGCCATTTCTTTCTCCAGTTCATTTTATAGATGAGGAACTGAGGCAAATAGGGTTAAGTGACTTGCCAAGGGTCACACAGCTAGTAAGTGTCTGAGACAGAATTTGAACTCTTGAAGATGAATTTGTACACTGATTGTAAACCCAGTGCTCTACCCATTCTACCACCTAACTACCCTATAGGTAAATTTACTAATTTATAAATTATATAACAGACTATCATGCTAAAATACTTCTATATGCTTACAGGAAAAATAAATTTCAAAAGGATGAAATAATATTGAGTCAATAGGGAGCCACTAGAGATTATTGAGTAGGGGAGTCATCTTTGTCAGCTTGATAAATTGGAGACAGGAAAGACTTCAAGATGGAAAAACAATTATGACTATAGTTCCATAGTCCAGGGGGAGGTAATGAGAAACCTGAGCTAGAATGGTGGCTGCGGGAGTGGAGAGAAAGGGAGATATGTGGGAGATAGCATGGAGGCACAAATGATGAGCCTTGGAAACTGCACCTGTGGAGTGGTGAAGGATGTTTGGTGCCTTTGACAGTAATAGGAGGTGAGTTTTGAGGAAGAGCTAATGTAATGAGATCTGTAAGGCAGATCTGGGCACAGACCTGAACCCATCCATTCCTATTCATCCTGTTACTCTGTCCCACTGAAAGTGAAGGAGGCTTTTAGTAGCTACTGCCTAGGAGTACAGAGCCTTGGGTGTGCCTCTTAGAGCCCCAAGATAATCTGGGGGCAGGGCTTGAGTAAGGTGGGGGTAGGAATTTGTAGCACTTAGCCAGCTGCTTGTAACTTCCCTGAGGGGCCAACACCCAGTGCTGAAGAGAGGTTAGGAGTTTGCACAGCTAAAGGATGGAGTGGAGAAGTTGGAATGTTGGAAGATTTGGGGTACAGAGGAGGGTGTGGTTGTGTTGGAGATGAACCCCATGATGGCTCTGCTGGGAAAGATGAGATGTGGCTCATTTTCCCACCCTCTAATTAGCCTACATCAGTGGGCATGAGTCTCTACTTTGGAGCCCATGGTCTAGAAGACAGGAATCAATTTTTATCTTTCCAAAGGGTTTAGGAGATTCCACTAAGGGGTGCAGGTCCAGAATAATTCTCCCAAACTGCCTTAGAATAGATCTAGAACTTCCTAGCACAGCCCTGGAACCAATCCAGCCACCAGGGGTGTGGGCTCAGTGACTTGTAAAGGATCCACCCTGGTCTGTAGGCTTTGCTGAACCACAGATCTGCTTCCTGTCCTGGCTACTTCTGGGGACTCTGGCCTTAGTCCCTGGGCTTCCTCCTTCATTAATTCATAAACTTTGGGTTTTTTGATAACTGTTGAAACCTCGGCCCAAATCTTCTTACTCATCTACCACAAGGCTCCCACCAGAGAGTGGGTGGGTGCAGGGAAGAGGGGGAACTCCAATCATTTTATTTCTTTGTCAAAGGCTCTGATTTAAAGGAAAAAAAAGATGAAAGGAGACGGAGTAGATTTTAGTGTTTGATGGAAGATAGTACTACCAAAGGGCCAGAGGATAGAATTCATGGGGATATGAATTTGGCTTTTAAAATATTTTTATAACTGCATTTCAAGGCAATTATTAATTTTCTTTGTAATTCTAGGAATTTTGTTTTATTCATTTAGAAACATTCTGAGAAAGGGTCCATAGGCTACACCAGACTACCAAAGTAGGGAGTCTGTGATAAAAATCAATAAATAGAGTAAATAAGTAAAGGTTAAGAATCCTGGTATAATCACATCAACAAGCATTTATTAAATGTTTACTGTGTGTCGGGCACTATGCTAAGCTGAGAATACAAATACAAGGACAAAGGCCCTGTCCTAGAGAGCTTTCATTCTAATGGGAGAAGACAACATAAATCGAAGCTGAACAAGGATGGAAGGACAAGAAGAGAGGTTGCGTACTCGTATGGGTACGTGGTAGAGAAAGTCTGAAGAAGAATGAAGCCATGGCTGGCTTGCTGGTCTTCCTTAGAAGAGAGAATCTGGGACTAACCAGTCAAGCAGAGGAAGAGACTGAGGGAAGAGGGTACTTTCAGTGGGAGAAGAGCCAGCCTTAATAGACTGAAGGCCTGGGAGAGGATAGTTCCCCTCCATTCCCCTCTCTCTGGCTAATGAAGGCAGTGGAGAGACAGCATCATAGTGCAGGAGGGAAGAATGCTGAATTGGAAGGACAAGTTGCTAAACAAGCTTCCCTGAGCCTTTGATTATGCTCAGCTATAAAATGAGGAGAAATAATCCTTTCACTCCTTTATAAATACAGCATCTCTATCAATGGAATTGCCTCCACTGAAGGGCTAAAGACAAAGTAGTCATGCCACTAGGTGGCAGTAAAGTCCCACTGGTACCCCACATTTGATGTGGCAGTTAGAAAATAGAAACATCCTTCTGAGAGTGAGGAAGGGAAACTGAAGCTAAGGCAAGCAGAATCTTAGGGGTGTGAAGGGCAACCAGCAAGCTCACAGGCCATGGTGATGCAGCTAGTCTTAGACATACTGGCAAGTGGAGACAATGGCATGAAAAGAGAGAGGCCTTCTCTCCTTCAAAATATTCCCTCTCCTCTCAAATAGATAGAGAACTGAGTCAAATTTATAAGAATACAAAGCATTCCGCAATTGATGAATGGTCAAAGGATTTGAATAGGCAATTCTCATAGGAAAAAAAATAAAGCTATCCATAGTCATATGAAAAAATGCTCCAAATCACAATTGATTAGAGCAGTGATGGGCAAACTATGGCCTGCGGGGCCAGATGCAGTCCCCCACCCCCCGAAATGTTCTATCTGGCCATGACACTATTCCTAATCTGACAAATACAACGAGTAGGACACAATACAATGAAACTTGGAAAGAGTTACCTTAGAAACAGACTGACAGATGAACATTTCCTTTCCTTTGGCCCCCTCTTTAAAAAGTTTGCCCATCACTGGATTAGAGGAATACAAATTAAAATAACTCTGAGATAACACTTCACGCCTACCAGATTGGCTAACATGGCCAAAAAGGAAAATGATAAATGTTGGAGGGGATGTGGGAAAATTGCAACACTAATACACTGTTGGTGAAACTGCAAACTGATATAACTATGCTGGAGAGCAATACGGAACCAGGTTCAGTGGGCCACCACTCCTGGGCTTTTATCCCAAAAGATCCAAGATAAGGGAAAAGAACTGCTCTGTACCAAAATATTTTTAGTATCTCTTTTTATAGTTGCAAAGAATTGGGAACTGAGGGGCTGCTTATCACTTGGGGATTGGATGAACAAGTTGTGGTGTATGGTTGTAACGGAATATTATTGCACCATGGGGAATGATGAACAGGATGAGTTCAGAAAAACCTGGAAAGACTTCTATGAACTGATGCAAAATGAAGTGAACAGAGCCAGGAGAACAGTGTATACAGTAACAGAAATATTATACAATGATCAACTGTGAAGGACTAAAACCATTATTAGCAAAGCAAGTCTCCAAGATACTATAATAATAGAGTCCTTACAATACCCACAAGTGACTCCTGATGAAAATGCTATCCTCAACCAAAGAAAGGACAGTTGGAATCTGAGTGCAGATTGAAGCATGCCATCTTTCACTATTTTTCCTTCATGAGATTTCTATGTATGGTATGACATGATATGGAAATACGTATTGTATGAAAGTACACATATAACCTATATCAGATTATTCACCGCCTGGGGAGGGGCAAGTAGGTAGGAATGGAGAAAATCTGAATTTTAACATGTCAAAAAGTATTTCTATATGTAACTGAAAAAATAAAATAAAAAATAGGGAAAAAATATTCCCCCTCTCTTTCTGCTTATATTTTATCATTAGAAATCCATTCCTTTGTTTAGGACTTTTTCACAGAAAGTATAAAGTCGTTATCAGCCATCAGGTATTAGCCAGAAGAAGAGTGACTATGAAAATTCAAAGGCAAATTTCAGTTCCTAATTTTGCCCAGGGAGGAGTATTTATCCAGAAAACAGAAAAAGCATGCACGCCACTGTTCTAGATACTTCAGTTTCCTTTTTGTTACTGATTCTAACTTATACAACAGCCCCTTTCATCCTTGTCCCTCTATTTCCCTACTGTAGCATACAAGTAATCCTTCCTGGACCTGTATGGCCCAATACGAATGTCTCGACATACCTCTTTGGATCTTTTAAATTTCAAAATCTGTATTTGAATTGATATAAGCATGATTTAGTAAATAGAGGGCTGACTTGGGAATCAGGTAGACATACTGGCTGTGCAACTCTTGGTGAGTCATTTAATTTCTCAGTGCCTCCAGATAGCTCTCTAAGATTATAAGTTGCAGACAAATTACTGTCTGCCTCAGTGGAGGGAGTTTCCACACAGGGAGTTAGCCATATGAATAATGTTATAGTCTGGGTGCAAAAATAAGATGAATATTTTAATTTATTTATGTGCTGGATTACACACATGGTAAACTGCATGTTATTTTAATGAACCAGAGCTACTGCTAAACCCATCTTCTCTATACAGCATGGCATGATGGATAGAAAGTTGGCCTTGGAGTCAGAGAGACTTGAGTTCAAGTCCTGCCTCTGACACCTACCTACTCCAGTCTCTGTGATCATTTAATCTCTCAGCGTCCAGAGCAGCTCTCTAAGAGGGTAGGTTACAGAAACCTCAGTGTCTCCCAATGTCCACACAGGTCTTATCTCTATCCCTGCTGGTGCTAGGTGGCTACAGAACATGAAACATCTCTAAAGAATCAGAATTTCAGGTAACCCAGAACACAGTGGAAAGATTCATAGTTGTGGTAAGTATCCAGCATCATGTTGCCAATGTCCAGGGGATCTGGAAGGGAACCATTTTTCTCTTTATAAATGCACCTACCTTCATGGGGATAGGCTTCTATTAAAGAGGTTAAGATAGGAGAGTGAGGAAACAGTGTCCACTTGCCTCCATCCCTCATGGTATGGGCACATCCATATTACCTGCTTGGTTTTCTGTAGGAGCACAGAGAGTGTTCCCAGCTTCCCTGCATCCTATCTCATTTCATCTGGGTTTTAAGATGGAGAGATCATTATGATGTAATAATTCATGTTTATCGAAATTGGCTTGTACCCCCATTCCCATTAAGATTTTAATCTCCTTCTCAACTTCATGTGACCCAAAGGAATTACCACTCACATTAGAGATTAGATCATATTTACTAACTGATCAAATCAGATAAGGTTTGTAAGGTGCTTAATACAGTGCCTGGCATCTAGTAAGTGCTATGTAAATGCTATCTATTATTTCTGACTGAAATGAGACTTTAGAAAAGTACATTTAAACTCCTGAGTAACTGTACCATTCTGGGTAAAGGTCTAAAATCTCAGCTTCACCTTTTTCTTTTTTTTTAAGTTTCAAGATCTTAAACTTTCATTAAAGTTAACAATAACTAATGGATAACTTTTGTTTTTATATAACCTTCAAATTCCTTAATGGATTATTCTCCTTGCTCTGGTAAACTATCTCTTGTAACAATTTCAGTAACAATTTGCAACAATGAATTTAGAAGAACATGGAACAAAAAGCAATTCAACCAAACCAACCAAACCATCAACTGAGTCTGACAATAGGTACAATATTGCACACCTACAGTTCCCCACTTTGCAAAGAAGGAAGGAAGGAATTTTTTTTTTAATCTCTTTTTTGGAGCTAAGCCTGGTCCTTATAATCACTAGTGGTTTTTTAAGGGTTTGTTAAGGGGGTGGGTGTTCCAGTTCTTTTCATCTATATTGTTTTGTCCTCACGTATATGGTTTTCATGGTTCTGCTTATTTCATTCTGCCTCAGGTCATATAACTCTTCCCATGCTTCTCTGAATTCTACATAGTCGTCATTTCTTTCTGTGCTATAATATTCCATTGCTTTCATATATCAACATTTGTTTAGTCATTCTCCAATCACTCTAATTCTTTATTACTACAAAATGTGCTGCTACAAAAAATATTTTTATTATATACATGGGACCTTTCTATCTTTGACTTCTTTGGGATATATGGCTGAGCAGCGAGATCTCTTGGGCCAAAGGGTATGGATCTTTCAGTCATCATCTTAACTTAATTCCAAATTGCTTCCTAGCATGTTTGACTAATTCACAGTTCTACCAACAGTACATTAAGATGCTTATCTTTGGGATAGGTAGGTGGATCAGTGGATTGAAAGCCAGGCCTAGACACAGGAGGTCCTGGGTTCAAATCTGGCCTCAGATACTTTTTAGCTGTGTGACCTTGGGTGAGTTACTTAATCCTCATTGCTTAGCCCTTCCCACTCTTCTGCTTTGGAACTGATACAAAGCATTGATTCTAAGACAGAAGGTAAGGGTTTTTTTTGTTTTTTCTTTTAAGATATTTATCTTTCCATGACCTCTCAGATTCATTTTTGCCAAGGGGACAGTCATATCCAGAGGTTATTTGTAGAGTAGATCTATTAGATATCATCCCAATATTATAATCATAAATTAGAGAATGGGAGAACTTCACCTCATAGTGAGTAGAAACCTTACTCTGATTCCTAACTCTTTCCTACTTGACAGTCTTCTTTCCCTTTCCTCCCCTTTATGATCCAGCCACATTTGTCTTCAAGACACTCCATCTTCTGGCTCCTAGCCTTTGCATGGTTTAGTCCCTAAACCCAGCATATTCTCTCTGTCCTCATCTGTATTTCTCAGCTTTCTGACTTCCCTCAAGACCCAGCTAGTGCAAAAGGTCTTTCTCCCTTAGAGAGTACCTTCCACCTATCTATCATCTATGTACATAGTTACTGCATTTCCATGTTGTCTTCCTCATTAGAATATAAGCCCATTGAAGGCAGAATCTGTTTTTTAACCCCTCTGAATTTCTAGCACTTAGCACAATGCAGTAACCTTTTAATAAATTTTGATTGCCAGGATGGCGCCCTCTGCTTCCAGTGGTCTACTGATGGGTCCTTTTGATATCTCTAAAATCATCACAAGTGACCTTTGTAGTTCCAGGGTCCTCTCAAATTCACAAATAATCTTTCTGCCCATGTTGCATCTCAAGGTGGCTCCCTGTGGGTCCTCTGGGCCTCCCTTGTGTATTTGCCGTTTGACCAGCCTCAGTTTCCCAGGCTGTTGAAAGCAGACAGCATTGACTCAGAGATATGTGGGTACTTGGGGAGAGCCCCTAATTAAAAGGCCAAGTGGCTCCCACATTGCAACATGCAGCAAATTCATTGTCCACACTTCGATGCTATGTCCCTTTTCATTACCTTTATTATTGACTCTGTGAAGTTTGTAATTATTGTATTTCTTTTTAATATTTCTTTTTTATAATAAACAAATGTGAACCTTTCACTGTGTATTGAGATTTGTGTCTGTTGATCCTAGGCGATTCCATTTACATGAATCTTCCTGGGGTTTTAGAAGCTACACATTTATGGTTCCTTTGGCACTTCTGGGTGGGAAAAATGTAGATGCTAAAAGAGACAAATATTGGCTTTGGATATTTAGGAATGATTCACAATTACACAATTTGGAGGCAGAAGGGACCTTAAACATCAAAATAGTCCAACCCCCTCCTCACGTTAAAGATGAGAAACCGAGGCTGAGAAATTTGACAAATTAATGGTAGGCCAGGGACTGGAATTCAGGTGTCCCGACTCTCAGTCCAGTACTTCTGCTATTATATAGCCCTTACCTTCCATCTTAGAATCAATATTGTGTATTGGTTCCAGGGCAAAAGGGAGGTAAGCAGTAGGCAATGGGGCTTAAATGACTTGCCCAGGGTCACACAGCTATGCCAAATTTAAACTCAGAACCTCCTGTTTTCAGGCCTGGCTCTCAATCCACTGAGCCACCTAGTTGTCCCATGTACTATAGCTCTTAAAGAAGCTACATAAAAGACCTGGTCAAGGACATGTACGGTTTGACTGAAAAAAGAGGTGAGCAGGGCAGGTAATAAGAGAGACCACATTTGGACAGCCCACATACTGCATGGAATCCATCAAAATGCAAAGAGCTAGAAAGCTTTCAGATCACACAGATAATAAGGAGGAGAGTTAAGGTTTGCACTCATGTCCTTTCCTGCTAAATCCAGTGTTATTTCTACACCAAGCCACCATGCTGCCGCTCTAGACACAGCCCGAGTCTGCCAACTGTTGCCCCACAAATGCACCCAGACAAATAGGGGTGGAGTAAGGAAAAGGCATTTATTAAGTACTTAATATGTATGTCAAACAGTTATTATATGCGTGCGAAACAACATAATAGCAAATAGCAAGTAAGCCCACTTTTATCCAAGGAAGCAGCCAATAAAAAATTACCAGAAAATACATCAGTGAACTCTTTAGAAGGAAGCAAAATGGGATTTCAGGTCAAATCTAGAGAGAGAAACTAATCTCACCCAAAGGGAAATTATCTTTCCTTTTAAAAATTA
This sequence comes from Gracilinanus agilis, assembly GCF_016433145.1. Lineage (NCBI taxonomy): Eukaryota > Metazoa > Chordata > Mammalia > Didelphimorphia > Didelphidae > Gracilinanus > Gracilinanus agilis. Next base: position 231,603,233 of record NC_058131.1, on the reverse strand, counting down.
TTATTCAGTTATTCAGTTTTGTTTTATCTTATTTATTCCAAATTCTCTCCTTCCAACCCTTGCCCACCCTTTGAGAAGACAAGGAAGTTATCTTTCTGAAGTTTAGAGAGCCAAGCTGGAAGTTGGAAAATGTTGAGAAGCCAGCCTTTCCTGCATGTTGGCAGCTTCCAAAGCTTTTCCACAGCGCTCCCAAAGAGTGTCTCAAGTCACTGGTGTCTCTCTTCCCCCAGAAACTAGCATCAATTATACCCCTCACTCAGGTCTGCACCATCAATATTGTCTCCACCAATTAGGAGTCACAGCTCTGTTTGTAATCACAGTGGTGTGAAAGATGCCCCGGGCTTTGTTAGAAACCTTCTTACAGAAACAAAGGAAGAGAGGTGTAAGTTTCTTGAGCAGAATGCATCAGAACTGGGTGAAAAGTAGAATAAATGGTGAAATTTTAGTGTGAAAGTGAAAGTGTGATGCAAGAGGCACACCTTGGACCCTCCAATGACTTGAGAGCTGATTCACTGGACCCCTGCCTGGTGATCCCCATGGATGCCCATGCCTGGAGATAATCCAGGAGGCAAATGCCATCCGTATAGGAATCTGGATGATCCTTACCTACCAAACATAGAATTGGGGTGTATTGAGAGTTCCCCTCTCCCCTTTTAATTTTTGAGTACTTGAGAGGTACTTCTTCCAATATAATTGGTTTTTTTGTTGTTGTTGTTAAAAACCTTATCTTCCATCTTAGAATCAATACTGTGCATTGGTTCCAAGGCATAAAAGAGGTAAGGGTTAGGCAATGAGGTTTAAGTGACTCACCCAGGTTCACACAGCTAGAAAGCATGTGAATCTAGATTTGAACCCATGACTGCCTGTCACTAATCCACTGAACCACCCAGCTGACCTCTCCAATATCCAATTACATGTATTAATAATTTTCAACATATATGGTTTCCAAAATTATAAGATCCAAACTGTTGTATTCTCTCCCTTCCCTCCTCAGATTCAGGGGTGGTAAGCAATTTGATCTGAGTCATATGTCATTGTTTTAAGATCACTGATACAAAACCAAAACCCCTAAATAAAACCATAAATGCGCTGATGTAAAAGATAGTATGCTTTGATCTGCATCCATTCAACTTCAACAGTTCTTTCACTGGAGGTGGATAGCATTCCCTGTGGTAAGTTTTTCAGGATTGTCCCACAACATTGCATTTTTGAGAGCAGCCAAGTTTTCACAGTTGATCATCGTACAATATTGCTGTTATTGTATACAATGTTCTCCTGGTTCTACTTATTTCACTCTGCATCAGTTCGTACAGATCTTTCCAGCTTTTTTCTGAAATCATCTTATTTATCATTTCTTATAGCACAAAAGTATTCCATCACCAACTCCTACAACAGTTTGTTTATCCATTCCCCAATTGAGAAACATCCTCTCAGTTTCCAATTCTTTGCCACCACAAAAAAAGAGAAGCTATAAATATTTTTGTACAAGTAGGTCTTTTCCCCTTTTTTATTATCTCTTTGGGATACAGACCTAGGAGTGGTATTACTGGATCAAAAGGTATGCATAGTTTTATAACCCTTTGGCCATAGTTCCAAATTGCCCTCCAGAATGGCTGGATCAGTTCATAACTCCATCAATAATGCATTAGTGTCCCAATTTTACCACATAACTTCCAACATTTATCACTTTTCTTTATTGTTATATTGGCCAATCCAATAGGTATGAGATGGTATCTCAGAGTTGTTTTAATTTGCATTTCTCTAATCAAGAGTGTTTTAGAACATTTTGTCATATGGTCTTTGATAGCTTTGATTTCTTCATCTGAAAATTGCTTGTTCATATCCTTTGACCATTTGTCTATTGAGGAATGGCTTGTATTCTTATAAATTTGACTTAGTTCTTAACAGATTTAAGACATTAGATCTCTTCTGGCGAAATTTGTCATAAAATTTTCCTCCCAGTTTCTTGTTTTCCTTCTAATCTTGGTTACATGAGTTTTGTCTGTATAAAAACTTTTTAACGTAGCATAATCAAAATAATGCATTTCACATCTTATAATGCTAACCCTTATTTAGTCATAAATTCTTCCCTTTTCTATAGACCTGTCAGGTAAATTATTCTATGTTCCCCTAATTTACTTGTGGTATCACTCTTTGTATCTAAATCATATATCCGTTTTGAACTTAGCTTGGTATAGGATGTGAGATATTGATCTAGATCTAGTTTCTGCCATACTGTTTTCCAATTTTCCCAGCAGTTTTTGTTAAGCAGTTCTTATTCCAAAAGCCAAGGACTTAGGGTTTATCAAACACCGGGTTGCTGAGGTCATTTACCCTGTATCCAACATGGTTTTGAAGTGTGCCCAGAATATACCCTGCTTATGACAGGGAGAGGGGCTTTTGGAATTTCCGATCTCCTGGGAGCGGCCGGCTCAGCCTCACCTCGTGTTGGATTCCAATCAGTTTGAACTATTGCAGAAGGTTCCTAATTGATTTCCCTTTCCTTCTACACTAGACCAGCCTCCAGACAGCTACCAAAATGATTTTTCTAAAGCACAATTATGACCATGCCATCCCTTATTCAATATATTCTAGTGACTCCCAATGATCTCTAGGAGCAAATATAAATTCTTCTCTTTGGCATTTAAAGCTCTTTACAACTTTATCCCAAACTATCTCCAGACTTTTTATATAACATTACTCTCTTTCACACAATCCATGGTCCAGCCAAACTGTCTTTTTTGCTGTTCCTTGTGCATACCACTCACTCTCCAATCTCCATGCCTTTGCACTTCTAGGTCTCCCATGCTCTTCTTCTTCTACATTCTGAAATCCTTGGTCTCCTTTAAGACAGTCCAAGTACCACTTTCTGCATTAGGGTTTTGTTTTTGTTTTTTTTAAACCCTTACCTTCTGTCTTGGAGTCAATACTGTATAAATAGAGATTTTGAACTTTGGACTGCATCCCCCATAAGTCCCGTATTATTTCCCCAAATTCCCTTTAATCTCTCCTGGGCCTTCATGTTTGCATGGTCACCAGTATTGTTTTATAGTTGGCTGTAACTCCTCCCTCTTTCTCTTTTGCTCTTGGGAGCAGGCTGGTTAGTACCTTTTTAGTTAGCTTTTTATGTTAGTTTATTATTAATAAAAATTTATAAAATAGAATACTTAGTTATTGGATATTAATTTTAAAATCCACACTACTGTGAATTGGTTCCAAGATGGAAGAGCAGTTAAGGGCTAGGCAATGGGGGTGAGGTGACTTGCCCAGGGTCACACAGCTAGGAAGTGTCTGAGGTTAGCTTTGGACCTCCTGTCTCTAGGCCTGGCTCTCAATCCACTGAGCTACCCAGTTGCCCCCAAACATACAAAAGCATCAGGCCTTTTTAATCCCCTCATGGGCTATTTATTGTCTTTCCTTCCAAGGCTATCTTGTGTTCCTATCTACCCCAAAACTACATATATACATATAGTTTCTATTAGAATGTAAACTCCTTAAGGCCAGGGACTGTCTTGCTTTTTTTTTTTGGCAACCCTACAACCTAGCCTGGTGCTTGCTGACTGTTTTATATTGTGAGTATTTTGGATTGTGCAAAGCTGAGAAGGAGATTAGAATTTTAAAAGGATTGAAGAGGGCATGAGCAATTTTGACAAATGATAAATTGTTGGGACATATTTTATCCCCTTCACTACACAAGTTGAAAGGGAATTTGAGTTTTATAGGGCACTAAAAGGAAAAAAGAAAACCATAGAACCAGGGGTATTCAAGAGCTATCTTGAGCCCATCTGAGTGTTAATTTTCAATAGGAGCATTTCTACCTGAGAAATTAGTAAAGTATATCTTGGGGCTTTTGGTTTTTTGTTTTATTGATTATCTGAACTTCAGAAAGCTAGGAGAGGGCAGCTAGGTGACTCCACGGATAGAGCGCTGAACCTGGAAACTGAAGGTCCTAGGCTCAAATGTGGCCTCAGACACTTTCTAGTTGTGTGACCCTGGGCAAGTCATTTAGCCTCAGTTGCCTAGTTCTTGGTACTCTTCTGCATTAGATGGATACTTACTATTGATTCTAAGACAGGAAATAAAGGTTTTTTAAAAAATCTATGTAGAAAATGTTAATAATGCAAATTAAACTTAAGTGTTTTTTAATGTCCAATTCACATTTCTTTTCAGAGAGCTAGTTGTAAAGCTGAATGGAACCCAGGCAAGCCATGGGCATACGTGTGCTAGAGGCTTGAGATCTTGGCTTATCCCTTTCCAAAGGGACTTAAGGCAAAGGAACTGGCATCGAGGTGGTATAGTAGATAGAGTGCTGGTCCTGGAGTCAAGAAGACTCATCTTCTTGAGTTCAAATCTGAACAAGACACTTAGTAGCTATGTGACCCTGCGCAAATCACTTTACCTTGTTTGCCTCAGTTTCCTCATCTGCAAAATTAACTAGAGGAGGAAATGGCAAACCACTTACCCCAAATGGGGTCACAAAGAATTGGACATCACTGAAATGACTGAACAACAGTACTTATTATCTGTGTGACCTTGGGCAAATCATTTACCTTCTCCAGGCCTAAATCCTTAAAGTAATAATGTCACAAAAATCTGAATTTACCAATGTTTGGAAAAATTTTAAATACTAGGCTGTGTTAAAAGAATGTAGATAGGGAGATGGATATATATGTATAATAACTGCAGTTGGTGGGAGGAACACCTACTCCTTTCACCCTGGCTGCTGCTACAAATTATCCCTCTTCTCCCTGACAGGTTTGGTTGATTAACCTGTCAGTGACTCCTTCTAACAGCTGCTCAAGTGAGGACCCCTTGAGAGATTAGGTGGATAGTTAACCTCTCTAGGCCCAACCTGGGTTTGATTGATTGGTAATGGGCTATTGATTAGCTTTGGATAATGATTAGGATCTGACCGTGTAATTGATCTCTCTTCCTAAGGCTGTGATAGAATGACCACTCAGGAAGGTACTTGTTATTAAACACTTTATTTATTGATAGGGAAAGGAAACCAGGTACAGGATTGGGGATTGGTAACCCTATTGCTCTATTGACTATTAATCTAATTGATAATCAGGACTGAAGGCTGCTAGGTTGGTGGAGGCTTGAGGTCTTCACCCTTTCTCTATCTCTGACTGGACCTAGCCACAGCCAAGCCAGACAATAGGGAAGGCTATTGATGTATATAGATATTGATGATCTGTGTATTCTCTCAGCTCTCCTACCAATAGTATTGATGGTTCACTAGCTCTCACAGTCTAGCAAAGAAATAGGTTCAGGCTTTGGCCTACCCTCTTCTTCTTCAACCACCCTTCAGCCACCCTTCAACCATCCTTTGCCCTGTTTGATCCACAGAGGTTTGCTCAAGTCTCAACTCAGAGATCTGAGATCTCCAGTTTTGAGCCTCTGTGTCCAGAGACTTCCTCTACTGTAGCTGTAACCCCTGGCTGACAGCACCTGGGAACATTCCAAACTCTCAACTGCCATCCTGTCAGTCAAGGTGGCATCCATTCTATCCCAGATTAATGATTATAACAGCTGGCTTCTTTCTGCCATCTAGCATCTTCTAGACTGTCTCCCCACACCCTTATCATAAACCTGAGGAGGTATGAGATGGGTGGAGTAGATAATTTTTAAGATCTCTTCTAGTTTTAATACCATGTGAATTAAAAGCTTGGTTGTAATAGGACCAATAATAGCCCATAGTTACCCTGTAATAATACAACATCAGCTCATTTAGTGTGATTTCAGCCAGCCTCTATAATTGTCTGCACAGATCCATTCCCCTGGCCCTCCCCTGTGGTATGAGATGGGAACATGGACCAGAAGGTGAAGGCATCCATCTCCTTTGCTCCTCCTGCTCTTTCATGCCAGCTCCTCCTCTTCGTAAGCTCCAGTTAGAAGGCTCCCTGGTCTCCCAGAATCTAAGGCAGAGACATTGCAGACTTAGGCTGCTACTCCCAGAGGCTCTATTCTTCCAACATCTCTTTCATTTCTCATCTTCTCCCCAACCACAGACAACATCCTAGTTCATGCATTCATCACTTCTCCTTTAGTTTATTGCAATAGTCTCTCTCTCTTTTTTAAACCCTTACCTTCTGCCTTGGATATTGTTTTTTGGTTCCAAGGCAGAAGAGTGATTAGGGCTAGGCAACAGAGATTAAATGTCTTGCCTTGGGTCACACCTTTAGGAAGTATCTGAGGCCAGATTTGAACTCAGGACCTCCTGTTTCTAGACCTGGCTCTGAATCCACTGAGCCATCCAACTGCCCCCTTGCCATAGTCTCTTAGTTGTTTCATCCTCATGCCTTAGGTCCAATCTATTCTGTAAACAGCTGCCAAATAGATATTTCTAAATCTCCAGGCTGACCATGCCACCCCCTTCTCAAGAAGTTTCAATAGCTCCTTATTGCTTCTGGGACAAAATATCTTCTATTTTGCATTCGAAACTTACAAACCTTCCCAAACCAAATACACATTACTCTTGTCGTTATGCTTTGCAGTCCAACTGAACCATCCTACTTGTTTTCCTCCAAACATTTACCAGCATACCCCTGAATGGAACCCAGGCAAGCCATGCCCATGCATGTGCTAGAGGCCCGAGACCGTTACTTCTTTCCAAAGACTCTTAACTTAGTAGCTTGTCCAATCCTTTCCTACTTCTGCATGCCTTTGCCAGGGCTGTTTCTCCCATGCCTGGATTGCTCTCCTTCCTTATTGCTTCCTCTTGGAAGCTCTGGCTAGCCTCATGCCTTGGCTCCAGGGCCACTTCTCCAAGAGATCTTTCATGATTTCCTGAGTTCTTTGTGCTCTCTCGCTCCCTGAAATCCCTTCACATTTATTTGGTATGCATTTGGCATTTGCTTCTCTGTTTACCAGTTGTTTCTCACCAGCACAGCAGTTAAGCTCAGTGAAGCCAAGGGCTGTTTTGGTTTTGGCTTGGGATTCAAGTCACGAAGCATTTCTTAAGTACTTGCTGTATACCAGAACCATCTTTGCTCTCCATGGGGAACTCAAAGGTCTCTGCTGTCAAGGAACTCAGAGAGTGCCATCTGATACATAGTAAGGGCTTAAACATGTTTCTTGAATTAGACTGAATTGAATTAAATCTCAGGGTAAGTGGTGAGAATGGGGGTAGGGGAGTCAAGGGGAGGAGGACATCAGCCCAGAGTCAACTCCCATCCCAAGGCATTGTTTAGCATGTCATTATGGCCAGATGACTTCATATTTGGGTGGGAGAGAGCAGGCAGCCTGTCTCCCTCCAGATACCTAAGGAGGTTTCTGACATTGTCTGTTTTCCTTGGCATATGAGAAGCAAACACTGGGCTGAGTTTTTCAAAGGCTGAGCTCATCATGGGAATGGAGAGAGTGATGCCTTCCTTACTCTGTAGGCGAGAGGGTTTTTGACATTTCTCCACTAGGTCCCAAACATCTCTACAATTGATTCCTGGGGAATGTCAACCAAAAAAATAGAGGAGATGTTTGGTCTGGAAAGGGCTTAGTACTCAGCCTTGTCCTAGGTGACATTCATTTACATAATCGTGGATGATCTTGAGACCCCTTTGGTTTCATTATCAAAAATGCTGTTGTCTAAATAAATATTTACTACATTTTCCATAATACAGTTTTGGATAACTGTAGTTACCAAGCTGCCTTGAGCTGAGTTAACGGAATTCTCAGATACAGGATGGCACAGTGGAAAAAGCACTGTTTTTAGAATTCAGTCTGGTCCTCGTTTCAAATCTTGCCTCTGATACCACCTTTGTGACCTTGCTTGGACTAGTCACCCTTCTGTGCCTCATTTTCCTGATCTGTAAAATGAAGGAATGGGACTTAGTAACCTTTGAATTCTCTTCCAGACCTACATCTATGATCCTATTAATTTGTGGTTCCTGGAGGAATCCAGGTGGGAAAACTGAGAAAATCAGTCACTCAACAAATGTTTATGAAATGCTTTCTATATGCCAGGCAAGCTGAGGATATAAAGAAAAAACATTTTCTGTCCTCAGTGAGAAAGCCTTCAGAAAGCAGTAAGTGCGGAGTCAAGTGTCCCACCTCTCGGAGGCTGGGAGAATGGTTCCTCTCTCAATAAAAGAGGGAAGCTCTGGAGAAGGGTAAATTTAAGGATGAACTCAAAAAAACCTGGAAAGACTTGTATGATCTGATGCAGAGTGAAGTAAGCAGAACCAGGAGAACAGTGTATGCAGAATATTATACAACAATCAACTGGGAAACTAAACCATTATCAGCAAAGCAAGACTCCAAGAGACTCATGATGAAAAATACTATCCATAGCCAGAGAAGGAACTGGTTGGCATCTGATGGCAGGTCAAAGCTTTACGCCATTTTTTACTTTATTTCCTTCCTGACTCTTTTTTATCATACGTGAGATACACGTCTTCTTTCACAGCATGAGGAATATGGAAATATGTATTGCATGACAGCACTGGTATAACCTATCTCAGACTATTTATTGCCTCTGGAGAGAGAGGGAGAGAAAGAATCTGGGTCATCAAATGTCAGATAACAATGGTCAAAAATTGTTTCTACATGTAACTGAAAAACATTTTTTTTTGAAGTTTTTTGAAAGAGGGGCATGTTTAGGGGAAAGATAATGAGTTCTACTTTGGACATGTTGAGTTTCAGACGCCTACATGACATCTAGTTCAAAATGTCCAGTAAGCAATTAAAGATTCAGGATTGGGGCTCAGACAAGAGCTCTGGAAGTCATCTACATAGAGATGATAATTGGACCCATGGGAGCTAATATGACCAGGTGAGATAGTACTGAAAGCAAAGAGAAGCAGGTCCATGAGAGAGCCTTAGGGGTCATTTCCAGTTCAGGGGGATGTCAAGGATGAAGATTCAATAAAGAAGACTTAGAAGAAGCTCTCAGAATGGTAGGAAAACTCATAGCAAAAACCCAGAGAAAAGATAATCTAGTTAGAAGAAAACAATCATCAGTGTCAAATGCTACAGAGAATTCAAGAAGCTATTTAGAATTGTAGAATTGTAGATGTAGAAGTGGGTCCTGACTCTCATCTAAACCAACTACTGTCATTTTATGGATAAGTAAACACACTTGGGTTCAGATGCCACCCTTGATGATTGACATCTGTGTAACATCAAGCAACTTACCCTGGCAAGGACTCAGTTGTCTCAATTGTACAATGGGGGGGCAGAGCTAGTACTAAATGGCCTTTCTAATTCTAGATCTCCGATCCTATAAAATAAGAGCATAGAAAAGTAAGATGATTTTTCAATAGCAATACATAGTGATTTAGAAGCAGAATTTGAACTTGGGTCTCCTAACTCCCAATCACAAATTGTCTCCCCTAATCTATGGTGCTATGTCAGGTTACCATGAAAGTCAGTGAGTTGGACCTGGAGTTCCTGTATTACCTTGCTTTTTGCAAGAATTGCCTTCTTTCTTTTTCCCCCAGCAGTGATCCATGGCTAGCCCCCAACCACCTCCAGCATGGTGAGGATGGTGGAGCCAACTTGCCTAGGAGGGGGAACCAAGCAGAAGCCTGGATGCGTGGGTGGAGCTAAAGAGAATGGAGACTGGGAACAGGGAATTTTTAAAGCTCATTTCCCAGTCTGAATTTCCCTAAGAGAGCTGTGAGGAAGGGGGATAAGGAGTAAGGGCAGGGAGGCAGTCGCCTTGGCTTCCCATCCATCAGGGATGACTGGGCCAGAGGGCACTGAAGCATGAACCCCAATTCCTCCTCTGGCTCCAACCCCAGATATCTTCTCCTTCCTCCTTCCTCCCAGCTCTCAGGGCCATCCAACTCCTTACTTGCTACGATTTTTCAAATGTGCTCATCATAAATTTTCCAGGGCTGGGAACAGGCTGTTCCCCAGCTGGCAGAAAACCTGCAGACACCAATAAACAAGGGAAACCAGGTGGCACAGTGGAAACTCAAAACTAAACGGAATTTTCTTATTAAGCACCTACTATGTACACGCAGAGTGCTGTGCTGGGCAGTGGGAAAGATACAAAAGGTGTCCCTGCCTTCATGGACCAGATTTTATCCCCTGAGGTCCATGAACTTGTTTCTTCAAATATTTATAGCCTCTCTTGCAACGGGATTGGCTTCCTTTGTTATCCAGTGTATTTTATTTTATGCATTTAAAAACTCATCCTATAGGCTTTGCTAAACTGACAGAGGGGTCCATAGCCCCCAAATGGCCAAGAACCCTTTCCTGTACACAAATGACTGTAGGGCAGAGCAGAACATCTTGAGGAGGGGGCCCTGGAGAGGGTTTTGAAGGGCAGATGGAGTTTCGGTAGCTTGAGATGGAGGGAAGAACATTCCAGGTGCAGGGAATGGTGCCAACAGAGATCTGAGCTGTCACAGGTAGAAGTATAGGGGGATGGACGGAGGAGGGTTCTGTTTGGTGGGAGCACAAGGGAAGTGGGGGGTGAGGGTGGTTCAAGGCCAGACTCAAACTGACTCTGGATTGAAAGTCAGGAGAACTGAGTTCTATATTTGGCTCTGCCTCTAACCATATGTGGTCTGGTACCCATGTGGAGATTCTAGGGGGAAGACAGACAGCTGCATGGGGAAGGGACATTGGCACAGCAGTTTGCAATGGCTAATTAATGCATCCTGTCTCCCCCTGCCCATCCCTTCCCCCCAACATCATAAGAAAGCTTCCACGTTCCCTCCAGAGGCCAGTAATCAGTTGACTGTGATGGTGATAAGATGGAGCCCCACCCTAACTACCACAGGGGGGTTGTGATGAGCCAGGGTGCAATTATGAAGTGTGTGGGACAGAGGAAAGAGCCCAGCATCTGGGGTCAGAGGTCTTAGGTTCAAATCCCATTTCTGATTCTTACTCCTTGTGTGAATTTGGGCAAGTTGCCAGTCTCCCTGGGGCTTTGGCCTCCTTAACTAAAATAAAAGGGTAAGACTAGAGATGGCCTCTAAAATCCCTTTCTGCTCTAGATTTTATGACCTATGATGTTTTGATATAAAGAGAGACACCCTGGTCAATTGATTTCCTCAGACTTAAAGGGGCTTGGCAGATAGAATGTTGGGTCCAGAGTGAAGAAAAGTCAAATTCAAATCTGGCCTCATATGCTTACTAGCTGTGTGACCTTGAGCAACTCACTTCACTGTCTCCCTCAGTTTCTTCAACTGTATAAATGGGGGATCTAAATAGCACCCATCTCCCAGGATTATTGTGAAGACTGAATGTGGTAATATTGATCAAAAGTGGTTGGTACAGAGCCTGGCATATGGTAGGCAATACAGAAGGAATAAATGATTTCCTTCCCTTCCCACCCAACCGATGAAATCATAGGACTTAGGGGAGACAGGTAATACAGGTGACCAGATGTTATGAAGCTGAAGGAAATGCTGCTTCGGGCTCAACCTCTGAGTTGGGGAGAGGGGCCAGAGAGAGGAGCCCCAGTGGGAGTGCTCCATTTATACTCCCAGGAGTGAAGGTGAGAGGCGATGGAGAGAGAATGGTGCCTGAACGTGAGGGACCACACCAACGGTGAGTGATGTACACCAATCATGTGTTACTCCAGAGTGAGTATAAGCAGTGATTGAAGGAAGAAGAGAAAACAAGGATTTATTGTGTCTACTATGGGCCAGGCACTATGCTAAGTGCTTTACAAATATGATCTCACACAAAAACAATATAATAATATCCTTACAATAATCCTGGGAGGTAGTTGCGATTATCATCCCTATTTTACAGTTGAGGAAACTGAGGTCGACAGAAGTGAAGTTAATTGCCCAGGATCATACAACAAATTAGTATTCTGAGGCAACATTTGAACTCAGTTCTTCCCAGGCAAGTCACTTAACCCTGCTGACCTCAGTTTCCTCATCTGCAAAATGAGCTGGAGAAGGAAATGGCAAACCACTCTATTATCTTTGCCAAGAAAAAACTTGGATATGACTGAGCAATAACAGTGTTAAGTAACTCTTGTTTTTTAGAGCTGGCCAGAGAAATTTTAGGCCTCTGGTTCCAGCCCTGACCTCTACAGGTCAAGACCAGCATGTTGGGTAGTGTGTTAATGAGCTCTCAGAATTATGAGTCCCCAAACTGCGGGCAAGGAAAGGGGACTCTCAGGGAGAAGCCAGTGATCCCCAAGGCTAAAATAAGTGTGTGTGGAGAAGGGGGTGTTAAGGAGGGAAGGAATGAAGGGATCCACTTCAGTTTGGACACTGCACAGAAGGGTAAGAGTCTGGAGATGAGGGTTCTAGACTCAATTCTCCCCTTTACTGACTCATTCTGTAACCTTAAGCAAGTCCCTTCTCTACTCCAGGTCTCTATTCCTGTTTCTGTAAAATGTAGTGGTTGGACTGTAACAGAGGTTCTCAACCTTTTTGTTTCTGTTGTGGCCCCTCTGGCTGGCTGGTGAAGTCTCAGAATCATGCTTTTAAGTTCATTTAAAAAAAATTAAATATATATGTGTGTGTGACTATTATTATTACAAAGGAGACCGATTAGATTGAGATACAATTATCTACTTATCTAACTATCAAGTTCACAGACCCCAAGTTAAGAATCCCTACAGGAGATCATCTCTAAGGCCTTTTCAGTTCTAAAATTCTATGACTCATTCTCTTGACCTCGGTTTCCTCATGTGTAAAATGTCAATTGGACAGGATGACCTCTAAGATTGCTTTAAGCTTTATGATTCCATGATTCTAAAAATTTATTTTTTTTTGTTATATTTCAGTCATATCTGACCTAATGATTCCATTTGGGGGTCTTCGAGTGGTTTGCTATTTCCTTCTCCAACTCATTTTACACATGAGGAAACTGGGGCCAACAGGGTTAAGTGACTTGCCCAGGGTCACAAAACTAATAATTTATACACAGGCTGGAATATATTTATGTGTTTAAAGAAGAAAAGTCAATGGCAATTCCCGAGTCAACAGATCCCAAAGGGTCTGTCCTTGTCCCCTCTCATTGTCAGAGGGAAATGAGGCCTGGAATGGGAAGTCAGGCTAACAAGAAGAGACAGGACTTCAGTCCAAAGGGAAGTGAGGGCAGGGGAATGGGGGGAGGAGGCACAGGGGTTGGTGATCAGATGTTTGACTTTGAATTTTCCAGTTCTCTCACTAGATGGAGGTCTTTTCTTCTCTAGAGGGAATGTAGGAATGAGGACAGTGATGGGGAGAGAGGGTGCAGAATAGGAGAAAAACATCTCAAGCCTTGAGGCAAAACTGTTTAAAAAAAAAAAAAGCTAGATGGGCAGCAGCTAAAGCTCCTGACCTTGTCTGGCCATCTGGAATCTCTCCTATGCTAGCAGGTAGTGGAACTGTGGGAAAGCAAGATGCCATTGCCTGGTGTTATATGATCTAAAGTATCAGTGCTCCTGCATGCAGGAACACTTGGGTTCAAGAATTGGGAAGATGGGTTTACCTCTGAATGAAAAAAACATTTATTAGGTGTTAGGAAGCAAGCAAACAATGAAGGTGGTCCTTACCCTCAGGGAGCTTTCCTTCTAATAGGAGGAGACAACCCCACCTAGGAGAATGGAGCCCACAGAAAGCCACTTTAGTTTGGAAAATTCCTGAAACTTTAGGAGAATAGACAGATACTTTTTCCAGTATCAATGGCAGCACTGATTTGATCAGGAGATGATTGGACTAGGTTATTGGGGGTATTGTATCAATGGAAAGATGGTGGACCCTATGACAGAAAAGCTAGGCTGGAAGCTTGGATCTGACTCTTGGGAAAGCCAGAGAAGGAGTGCATCTTGCCCAAGAACCCATAGTTGGTAAGGGATAGAGCCAAGATGAGGACCCGGGTTCCCTGACCCCCTTGCCTATCTGACCATAAAATCCACACAACACAAAGAATGACTAATAAATCAGAAAGCTTCTGATGAAGGCAGACACTTGTTAGGGAAAAAGAGAAGAACTTAGAAAGGAAAGCCAAAAGGGGGAATTAGGAACAAGCACTCTGAGCTCACCCAAACCCATCTCCAAACAACCATAAAAAATGCCACAAAATGAATTGCGGAGCACCAAAAACAGCAAAAGATGGGGTGAAATAGTTTTCCATCCCAAGACAATGTAGATCAATAGGAAAGACCCATCTCACTGGAGAATGAGGGGAAAACAAACCAGTATGGGCAGCTTCTGGGCAAAACAGCTGCAAACCTCCCCATAGCAAGGCCACCCTCTGACTTGAACACTGCAAGACCCAAAGGCAGCCAGGCTGCCCTCTCAAGCCCAAGCAGGCCCCACTTTGTACGAGAAGCTTGGGAAAGTGTTCTCTCCACCCCAGGAATAGAGCCAGACTTTAACAGGCAGGCAAAGTCCGAAAAACAGGCTGGGAAAATGAGCAAAAGACAAAAGAAAAAAACTGACATAGAAAGTTACTTTAGTGACAGAGAAGATCAAAACACAGATTCAGAAAAGGACATCAATGCCAACTGACATGTGAAGCCTCAAAGGAAAATGTGAAATGGTATCAGGCCCAAAAAGAACTTCTGGAGAAACTTAAAAAAGATTTAAAAATCAAATAAGAGAAGTAGATAAAAAATGAAGGACAAATTCTATTCATTGAATTAAGGAAGGAGGTGACTGTCTGCCCAGAGGGACCAGGAGAAAGGCTGTGTGAAGGAATAGTCTAGTGCCCAGCTCCACAGAGAGCGAGGGAAAGGAAGGCAGACACCCTGGGAGGGGTACTCTGAATCTCCAGTCTCTGTCTCAGTCCTTTCCTTCTGTCCCACAATCACTTCCTCTACCCCCCTTCAAGAAAAGGAGTTGCTGACTCACTGACCCAAGTCAGCACCTTTGTATGTGGATGATGGTTTCCTCTGCACAGGCCTAACAGGGTTGAATGGGTAGGATCCTCCTCTGGGGCAGGCAAAGTCAGGAAAAAATACGGCAATGTGGAAATGTCCCTAATCACCCCAATGTACTTCCTTACAGGAAACACATCTTTTGCTCAGATTCCTGGACTAAGAGTCTTATTTCCTTTAAAGTCAAGAAACATTATTATTTTCATTATTATTAATGGTGTTATGATGAACTCACACTTAGATAGTACTTTATTTTTTGAAAAACTCATACTTTCAGGGGCAAGGTAGGTGGTTCAGGAGACTCAGAGGGAGGCCTAAAAATGGGAGGTCCTGGAAACAGCGCAGTGGCTATGGGGGGGAGGTGAGGGAGGTGAAGGGGAAAGTAAGAGCATGAATCATGTAACCATGTTAACTTTTCTAAGAAATAAATATTTAAAAAATAATAATAAAGTGCCATGCAGAAATTAGGGGGAAAAAAAAGGGAGGTCCTGGGTTCAAATCTGATTTCAGACTTTTCCTAGCTGTGTGACCACTCTTCTGCCTTTGAACCAATATGTAGTATTGATTCTGAGATAGAAGGTAAGGGTTGAAAAAAATGTAAAAAAATAAAACCCTTACTTTCTGCCCTAGTAGCAACTCTAAGAAAGATGGGCAAGAGCTAGGCAATTGAGGTTAGATGACTTGCTCAATAACACACAGCTAAGAAGGGTATGGGGTCAAATTTGAACCCAGGTCCTCCCAACTCTAGGCCTGGCATCCTTTTCACTGGGCTACCTAGCTGCCCCTGAATAGCACTTTACAAAGTACTTTTCTCACCATGACTCTGAGGTTCTGTTTACAGATGAGGAAACAGGTTCATGGAGGAGATAGAACCTGTGCAGATTCCTATGGCAAGCGAAGTACTTCGACTAGGATTCAAACCCAGATGTCTCAGCATTAAATTCTAGCCTTCTTTCCATAATTGCAGGCTGCCTCCCAACAGGGCACCTGTTTACCTTGGTAGAGAGATTAAAATTTGACTGAGTTCTCCCTATATGCCAGACACTACCTGGTTCAGGTTCTGGTCCCCAGATTTACAGATCTATGTTATCAGTGAACCCCTTGGAGACTAATCCATAAAACTTAAAATCACAGGAGATTCCTACAGCTCTGCTGGTCTGGAGGGGAAAGGAGTAGGAGCAGCATTTTGCTGGGCTGAGGCACCTCCCAAGGAGCTGGACAAGAACTCTGGCTTTTTACTGAGAGACTTGAATTTTGCTGAGAGCACTTGAGGGACTTCTGGCTGGTTCCCAGAAACCAGGGTGGTGTCAAAGAGGATTGGTGGTCTTGGCGATGGACTTCCCACTCTCTGGAGGAGAAACTGAAACACCCTCGTTGGGGAGTCTTCTACAGTATTTTTTTTTCTTTTGAATTTATAGCAAGGCAAGCAGGTTTGAGGGGAGAAATTCTACCCCCTCCTTTCTTCTCTTCCCTCCTCTTCCTCCCAGGTCAATCAATAGCTGCTTGAAGTCGGAGTAGAGGCCGTATCTGTGAGAGGCATGTGCTTGCTTTGTCAGGGCCGAGACTGGATTCCCACACCTTAGCTGCCTTCTCTGGCCTTCCTGTTTCCTTCTCTGGGCTTCAGGCCAGTGACTAGCAAACCTGAGAAATGGATATTTCCAGTCTTGGTGTGTTACCTCAAGATCTGAGGGTTCCTGTGTTGGGGATTTGAGCATCCGTCAGCCAGGAGAAGAAGTTCCTTAACATCTTTGGAAGAGAAGACTAAGAAAAAATTCGGTCAGGGGTCTCTGCCACATCTGTTCTAACCAACATGGCCTGAACATGTGCCACCATGGCTCTTATTTTGATGATTACTCTGATGACTACAGTGACCATTTTACTAGACCTTGGACAACTATTTGAGCTAGCCATCTAAAGATCGATCCTGTTGTACACACTATGCTAATTTGTACATATAGCTTTAAAAAGTCATTCATAGTTATGACTTTTAAGAAAAGTGACAGAGAAGCCTGGTCACCACCAGGTTCATCTAGGAGCTGGAGGACTAAAGAAAGTCATGTCTGCTTGACCAGGGGACCTAGTCCCTAAGAGTTGCTCAGAGCGAAGAGGTACCAGGTGAATTAGAAATATCTGTTCAATATTTCTTCAAAGGGCCTTTACCTTGGAGGGCAGGAGCTGAGTATAAATGATGGGCTATCTGAAATTATTTACACTTCTGTATTTGTGAGTCTAGTGTCTTGTAATGGAGAAAATAGTCATCTTATAACTGATACCCATTTTTTACATTGAGCACCATTTCTAGAAGGGACTCATTCATATTTTGGAGAGACCCTAGACAAGAGAGTAGGAGCAGAGTCAGAGAGAGAAAGGTACTCTCTTTGAGTTGAGATTTGCCCCTTGGTCTGAACTAGAACTATGTGAACCTGAGACCCTTGTAGGTGCCCCCTGGGCAGCAGGGTGTATATGTGGGTGGGTGGGTGGGAAGGCATAATGGTCTTTGTGTCAGGAAGACTTGAGGCTGAATCCTGTCTCTTGACATTTATTGTTTGTGTGACCCTAGGCAAGTCACTTAGCCTTTTAATGCCCCAATCAATGTTCTCAAACTATAAATTGCAGTGATGCTGATTTCTAGCAAAAGAATAATTTCCTACTTACACTAGTAAAATTGAGTTGGGGGGGGGAAACCCCAGTATCTGCTTCACAAGGTTGTTTGTGTAGGTCAAATGAAATCATATATGCAAAATGTTTCACTAAACTTAACACATGGTATCTTATTTCCAGAAATCCAGTGGTTCTCAAGCTCATTGATGTGGGTCCAAGTCATTTATTAAGTAGCTACTCTGAACAAGCCTATTACAGCTAAGCCCTAAATTAGCTCCAGTAATGCCAATCCCATCCCATCCATGCTAATCTGGCTTTGTCTGGTTTGTCCACATAATCTTCCCATAAACTCTCCACAAGTTCCATCCAACTTGCTGATGGCCTTCCTTTGAAGCCTTTTGTCACATATAGAATACCAGGGGAGGTCAAAGAATGATCCCTTGCTTCCACCCTGCAGCCAGTCCATCTTCTTTTTCCATAGGATCATAGCTATAGAGTTGGCAGGAACCTTAAGGCCATCTAGTCCAACCATCTCATTTTACATAAGAGGAAATGGAGATCAGCATCTGGAGATGAATGACTTGCCCAAGGTCACACTTATATTAATAGTCAAAGTCAGACTTTGCTACTAGTAGCATCACAACGATCCAGGACAACCCTGTGGGACTTGTGAGAAAGAAGCTATCCACACGGAGAGAAAGAACTGTGGGAGTAGAACGCAGAAGAAAAACATATGGTTTATCACTTGTTTATTTGGTTATATGACTGGGGGTTTTGGTTTGAAAAGAAATAGGTATCAAGTGATAACACATGTATAATCCAGTGCAATTGCTTGTCAGTCCTGGGATGGGGGACGGAAGAGAAGAGGGGAGGGAGACAACATGAATCATGTAACCATGGAAAAATATTTACAAACAAATAAATAAATAGTTGAAGTCAGAATTTGAACCTACATTGTCTGTCTTAACCAAGCATTCTTTTTTTTTTAAATTACATTGCATACCTTATTAAACGTATGCATCTATATTCCTGAGGGCCTTTTCAATCAGACATTTCTCTAATCACATTGTTCACATTAGTGGTGTTAAATAAACTCAGATAGAAAGGGGAGGGCATGAAATTGTGCCTAAGGATACCTGCTGGCTACAGACTGACTGTAAAAATCATATTTGGGGAAAGTTAGGTATTTTGGGTAGATAGCCAGGCGTGGAGATGGGAGGTTGTGGGTTCAAATCTGGATCAGACACTTTCTAGCTGTGTGACCCTGGGCAAGTCACTTGACCCCCATTGCCCACCCTTACCCCTCTTCCACCTAGGAGCCAATACACAGTATTGACTCCAAGATGGAAGGTAAGGGTTAAAAAAAAAATTCCCAATTACATTTTAATATGGTTCAGAGAATGTTTGTGGGCATGTTTGACATCTCTGTTTTACATGACTTTTCTTTAACAACTCCTCATTCATAGTAATTATTATAGTGCTGGCTTTGGCAGTGCAGATACATAATATATTGTTATAATGCAGAAAGCTAGTACAAATAGCGGATGTCATTAGACAATTGCATTATCTGGATCCACGCGGCATATTTCCATTGGGATAGAACCAATAAGCATGTTTTACTGAAAGAATCATAATCCCCAAAAGCGTGAATTCAAATACATGCGTATTTATAGAATCCATGTAATGGAGTGTCGTAAGCTGCTGCAAGTCATGGAACACAGCTTTCAAAGAACTGAAAATGAACATCATACAGAGGGCAACAGCAAGGCAGTGAGGAGTGGGAGCAGGTTTCCATCCACAATCAGTGAAGTACAGGAGGAAGAGTAGGCTAGGAAGAGAAGAGGAGCTGGTCACTAAGAGGCTCAGAGGGTTCCATCATGGGCATCTTTATGGAGTCAGGAGGAAGTGAGGAACACCTCCCCACACGGTGGATGGACTCATGCATGGGCGGGCGTTGATGGATTATGAACGTCATTACAGGGAATGGCCAGACCAAAGGGCTCCATTGGGATCCTGGAGTACCAGAGGTGTGTGTCTCAGCCAAAGGTCATAGTGGCAAGGTCTACTTGTAACTAGACCTTCATTTTTTTTTTTAAACCCATATCTTCTGTCTTAGAATTGATACCCAGTATTGGTTCCAAGGCAGAAGAGTGGTAAGGGATAGGCAATGGGGGTTAGGTGACTTGCCCAGGGTCACACAGCTAGGAAGTGTCTGAGGTCAGATTTGGACCTAGGACCTCCGGTCTTCGGGTGTCCCTAGACCCTCACTTTTTAGACTTTGTCCTGTGTTCTTCCCTCATACCTTACAGCTAACTAGTCAGCTTCTTTCTCTTCCCTCTTGTTAAATTTCCTGGGTGCTGCCAGCAAGCAGCCGAGTTGCCAGAAAAGCATGCCTTTAAAACAAAGGTATTGGGGGTGTAAGGTTGGAATTTGGATTTATGGCAGTTAGTGAACCACGACCCCTTTTGGGCCCCTTCCTGGAATGAGCGGCAACCCCCCAGCTTAGCCACACACCTGAACTAGAGAAACCCTGTTATCTAATTTAGCAGCTTAAGCAAACATTCCTGAGGCTCTATATAACTGCTGTAATCCTCCCCCCAGGTGTGGCTCCACTTTGGAGCAGCCCTAGCCCCCTAGTAATAAAGTGTCTCCTGTGAACTTGCATTGTCTCTGGGTCTTGGTTCTTGCGGGGGTGTGATTTCAGACCCTAACAGGGGCAGCTAGGTAGCTCAATGGATTGAGAGCCAGGCCTAGAGATGGGAGGTCCTGGGTTCAAATCTGACCTCAGATACTTCCCAGCTGTGTGACCCTGGGCAAGTCACTTGACCCCCCCCCCCCCCACTACCCACCCTTACCACTCTTCCACCTAGGAGCCAATACACAGAAGTTAAGGGTTAAAAAAAAAAGATAAGAATTACTTCTGTAGATTTGGTGAGAAGCAAACAAGAGCAGATTTGCCTACCTGTGTGATCTTGGGCAAGTCACCTAACCCCCATTGCCTAGCCCTTACCACTCTTCTGCCTTGGAACCAATACACAGTATTGACTCCAAGATGGAAGGTAAGGGTTTACAAACAAACAAACAAACAAAAAAGAAAGGTATTGGGGCAGCAAGGTGCTAAGGTAGATAGAGTACCAGGCCTGAGAGAACCTGGATTCAAACCTGGCCTCAAATACTTCCTAACTATGTGACCTTAGGCAAGTCACTTAATCCTGTTTGTCCAGCTCTTGTCCTTTTGTCTATAGAGTTGTTACTAAGAAAGAAAGGGTTAAAAAATAATAAATAAAACAAGGGTTCTGGTTCTCCACACTACCCAGAAGTTACAGATCTCAAGTCACAGATGTGTATGTTTGTCTTTTGGCCTCTATCTCTGCACCATGCATAACTGGAGTACTGTGAAACAGTGCCCTGGAGGCACAATAAGGTCACTCTCCAGATCCTCAGTATGGGCTGTCCTTGACCTTTTCACCCTTAAATATCAGAACAATCCTTCTTCAGCTCTGTCCGAGGGACTTAGTCTTAAATAGTATAATTATAGGACAAGTTTGATCTCTGTCTCTTCTCTTTCTCTCTCTGTCTCTGTCTCTGTCTCTCTCTTTCTCTCATTTAGCCTGACCCTTTCCCCTTTCCCTCCCCATTTAGGACCTATTCTGTGATTTAATTCGAATAGAGAACTCCCAGTGAGAAAACTCCCTTTTCCAACTCAGGCCAGCGCCTATCCTGCAACTTCTTGTCTTAGAGCATTGCCCGGCTATGCTGAGAGGTTCGGTGACCGGTTGTCCATGGTCACTCAGCAAGGAGGTGTCAGAGGCAAGCCTTGAATGCAGATCTCCCTGACTCCCAGGCCGGTTCTCTTTCCCTTGAGCCTGCAGCCCCACTTTATATAGTGGCTACTTTATAGATTTTTTAAAAATTGAACTACATTGTCTCAAAGGAGTATGACAGAAGGAAAGCATCCTGGATCTAGAATCAGAAATCCTGGGATCAGATTCTGGGTTCAAAAACTTTGCTGCTTTCTGACTCTGTGTGGTCTTTGACAAGTAATTATATTTCTTTTGGCCTCAATGTAGATTATATAGTTAGAATTGGAAAGAGACCTTCAAGGTTATGAAGCCCAAACCTCCTCATTTTTTACAGATCAGGAAACTGAGACTCAAAGAAATGAAGAGCTGGTAGTTTCATTTAGTTGGAATTTGAACCTAGGTCCAAGTCCAGCTCTTTATCCCCTCCCTAGATGTTTCAAAACGCAGTCCAGGGGCCACATGCAGCCTCAAATTCTGGAACAAAATAAAGAGCAATAAGATACAACACAGCCAGTATCAATTCATGGTGTTCTAAGTCAACATGTGGCCAGCAGGGATCTGTTTCTATTTGAGTGTGACAACACCACATTGTCTCCATAAAACGATGGGGTCTGACCAGGTGATCTCTAAGGTCCTTCCCTTCCAGTTCAGAATCCTTTGATCTGGGTTTGAGTCCTGGTTCCATCAGGAGCACCTCTAAATCTCTAAATTGCTCCGAGCCTCAGTTTCCTCATCAGTAAAACAGAGCTATTCTTCTCTAGCTCCAGCTGGCTCCCAGATAGGGCCAGGGGGCTTCGGGGAATCAGGAGGAAGGCGCTTTGTCAAAGTGGAAATTTCTATGGTTATTTGCTCTTTTCTGGAAGGAAGAGAAAAGGACAAGAATCAGCCCCCCCCCCCTCCCCAGGAGGGCTTCTGACAGAGAGAGAAGAAAGGAAGGTGGGTGTGGAAAAACAGCGAGGGGAGGGGAGGGGAGAGAGCGTGAGGGAGCAAGGAGTGAGCGAGGGAGCTAGCGGATGTCACAGCTTACCTCAGAGCCAGAATTAGAAGCCAGAAAAAAAAAATCACAGCAGGAAATAATGTGTTACCTAAAATAGCAGCGTCACATGGGAGCGAGGCTTGGAGTAGGGGATGGAGGAGGTGCTGCCTCATTCCTCCCCAGCAGCAGCCTGACAAGTGGCTGGGAGCCACTGTATTTATGTAACAAAGGGCAGGAAGGACCGAGATAGCGTTCTAGCTACCGCTTGGGGTGGCCATGGAGGGGGGCCTGGCAGCCTCTTGACATTTTCTGGCTTCCATGGAAAGGAAGAGTCGTCCTTTCCCATCCTGGGTCCTCCGCCTTCCCTCCTCCCACCCCATCTCCCCGTTAAGTTAGCCATCTGGACTGCTGGGGATTTGAACAGCCATAGCCTTCTCCTTGCTTCAAGGTCTCACCTTACTTCTGCAGCCCCGGATCCCCTCACTCCCCGAACCTTGGCCCCGAGGGCTCCTCAGGGCATTTGGGTGGGAGGCCAAGAGGGCTTCACTTCCCCCTCCGCGCTTTGCCCCCGCTGCCTCCAGGGCTACTTTCTGCCAAGAGACCTCTCTCAGTCCCAGTCTGCTCCCCCACCGCAGCTGCCGGTGCCTTTCCCTCTAATGTGCCCCTCCATGCCTCTTATACATCTTATGTATATATTCATGCTGTCACCAATTAGAAAACAAACTCCTTGAAAACAGGAAGAGTTTTTGCTTCCCAAAATTCCATCCAGTCCCTGTCCCACGGGGACTAAAGTGTTTTTTAAGTGTTTTTTAATTGGCCGCTCCACTTGTCCCTGAGGGGTTGACTACCAAACAGAGACTATATGGTGGCTGAGAGAGAAAAACCTTATAGCCTCAACTTTCAAATGAGATGGAAGGGAGGCAGCTGGGTGGCTAAGTGGATAGAGAGCCAGGCCCAGAGATGGGAGGTCCTGGGTTCAAATTTAGTCTCTGGCATTCCTAGACACTCATAGACTTACTATATGTGTGACCCTGGGCAAGTCACTTAATTCCCATTGCCTAGTCTTTACCACTCTTCTGCCTTGGAACCAATAGGTTGTATTGATTCCAAGACAGAAGGTAAGGGTTTAAAAAAAAAATTAGATGGAAGCCAGAAATTTGAACAGAGGTCAAGGAATGAATTCTAAAGATGTCAGGATGGAGGTGGGGGTGACTTTTGCCTCTTGCCCATGGCTCACAGTCACAGAGAGGTTTAAGTTTTCCAAAATGCCATATATATATAAATATATATATGAATATATATCATATATATAATATGAAATTCACAGCAATGATCTGAAGTAGGTGCTGTTATTATTCCCAGAGATAAAGGATTTGCCCAGAGTCACACATATAGTAAGTCTATGAGTCATAATTTGAACTCAGGCTTTTCTGACTTCAAATCCAATAAGCCATCCATTATGCAACATTGCCTCTCAGGAAAGGTGTGGAGGATTGGGCTGGGAGTGGGTTGGTCTCAGTCTCATCAACAAAGACTGTCTACAAGACCTGAACAAAGATTTGAAGGTCTGAGGGATTCGACAGGTTTTACTAATCCAAAGTCCATGACAGGGAAAGCCATGCAAGGGAAACACCATGTAGTGGAAAGAGTTTGGGACTTTGGATGATCAGTATTTTGAATCCTGATTCTTTAACTGTGTAACCATAGGCAAGTCATTTAATTTCCCCAAGTCTGTTTCCTTTGTATGTAAAGATATCTGTTGGTCTTTTCCCTCTAAATCTTGGGACTCATTGGGGGATATTATCTGGGGAACATCTCCCATAAAGCATGAGTTATATGTGATCCCCCAGGGTGATATGTCACTAGACAAGGGCTTTTATTGGCAGAGAATATCTCACAAATTTGGAGAGTGGGATGCTGGCAATCAGGAGTAGTGTATAGGATAGAGAAGTTGGTAGCATGGACAAAGGAGGAAAGTTGTAGAGTAATGGCTCAGGTGCAAAGAACAGGTCATTTGGAAGTACTCTGATTTATGGGCCCCTAGAGCCCCACAATGTGGTATCTGGACCATGGTGATTCCAGAGCTGAGGTGAAAGTTTTCACCTGTCCTCCAGTCTGCCCCCAAAGGAATTCCAGAAATTATACTCAAAGAGGAAGATGGCACCACACCCCCTTAAGCATCCATCTGTGGCACTATGAGTTCATCCCTTGAATACATCTACTTTTCTTCGGTCACTGTCACCACTCTGACATTGGTGCAGACCCTCATCGTTTCATGCCTGGACTTACTGCAACACCCTTTTGGCTGGTCTCCTTGCCACAAGTCTCTCTCCACTCCAGTCCATCCTTCCCTGACCGTGTCATGCCTCTACTGAATAAACTCCCATGGTTCCCTATCACCTTCAGGATCTTTCAAAGTCCTTCATAACCTAGCTCCACTCTCTCACTTTTCCAGTTTTCTTAAACCTTACACCTTACCAGGCACTCTGTGGTCCAGTGATACTATTCCTCAAGCAAGACATTCCATCTTCCAACACTGGACATTTTCTCTGACTCATGCATGATATGCTCTCCTTCCTCACTTCTGCCCTCAGCTTTGCTGGCTTCCATCAAGTCCCAATGAAAATCCCACCTTCTATGGAAACCTTTTCCAGTCCCTCTTAATTTTAGTGCCTTCCCTCTTTTAATTATTTCTTGTTTGTCCAATATATAACTTTCTTGAACATAACTCTTTACTTATTGTCTTTCCCATTAGATTGTGAGCTCCTTAAGAATAGTAACTGCGGGGACAGTTGGGTAGCTCAGTGGATTGAGAGCCAGACCTAGAGATGGGAGATCCTAGGTTCAAATCTGGTCTCAGCCACTTCCCAGCTGTGTGACCCTGGGCAAGTCACTTGACCCCCATTGCCTACCCTTACCACTCTTCTGCCTTGGAACCAATACACAGTATTGATTCCAAGACAGAAGGTAAGGGTTTTAAAAAAAAATAACTGCCTTTAGCCTTTCTTTGTAAGCCCAGTGCCTCGTATATAGTAGGCACTTAATAAATGCTTCCTAAAAAAAAAAAAAAAAAAAAAAGATTATTGACTGATTCACTCACTCCCTGGAATGCTGAGATATAACAGAGTGAAAGAGAATTAAATGGAATGCTAGACTACTCCCATTTGTCGTATGGATTCAAGGAATGACTTACTACTTGATTCTTTCCCCTGTAATTTACATTGTTTCATATCTTAATTAAATTATATTATTAATGAATTTGTAAGTCTCTGACATGATTTAGAAATACAGCAGTATCTTGGATATGAGCTTCAACTATGAACTAAATAGTTATTATTCTCCACCCCTCCTTGTAGCATCCATGCTGAACCCGAGAGCAACTAAAGTAGGGTGGAGTAAGGGAAATATGTAAAATGGGAATGATAACATTTGTATTTACTATCTCACAGGTTGATTGTGAGAAAAGTGCTTTGTAAACAGTAAAATATTATATACTTGTGATTTTTAATTATCATTATACCCAAGTAACCTTAGACAGGGAACTTTCTGTCTAGGTATCTCTTTCCCCATCTTCAGAAAGAGGCAGTTGAACTAGATGGGAGCTTTGCAACCCTTAAAATGCTATATAAATGCTAACTATTTCAGTAAATTGTGTGATGACTGCAAAGATGTGGCTTGTGGCAAAAATTTATATGAAAACCTGTCCTCTTCTTTTTTTCTTCAACAAGGATATATTCATTGTAGGTCATTTTCTCAAAGATTTTAATAATGATGGGACAATAGGCACATGGGTCAGTAGTTATTAATGTCCTATGAATTGCTTTTATTTTTAGGACTATTAACACTACCTGTGATTTTCCCCCATTACTTTAGTATTTTCTTTCTGAGATATCTTAAGAAATGATCCCTCAGTGCCTTCCAGATTGTTTCACTTCAGCACATATTCCCTTGGTGTATATTTGGCCTGGTCCAGACACTTTTCCTGACTTTGTCTTCTTAAAAGGTGTCATGCCTACTTCCTTATATGCATATCTAGAATGGGGATGTTGGAGTCTAAATGTAGTGATTGCACTGCCATTTAAAATAGATGAGTATAGAAATGATTACCACTGTGTTCCATTTTCTATTTTTTGCTTGTGATAATGTGGCTTAGTTGTATATGATGCCAAGCTTCCCACAAACTTGTTTTCATTTCCATTACTTTTTGTCATTTCATTAGCAAAACTGCATATAATCTTTTATGTTCTTCCTATGTGGTGTTTATTTTTAAAAATGTTTTTATGTTCTCAATTATGTGTAATAACAATTTTCAAAATAAGTTTTCTAAAATTAAAAGATCCAAATTGTCTCCCTCCCTTCCTTCCCTTCCCTGTCCTGGAGACAGTAAACAATTTGATCTGTTATACATGCCTACCTGGTATTTAACAAGTGTGTTTATATTCTAAATCTTTTTTGCCCTTAGTTGTCATCTCTCTCTACTTTGCAAGGAGACCAAGTGTTTTTGTTGACTAGAACAGTTTCTGGATTCTTTTAGCCTCCTCTTTGTGGCAACTGTTTTACATTGGTTAAACTTTTTCAGAAGTAGTGATAACCAAGTTCAATATCTTTGCCTTTTCTTATTTCTCGTTTGACATCAATGACTTATTTAAGGAGGTCAGATTGAAATTGCTCTAATTATATGCAATATCTTTTTTTAAAATCATACTTCTCGTTTGATGTGATTTTGACCATTGCTTTAATTAGTAGATTATCTGATTACACACAGACATTTAATTCTGATCTGACTCCTACGTCAGTAACTAATCATCTCCCATCTGTTAAGATGTAGTTAATTTCATTTTTTCCCCTGATATTATTCAGTACTTGCCAAATTCAGTGAAGTCACCCAGTGCCTTCTAACTCTCTTCTTAAGGAAAATATTCATGATACTCAGGCATGACCTTTCCAAGGAATCTACAAATCTTTGTCTTCTTTCATTTCTTAACCTGAACCATATTTTCCAACATATTTTTCATCTTTCTGTCACCCATCCTTGTACGTTACCAAATGTCAAAGTAGATGTTGTCTTGATTTGGATGATCTTGGCAAGCTTGTCATGTCTTACTTTTATCTCTTATCTCTTCATCTTTCATAGCAGATATCCCTATAGGAGCTGCAAGTAACTTCATCATAATCTTTTTGTTCATACCTATGCCTGCAAGATCAAATGATCAAGTACAGAATGTGAAATTATATTTCCTGTTGTCTTTGAGGCCACAGTGAAAAACTCTACCAAAAGCTTTTTCTAACTCTTCAAGGAGAATCAGGGAGCCCTCTTTCCATCTAACTGGAGCTTTCTTTGGTCTTTTGGTTTTGTTTATCATCAGAACATCAATATGAGTGCAGGTAATTCTCATAATGGTTTTATAATGGTGAGAAAATGGGCACATGGGCCAGTAGTTTACTGATAGCTTATCAATTACTTTGGGGGGGTTATTAACATTCCCTGTGATTTTCCCCCCCATTCTTTTGGCATTTTCTTCCCCTGAGATATCTTATAACGTGGTTTCTCAATGCTTTCCAGATTGTTTCACTGAATGTGGGGTCTTGAAGCACCTGTCAGACATGATTGTCAGTGATCTTTGAAAGATCATGGGAAATAGAGCAACCATTGTCCAAATTTCCAAACAAACAAAAACAGAATTTATAAATGATAGTCTGGCAAGTGTGACTTCAGTTCCTAAGGATATTCTAGAATGGATTATTAGAGATATGGCTGGTGACCATTCAGAGGGAGAAGCAGTGACTATGAAAAGCAGGCAGGGCTTTATTAAAACTAGCAATTCCAGAGTTGTGATAGCTGTTCTGTTACCCATGGAAGAATGTTATACCTCCAGAATCAGGGAGCTTTTACTGGTCAGCCATGCTTGCCTCTCTCAGGTGTGGGCTAGAGGCCCACACAATACTTGCTGGGTGTTCAGAAGAATAAGAAGGAGAAAAATTCTAGAGGATCTAGGGGCTGATAAGTAGAGAAATAACTCTAAATCTATGAGGATGATCACTATAGTGACCATTGAACTTCATGGCCTTCGTTTCTTTTGAGCCTTAATTTCCTTATCTGTAAAATGAAGGGGGGACCAAACGGCCTTTAAATTCCCTTCCAGCTCTAAAAAGTCTATATGATTTTCTAAAAATAAAGAGCTTTGGGAATGGAAAGAAAGGACTGAGACAATAGCTGTAGTGGGAAGAGGGCTACTTTGAGGGGCAGCTGTGTGGCTCAGTGGATTGAGAGCCAGGCCTAGAGACGGGAGGTCTTGAGTTCAAATCTGACCTCAGACACTTCCTAGCTGTGTGACCCTGGGCAAGTCACCACTCTTCTGCCTTAGAACTAATACAGAGTACTGATCCTAAGACAAAGGGTAAGAATTAAAAAAAAAAAAAAAAAAAAAAAAAAAAAAAGAGGGATACTTTGAGTATTTCCTGGAATAAACCTCCCAACTAGAAACCTTCATGTCTGAATAACAAGAATAATTTCTAAACATATATCCCATTAAGGACCCAAATAATTTTGGAACATTCCTCAAAAGAAACAGTAAGAAACTTACAAGGAAACGGGCCCTGATCTGACCTTTTAAGGTTCTCAGAAATTATTTGGATGTGATGTATGTAACAGGGACAAAAGATGAAGAGAAGTACAAAGGGCAATAGGAGTACCATAAGCTAAATACAAGCTTAGTGGACCATGTTCATTAGGGAACGTGTAGGGGGAACACTAGAGTAGAGCTAAAGCTGAGACTAGCTCCTATAGTTTGGAGAATGGTCATTGCTAAGGCTATAGAGGGTAGGGTGAGCCCCAAGTGTCTATGGATCCTGTTATTCAAGGCTGAATTCTTATGCAGCAGCTATCAGAGACCAATGTACTCCTGCAAATACTTAACAAGTTTCTCGCTTCCCCCTTTACCCTGTCCTTCTCTACTTTTTTGTCTAGTAAAGCTCATTGGAACTGAAATTAAACCTATTTGGTAAAATTGGCTGGAAAAGAGTGTGTTTTCTAGTCCTTCGGGGCAAAACTCTATTCTACTAGTGTTCACTACTCTAGACCACTAGTTTATTTTGGAAATTCTGTGGTAGCTTTGTGTGAGGAGAAAGAAGGTGATGGCTGCAAGAAATGTTATGGAGGTTGAAAGAACAAGATCTGGACATTGACCGGCCAGGGGAAGCAAGGGAGAACAAGGAATCTACAATGATGCTGTGGTTACAAGAGAAGTATCGTGACTCCTTGGACAGAAATAAGCATGTCTGGTAAAGTAAGAGGTTTGGAGAAAAAGAAAATGAATTCAGTTATGAACATGTTGGGTCTGAGTGTCTTCAGGACATCCGTTTTGAAATGTCTAATAGGCAACAAAGGCTGTAGGTCAGAAACTTAATGAAGAGTCTGGGGCTGGGTGCATAGATCTGTATCACAAATGCAGAAATGATAGTTAAACCCCTGGAAGCTCTAAGATTCCCTAAAGAGTGTAGGGGGAGAAGAGAAGAGGGACTAGGACAGAACCCTGAGAAACACCAAAGGTTAAAGGAAGCAGTATGGATGATCAATCAACCAAGGAGGCAGAGAATGATCAGAGAGTTAAGAAGAGAGCCAAGAAAGAGCCGTGTCACAAAAATCCCGAGAGAAGATCCAAGAGGAGGTGGTGATCAGTAGTATCAAATAGAGTAGATAGGTCAGTCAAAGAGGAGGAAGCCTGAGAAAATACAATTTGACTTGTCAATTAAGAGGTTACTGATAACACTGAAGAGAAGAGTTTTGGTTGATCAGAAATCCGATTGCAAAGAGTGAATGAGAGGAAAGGAAATGGAGGTAACAAATAAGGACAGCTTTTTCAAGGAGTTTGGCTGAGAAAAGGAGGAAAGAGATTGGATGATAGCTTGAGGGGATGAATTCATTGACTGAAATTTTTTTTAAGGTTGAGGAATATGTGGGCAGGTTAGAAAGGAACAGGGAAGGAACCAGAAGATAGAAGTTGAAAACTGTAGAAGGAAGACAATTGAAGCTGAAATCTCCTGAAGAAGATGGGCTCTATATATGATATAGCAGGGTTGACCTTTGGAGATGGGAGTTCCTGGGTTCAAATCTGACCTCAGATATTTCCCAGCTATGTGAGCCAGGGCAAGTCATTTAACTCTAATTGCCTAGCCCTTACTATTTCTCTCCTCTAAGACAGAAAGTAAGACTTTTAGAGAAAAAAATAGTGTTGACCTTGACAAGGAGAAAGACACTGTTTTAGTGACTCTTTTGAGAGGAGAAAGAAGTGTTCCATCATTAGTTCTCTGGAACCGAGATTAGCTATTAAAATTAAGCAAAGTTCAATAGCTTTTTATTATTATTTTCATTCCATTTGTTGAAGTCATTGTGTAAATTGTTCTCCAAATTCTACTCATTTCATTCTGTATCATCTCATACAAGTACTCCCTGTTTGTCTGAATTCCTCATATTCATCATTGTTACTAATATTCCATCTCCTTCATACATCACAATTTGTTCAGCCATTCCCTTCCCGACAAGCATCCAACTTTGTTTCCACGCTTTTTGTCATCATAAAGACTATTGGTTATTTTTTAAAAATTGTATTCATGTTTTCTGTTTCTTATGTCATCATGATATTCCATGTATCCTTCTTCCTTCTCTTCCCCAAGAACCATTTCATATGACAAATAGGATTTTTTTTCTTAGAGAAGAAAAAAAAGTCAGCATAACTGATTAAAACAGTGAGAAAGTCTGAAATCATGAGCAATGTGTAACACCTACGGACAAAAGACTATCAGTTATTGTTTTTCAGACCAATCCCAATTCATTTTTAAGACTAGTGACCCCTAAGCCATGACTCTCTATCCCAGCCTAGCTACTGTAATCCTTCCCTCCCCTTCATCCTAACAGCACAGAGGGACAATGAAGTAGAATAGAAAGAATACTGTATTTGGAGTCAGAAGAAATGGATCCAAATTTTCCCGTGTAACCTTGGGCAGGTTGTTTATTGTCAATGGATCTCAGATTTCTCAACACTAAGTTGAAGGCATCGTACTAGATTATTTCTCAAGTTCCTTCTAATTCTAAAGCTATGATTCTATGAACACCTGGTCGTTGTGGGTGGACAAGTACTGATCTATGTTTAATTCAAATGTTAGATTCTCAAGTGGATCTCTGAATTCATTGCTTTGTCCCCCAAGCCAGAGACAATGCCTTTGAAACTTAACCATCTCACTTCTCCACCTCCTTTTCCAGGGGCTGTGCTGCCTTAATGGGGCACTTTAGTTCTGTCTCAGAGTCTCTAATCTATTCAACAGGATATAGTTAAAATGGTCAGGCTGTGGGTCTCCTTATGGATGGTCAGGGGTAAGTCTAAGCTATTTAATATCTTCTTAGCAACTGTGGAGGTTTCCTGGTTTCTCACTGGATGTGCCTGTAAATAACTAGTGAAATGATCACTAAATTACCATTACGTTATTCTTTCTATTCTTTCTAGAGAGAAAAACTCAGTGCAGCGAGTTCCAAAGATTTGTTGGTACTTATATTCTCCAAATATTCAGCATGAGTCAGCACAGTGAGCACAAGTTTCACACTTCTTAGTGACATCTGCTATCATCTTTGGTCAGTAAAATCTGTTTCCTGCTAGCTTTAGGGTCCACTCAACCCATATGGACAAAGTCGTCATGTAGGGCTTTCATGGCCATAGGGTGATATGCTCTGGAAACCCCTTCCTGGTTCCATGAGTAGGATGGTCATAGTCCAATAGAGTACCCCATTGCATAATTCCAGCTTCCGACTCTTTCCCAGCAGTAAGGTACCTTCTGGCCATTGGAACTTGCGTCCTTCAGCATCACTTCCTTGCTTTTTTACTTTTATCACTTCTCTTAGTCCTTCATCATCCATCTGCCCTCTTTGCTAGTCATCCACGGATAAGTGAAGCAACAGAGTCGATTCGGTGAAACAAAATTCACACGTAGAGCCTCCCTCAGTCTTTGCCTTCCTTCTCTGCTCACATACCAGAGCATCTGTTCCCATTGGTCCATAACAGGTGAAGGATCTATCCTTGACAATTAATTTTCATGGCTTTTTTTCCCCCTCTTGTAGCTCTCTCTCCTACTATTGGACCTTAAGGGATTTTTTTGAAGGTCACTTTAATTTGTAGTGTGCTTGGGATTGTTAAGGATGGTTGCTTTTAAGCTGTTCTCTGGAGCAGATTTCTTTCTGATGTTGCCCAGAAGATGTGGGACTTTTTTTTTTTTTAAATGCTTCAGTCATTAAATTTTGTTTAATGTGTTTGTGCTAAGTCACTGATATTATTTTATTTTCAGTGGGACTTTTTCAAGGTTGTACTAATTCTTTGCAGATTATAGGATTCTATGATTCTTAGCCATGGCAATAATTGCAAAGATATTGGTGTTAAAAAAAGATGAATCTTTATTTCAGAATGAAACAGAATTATTAAAAGAACTTTATAATTTACTAAGGGAAAGCCAGACTCCATCTCTCCTTCTGTCAGATTAAAACAACTTATTTTCCATTTTCTAGGCTTGTCCAACAGTTTAATATATCTCTATATATAATACAGATGTATTTACGTATGTGGTATGGATAACCGCACAAATACACACGTGTATATGCATATTTAGTGTGTATGTAAACACATGTGTGTACATACACATTTAATTAATTCACACAAACACATGTGTATATGCATATTTAATTAAGTATGCATATACACATGTGTATTTGTGTGAATGATTATGTGTACATATATATATATATATCTTGCAGTGGACAGAGTGTTGGCCCTGAAATCAAAAAGATGTGAGTTCAGATCTAGCCTCAGATACTTACTAGCCATGTGGCCTGAGGCTGTTCATTGATTTGGGAATGTCTAAATAAATTGTAATGAACAATATGGAAATATGTTTTGTCTGATATTACACGTAAAGCCCAGATCAGATCGTTTACCATGTTCAGGAAGGGGGAGGGAAGGGAAGGAGGGAGACGTGTAGAAAATCGTTATTTTGTATAATTGGTAAAATAAAATATCTACAAAAAAAAAGCCAAATTCTGGTATATAGATGTAATATAATAGTTGTCATTTCACCATAAACAATGGCAAACATAAAGAATTCAGACATGTATAAAAGGAGGCAGTGAATAAGCAGGAACAAAATAACATTTACATGCTGACCGTAACAATAAAGAGTAAAAGAAGGAATGATTTCAGAACTTGGTGCGGGGCCCACCGGTGACTTCAGAAGCATATTGATAATGAAGCGTATGGCCTTTCTCTTGTTAGAGAGGTGGTGGACATGAAGTGGGCCATGAGGCATGCTTTTTCAGACATGACCAATGTATGGACTTTTCTTTGTTATTAGGGAGTTGGAAACTGTTGGACTGGAAATGAGGAGTGCCTTTAGGAAGTGACAATAGGAGAGACGGGCAGACAGAAAGACAGAGAGACAGAGAGAGAGACACACACACAGAGACAAATATACATACACACAGAGGGAGAGAGAGAGACACACACACATATAGACGGACAGGCAGGCAGGCAGACAGACACACAGAGACACACACACAGAGGGAAAGAGAGACACATACATACAGGCAGGCAGGCATGCAGACAGACACACAGACACACAGAGACACACACACAGAGGGAGAGAGAGGCACACACACATACACACAGAGAGACAGACAGGCAGGCAGGTAGGCAGACAGACACACACTCAGAAGAGACAGCATTCATCAAGCTCCAAGTTTTCCAATCCAGATTGGACCAAAGGTTCAGCAAGTGTAACCTCTGCAAAGATCACAGCGTTACTGGTGTGTTATTGCTCAGGATGGTATTCGGTGCGGGTCAGGCATCTAGGTCTAATTTTTGACTTCTCGCACTTGTCCCTCATCTCCAATAAATTGCAAAATCCCGTCGATTCAACTTTGCAGTGTTTTTCAAGCATGAACCTTTCACTTCTCTGATGCGGCTAACACCCTGGTGTCGGCCCTTATGGCTTCACTCCTTTACTATTTCATCAACCAGACGGTCTGCCTCTTTGCTTCAAGTCTTCCTCTACAACAGTCCATCTGCCGCTCAGTTATCAAATGTGTCATACACTTCTCCCCACCTTGTCCTGCCCTCAATTCAATACACTGCAGTGGCTCCATACATTACCTTTAGGTTCAAATATAAAATCCTATTTGGATTTTAAAACTCTTCAAAAGGGGCAGCCAGGTGACTCAGTGGATAGAGGTTCAGGACTGGAGACTGGAGGTCCTGGGTTCAAATTTGCCTACCTGTGTGGCCCCTGGGCAAGTCACTTAATCCCAGTTGCCTAATCCTTTCTGCTTTTCTGCCTTGGAACTAATCCTTAGTATTGATTCTAGGACAGAAAATAAGAGTTTTATGGAAAAACAACAACAGACTCTCCTTGAACTCTGCAATCCTATGACCCTGGTCTTTCACAGACATGAAGTGAGGTGCAGGAAGGCCCCCTCTGCTGAGGTTTTGCTTTCCAAGGTTTCAGTGACCTGAGGTCAGCTTCAAAGTGTATCCGCAGCAGCAGGGGCTGCCCCCAGAGCTGGTCTCCTCTGCATTCACTCTCACTTTGTAAAAGTTGATTTTTGGCGGAGAGAGATTGGGAGGTGGCTGAGCCCCAAGCTGAGGGGTGAGAGTGGGGGGAAAGGGCCCGTGTAGATGGGGTCAGCAGGTGTTCGCTTATATTCACAGTTGTTCTGCCATCCACAGTAGGTCTTAGAATGGATCTCCTGCAGATACAAGGCCTTCCTGTATTTGTAAAGTTCTCATTATAGTGCCTAGCATATGCAAGCATTTGCTCCCTTCTCCCTTCCATCTCCTGCCTCCAAGCATTTTCACATACCATCCCCCACACCTCGAATGTTCTGTCTCTTCTCCCTCAACTTCTGGCTTCCTTGACTTCCTTCAAGTTTCATAAATTCTTTCTTTCTGCAAGAAATTTTTCCCACTACAATCAATATTCTGTGTATTGGTTCCAAGGCAGAAGAGTGGTAAGGGCTAGGCAATGGGGGTCAAGTGACTTGCCCAGGGTCACACAGCTGGGAAGTCCGAGGTCAAATTTGAACCCAGCGCCTTCTGTCTCTGAGCCTCACTCCATCTACTGATCCACCTTGCTGCCCCCAATACTCCTAAATCTTAGTGTCGTCGGTCGGAGGCTAACCTGTTTATCCTGCCTAGATCTTGTGTGTATGAAGTATTTGCAAGAGTGTCTCTCACCCATCTGACATTGAGCTCTTTGAGAGCAGGGACTATTTCTTGCCTTTCTTTGTATCCTCAGGTTCTAGCATAGTGCCTTGCATATAGGCACTTAATAAAGGGTAGTTGGCTGACAGACTGACTCACTGTGATTTTAGTGACTGTGGATATTCCATCCCCCAATGGAGATTGCAGTCCTTTTAGATCTTAATAGTCTTCATAAGAACTCACATTTATGGAAGGTTTCATAGTAACAGATATTTTCTAATTGATCTCATCACGCAGTACTATTTCCATCCTCCCAAATTAATCATCTACCTGCAAACCCTCCATTGAGGACCTTCTCCAAACTTAGAGTCATCCTTGGCCAACACACATGTGATCAGTTCCATACTTTCTACCTTGGTAAGACCGACAGTCCCTGCATTCTGTGCCCCCAGCCTTTGAGAACTTGGGAACACCTCCATGTCACAAAAAGACATTGGAGGGGGATTTATTGGAGGGTTTTGGCCATTGAGTGCCAGACCTAGAGCAGGAAGTCCTAGGTTCAAATCTAGCCTCAGACATTTCCTAGCTGTGTGACCCTGGGCAAGTCACTTAATCCCCATTGCCTAGCCCTTACCACTTTTCTTGCTTGGAACCTATACACAGTAATGATTCTAAGACAGAAGGTAAGGGTTTAAAAAAATTGGGTGACCCCAAAAGCCTTATAGAAGTCTCCTCTCTACTTAGCTAAATATACCCCAGCTATTCTGTCCCTTCACCCAGGTTGCTGCCTTCCTTATTGCAGAGCTCCAATGGGTATGTGTTCTTGTTGCTATGGGTGTTCCCTCTAACGACATGATTACAAGCCCATTCATGCTTGCCTTTTTTCTGTGTAATTTCATAAACTGTGGACCCCTGAAAGCTACTCCCAGGTTAATGACTCAGAGTCCAGCATTTATTCAGAGCCCCTTATTTGCATTGACTCTCTTCAGACACAGTAAGATAACACATGAATTCAAAGCAAAAGATATTTAATTATAAATAATAATAAGGTAAATTAGAAAGAAAAATTCCCCAGAGGCAAAATGGGGCATAATCTCCCATAAGTTGCTATGCTGCCATTTGGAGTAGAGACACTCCTTGGAAAACTCATGCTACTAGAATAGCATCCCAAAGGCAACACTTCTCATTGCTCTCTGGTTTAATTTCCTACATGAAAGGGGGTCTGGTCCATGTGTAGAGAGAGTTACATGAGAACCTGAGAAGCCTGCTTCAGGGAGCACTGTGTTGATTCAGAGGGAGAGTAACTAGTAGAGACAGTAGAGAATGCCTAGATGTTCTGTAACTAGCTCGGGCCAGAAAACTGGGGATAAACTGGAAGCAGGGAGTCCAGGAGTCCAGATAGATACCATGGACAGTGACGTAAGCCTTGCTATAGTTTTACTCACCCCTGAAGTTAAAATTTCCTAGTTCTCCAAAGAGTAGTTGCTATCTTCAGTTGCTGGGCTGCTTTTTCATTGAGTTGCTATTGCCATCTGCTGGGGAGCTTCTTTTGCTTTTAAAGTAAGTGGTATTTCTCTTTTGAAGGATTGCCCAAGCTAGTGTTCTTTTAGATCTCTTGTTAGTTAAGTCCTAAGTCCATCCTCTCTCCCTCTCTTCTTCCTTCCTTCTTTCCTTCCTTCCTTCTTTCCTTCCTTCCTTCCTTCCTTCCTTCCTTCCTTCCTTCCT